>NC_092318.1:40514500-40823000 GCF_036785885.1 Coffea arabica | reverse complement strand
ATATCTCTAGACTTGGCTAATTGAGGATTTATATGTTATATTGATATATTTATTTAAAATATAAAATGTAAGAAATTATAATCCTTATATATCTTACATATAGAGGTCATTTCTCGAATCAAATTATTTCATATAACATATCTCTACAGCTTGACAAATTAAAGAATTACATGTTGATATTACCTATTTATGAATAAACTAGTATGGGAACACGTGCATTGCACACTGTAAGTGTTTGTTCCCTTGACACATATCAAAATAATTATTCATCCAAAATTAAATTATAAGATAGAAGTTTTAATAATTTAAAGTATTGCAATGCTATCAATTTACTTCTTTAATGCAACATGTAGAAATAAGTGTTTAAAAAACCTTATTCAGTGTTTCTCTTGGTAGGAAAACATAAGAAAGCAATAGAGAAGTAAATTTAAAAAATTAGGGAAGAAAGAGCAAATTCCAAAGCAGCTATCATGGAATTTTAATTGATTGAAGAACTGCTTTTACTAAGTTAAATTGTTAATTAGTTTATGTGTACTTGTGTTGCACCTCGCCTAACTTCTTGTTATAACTGTTTATAGTTATATTTACTCAAAAACTATTATGGTGAGTAAAATAGTAAATTATACTTTTTATATGTTCCACAGATTTAATTTTTGAACGTCATGTAAAAGTTACAAAATTCGATATTTTCATCCAATTTCAGTAATTTATCTTTTTTAATACTTTATTTATTTATTGCATTTTCAATAAGCTTAACAATCAAAGCCCATTTAATAAACCATATCGAAATGTAATCAATTTGGAATTGTTTAAAGAGTTAAATTTTAAATGTAGCACTCATTCAAAATATAAGACTTTTATTAATAAGAGAAGTTCATCGCTTTACACCTAGTAGCAGCAAAGGAATCATTTTCTTTAATGTGTACAACTACTATTTATACAAAAAGAATTTAATATGTACCATTATTGTGTAATACATTAAGTATCAAATTCTATATTGAATACAACAATTTTTATTATGATTCTTTTGCGTACAATTAATCCATAATGGCAGGACAAATACTAATCTATTATCAGATCATAACTCTTTAATATATTGCTCTATTGTGTCGTACAATATTAGAGTTTTGCTTTTCCATGAATAAATTTAACCATCAAGATCCACAAATTTTAGGCATTAAATTTTCAAGACCATATCATTATTTTGAAAATTATTGCATGTATATATTTAGCAGAACAAACCCTACATACTTCAAAATTATTGACTTTGACTCGAGGCTAGTCCAATAACTTTTGAACTGAAATTACGAGTTCAAAATGATTAACCGAATTATTCATAACTCAATGGATCAGAACTTAAATACCAATCTTCCATCTTTGTCCAACGGATTTCGGATTTGGGGTCTCAACACCCTTTTTCATCCTCTAAGTTCTAGCAAAACTCATAATCATAGTCCAGACTATCCACTCATTTATGCTAGGATTTCAGAGGTGGTGAGATTCCAGAGGTGGACCTATTCGATGGAATTTATCCTTGCTCTAATAGAGAACATAATACTGGCCCTATTTAGCAAGTGAATTTTTTGGGTGTTTGTCTATAATTTTACTATAGTTTACTATAAAATTTGTAGAAAAACTTATTGAGATTAGTAAAACTTTCTCTTTTTTCTTTTTCTTTTCCTTTTTCCTTCCTCTCCTCTTCTTTCTTTGCCACCCATCACTATTCTTTCTCCTTACTCCCTCCAGATTGCTGGTTGTCGTCGCCAACATCTCCACTAGCTATGTAGCGACAATAGACTTTTTTTCTCTCTCTCTCTCTCTTCTCCCTTTCCTCCTCTTCTCTCCCCCTCTTCTCCTTTCTTCTCCCACCTTCTCCTTCCTAGCTTTTCCCTCGGTTTCACGATCAGCTGCGCGATGGTCATGCGGTTGGTGAAAGAAAGAGGAAAGCAACATAGGAGGATCGAGGAGAAGGGGAGGAGGAGAGGGCAAGAGGAAAGGAGAAGAAGGGGATAGGAGAGAGGAGAGAGGAGAGAAGAAGGGGGAAAAAAAGGAGGCACTAGCGGTAGAGCTGGTGGTAGGTTAAGGTGTGGGGAAAAAGAAAAAGAAAGGAAATAAGGGAAAAAACTTTTTCTGTGTTTTTTTTGGGATATTTTTAGGTGTGTATGTTAAAAAGTTTGAGAGTTTTTTGCTTGAGATTACTTTAGTTAAAGTTATTTAAAAAGGTTGTAGTATAAAAAATTGGGAAAAGCCTCACTTGCCAAACAGGGTCTTATTATGCAAAACTCTTTTTTTTTTTTTTTTGGAAGGACACAAAACTCATGGCTAGTGATGAATTTTGATTCTTCCTTATTCAATATCTCATATTTACCCTTCATTTTATCCTACATGTGACGCTGTCGTTTTTGCTGAAGAAAACGTTTGTCCATTATTTGCATTGTTCCCTTGCGAAACTGTGCAAAACCCACCTCAAATAAGTAGTAGGGGTTGTCAACGGGTCAGGTTCGGGTCGAAACTAATAAATTCGGATCCGAACCCAGTATATTATATCAGTTTCGATTCTAGCCCGAATATCCGACGAGTCCTTTACTCTTTCTCCCTGATCCGAATCCAACGGGTTCCGAAACCGGGTCGGACCTACCCGAAAATGGGCCCATCAAAAACCTATTTTTGCAACAACACTTGTCTTTGGTGTGTTTGACTATATGAATAATAGTCAAAGAAGTAAATTTGGGGTATTATATTAATAATTTTTTTTTGTTAAAATTATTAATCAATTTATATTCGGATTCGGGTCTAATATGGGTCAAAATACCATATTCCTTATCCGATCCGTTTTTTTGTTTGGCAAAACGGATCTGGTTCCGGATTCGGGTCGACCCGGACCGTTGACAGGCAGTAGCCATGCCCCGTGCGTAAGAAACTTAGCAGTCGCCAGATTTTCAGGGGAAGCCATCCTCCTGCAAAATTGAACTCATTACAGCTAGATTTCTTGGGCATTTTTTGCTTTCTCCTTTACAAAATATATCACAAACCCATCTCAAATTCGAGCCACGAGTGAGGAATCCAGTAGAGCCAGAGTTCCGCAGAGAAAGCCATGCTTAACTAAGGCCATTTTTGGTTTGCTCCTCAACAAAATCGAACCCGGTTGAGCTAGAGTTCCTAGGGCATTTCCGCCTTGCTCCTTTACGAAATTGTGCCAAACCCCATTCTCAAATAGTAGCCATGAGAGAGGAATCGAGTAGGGACAAAGTTTCCAGAGGAAGAAATGAAGCAGAAGATAGACTCAGTGATTTGCCAGACTCCATCCTCTGCCACGTACTCTCGTTTCTCCCCACAAAATTCTCGGCCGTTCTGTCCACCAGGTGGAGGTATCTTTTCTTGGATGTTCCCAAAATTGATTTGGATGAGTCACTGATTTTTAATTCTGATCAAATAGGCAGAGATGATATTAATGAAAATGATAGCTTATTGTTAGAGGATAAATTTGCCTGTTGTATTACGAGGCTTGTTTCTCACAAATCATCCATAAATGAAATTACACTGAGATTATTAGAGCTAATTTATCAGAAAATGCGCCAAATTAAAGCGTGGATAACTTCTCCACTCTGTCACAATGTTGAAGTTGATGTTTTTGTTGAACGAATTGGGTATCGCTGGATCTTATTAGTCTTGCCATTCAAATATTCAGATGCATGTTATGGAATTTCTGGGCCTTGTATGGACGGGTTAACCTTTTCGTATCAATGGTATCAGAGCCAGACAAATAACCCCAACGTCCCAGGTTCGACGGAGGGGGAGCCCTGAATTACCAGGCCACGAGGACGTTGGCCTCTAAGGAGGGGTGCTTGTTATGGAATTTCTGGGCCTTGTATGGACGGGTTAACCTTTTCGTATCAATGCAACAGACTTGTAATATTCAAATTACATGGAAAGTTTGCGCTTGAGTTTCCAAAATTGGAAGTTTCATGTGAATCTAAAGGCGTTGAATTTAGCAGGAAAGTTGACAGTGATGGGTAATGATACGGTGTGGAAAGTTGGTTTGATCTGTCCATTGCTTGAGGATTTGGGGGTTTCTGATGTCGATGTTTGTGATGACGAATTAGTTGATATTTCCATTCATTCACTAAAAAAGGTTGGTTTGGATTCTTTATCAGCAAGGGCAAAGGGTCGTTCCTAACACCCCGAATCTTAAGTATCTAGAGTATGATTGCTTTTTCTGCCCAGTAATTGATTCAGCTTGCAAGATGAAAATATTTGGTTAGAGCTCGTCTATCTTTTACTAGTTTTTTGGATGAACTAGAATTTAATGAGGCTTATCAGTTTAACCAGCTTATTCATGAAATGTACAACATAAAGTATCTGCATTTACAGGGACTCTCTATGGAGGTACAACTCTTGAATATCTATGTTGCACTTGCCTCTTCTTGATTTTTCATCTTATATCGTAAATTTTGCTACCATTTGAATGACTTTTGCACTTTACATTATGTGAAGTGTCTTGGTATGATAAAAGTTATGTTGCTTGAGTTTCAAAGTTGGACACATTTGGCTCTTCTTGCAATCCGGAATGACACAATTGGGTATTTATGGAGAGTCTGTCTACTAAAGAGGACACCAAATCTAGAAATGCTTGTCTGCAACATGGTTAGTTAGCATTTGAACTAAGGCTCTTACAACAGAATGAACCAAATGATTCTGGCCTCTATTTTTTAAAATTAGATAGTGACATAACCATTTGATCTGATTGTCAAGGTTTTTCTTTTGTTTTTTCCTGGTCAGGACCAAGAGGAAGTTCTCCCTGTTATAGACCTAGACTCTGGTGCTGAAGATGGACCTCATTGTCTGGATGAACTTCTTATGGAAGCTAAAACAAAATTTTAGAGTGGGATAGAGTATGAACATCTTACAGAAGTGAAAATGAAAAATTTCAGTGGCAGAGAGTACGAGTTTGAGATAGTTAGATATCTTCTGAAGCATGCAAGTGTGTTGCAAAAGATGTCTATATATGCTTCCAAATCCAAATTTTCAAAAGATTGTCGTTCATTCGTTCAAAGGAAGTTATTGAAGTTATGGAGGTGCTCAAAAAACTGCAGGGTGGTTCTTAATTAAATCTGTGGAGTAAAAGTACGTATTCTGGATGCTCAAAGAAACACAAGAGATCAAATGTGACTTTTGGATGAACAGAAGTCGGAGGTGTTTGCTCGTGTAGGATTCTAATCTCTGGGCTCAATGTTTTATTGTCTGTAGATTCCTTCCTCGTGGGTACATTGTGCTGATATTTTTTTTTTGAGGGAATTTCATATATGACCTATCAGGTATTTTGGTCCATCAGAAAATAGATTTCTATATTTTAGTCATTTTTGCAGTTGTTGATGATGCACTGGATGTTGAAATCATGTGCTCTTTTCCCTGGTTATGCCATCTTAACTTCCTTTCAGAACATTCCGATAATTTGTGCAATATTGCAGTTCTGCCCTTATTTAGTTGATATGATGTTTATATTCAGTAAAAGAACTATAAAATGCGACTAATGCCAGGAGGGGCCATATTTCGCTAGTTTAGTCTTAATATAGTTAGTCAATGCCCATTTATTTGATTTCCCTAATTCTTCTTCATCTTTATTGCTGTCTGTTAGCTCTTTTGGCAGAGCTCAGAAGATTCTGATGGCCTATATGATTCTTTACTGCGGGGGTATCTTCGCAATTCCATTCCAAAATACCAATGCGGATAAGACCTTGTTTCATTCATGCCAAACTTATGGAGTCAGAAAGCCTAGAAGGGACTTATACGTTCTCTTAGGTCTCTCAAGGTTTCAGAATATCTTTTATTGCTGAATTTCACATTTTTATTTCTAAAGTTTTGCAGCAGTTAATGTCTGATACCTCTTTCTATTCTGGCGAAATGTTGAACTTTCCCTTGTGTCAAGTAAAATAGCTTTTTCCAGATAGATGGTATAATAATTACAAACATAGTAGAGTGTGTAGTCCTCCAAATGTTACAGGAGGCATTCTTTCTTTTAGGTGAAATGTTCAAATATCTTTAAAACTAGGACTAGGTTTAACAAACTGTTTTCGGAAGCAAAATTAAACTTTTCACGAATTTGAAACAAAGATTTAGCTTCTCTTAGCTGGTATCTACAAATAAAAAGAATGGTTTCCTTGGCTAGTACCGAAGGGTCAAGAATAATCACTTCCAGTTGAGAAGTTGGCGGAATTTTCATGGTGCTTAAAGGACTATGAGATAAATGGTGCATTATAGTGCTGTAGTCGTTCCTTCTGCGCTGGATCTAGCTTTACTATAGATCTAGACAATTCTATAGTTGTAATTAGTTTCCTTTGAATGTTCTAGATTGCCTTTTTAGCACGTCTATCAATTTTGTAAGATGCCAGCGGCCGCTTCCAAGAGGGCAAAAGTCAGGCCACCGAGTGAAACAGTTTTGTTCATTGCGGTATGTAAGACCATGTTTGTAAAGAGTTTGTGCCCACTGAAAGGAGCATGAACTGCCATTGCTACCCTGCTTTAGTCTAACTCTAGTTAGTCAATGGGTTCCCCAACTGTCGTCAATGTTTTCGTGCATTGTTGTGTTATTCTTTGACAATAAACTGTCTTTGATATTTTGTTCCATTTAGCATTTTATCTGGATGTTTTACTGTATTGAAATGTTCTCTTTCAGACAAGTCCACAGACTTTACAGTTTTTGCTTTGCTTAGTGATGAAACATCACTCATGCAAGTCTTTTGGACAAAAAACTTATCACCAATTATGCATTATAGTTCTACTTTTTACCAAGGAAAAAAAATTTACTTTTTTGGCTGTACTACTTTTCTCCATTCGGAATCGCAGATGTCTCTACTAATTATCAGTTTAAGATTAGGTGGCATGATGAAGACTTTTTGCAACACCCGTAAGGCTTAGTTTGGGAGTCTAGGATACAAAAGAAAAGAAGGGAAAGCTGAAGTTATGAAAGAGAAATAGAAGAGAAGACGAGATGGTTAGGTTGCTTGGGATTTTTGAGAATAAGTGGAACAAAGGGAATGATTCTGAATATGTAAGTCATTAACTATTTGTTGTAATGCTTTTGAAAGACAAAATAGGCATTTTGAAAAAATTAACAAGCTTCCTCTAAGTTTCGTTCCATTTTCGCCCAATTTGGGCCGAAAAGTTTTAGCTGCTGCATTTCCTTTATTTTTCTTCTTACTAAAAACTAACAAATAAAGGTCCACTTTCTTTTAGGTTACTATTTTCTGGAATTTTTATAGAAAAATATATTGTAATGGTTTGATGTATGTGAGGTAAAAAACAAAATGATTGGAGAATGTGATTATGAAAAACGTAAGAATTTTTCCTTAAAAAACTACCATCCAAGCAAGGCAGAGGTCTTGTTTACCCTTCTTCTCTGTCCAAAACTCCAACTCCCAAATGGAGCCTAAGATTCCGTGTCAATATGGTTTAAGAGATGCTTATGTCCAATTCAGATTGGGGCTTTTTCTGAACAATCATTCACAATTCATAGCAGTGGCATAACTAGGACCCTATGGTGAGGGGGTGTAATAGTCAATTTTAGCGTAAATCATGCTCTTAGATTTATATAAGAAATATACTATGTACTTTGATTTAAGATTCCAAATCCTTTTCTCCCATTAGAGTTTCATTAATGTTTAATTTGGAATATGTCTAAAATTTTTGTTAGAGATAATCAATAAAATATCTTGTTTTAAAGGGTAAATGTAGAATTTGGGGGGAGGGGGGGGGGGAGGAATATATAAAACTTCAAAGCATAATCTATATAGGAAAAGGAATTTTCTTAAACTTAAGGGGGCAGTACAACTAAAAGAGGGAATTTTATGAAATTCAGGGGGTGCAAATGTGATGCAAACTTAAAAAGTTTAAATTTTCAAGACCATTATATAATTTTATTAATCTTGAGGGGGAGCAATTGCCAACCCTCAAACCTATGTGGCTCCACCACTGCTTCATAGCAGAGGGTAAAATGGGGTTATGTCATGCGTAGTGAAAAGGAAGAGAAAAAATGCTGAAGGATTTGGAAATTTGAACACTTAATAGATAACTGATGTCTAAATTTGTGTTCAAATAATGAATTTTGTTATAATTCATTTTCATTAATTTCGTTTTAAGAAACCAAATGCTTTGATGTTCCTTTCCACGAACCACTTCAAGCATCAATCGTTGGTAAAGTTGCAAGACCCTGGACTTATTAGTCGATGGCAATAGTTAAATGTGGTGAATTTAACTGAACAAAATTCCAGTCTAAGAAAACAGGCATGTCTAAAGATTTTGTTGATATGCTTATCTATGTTCCACAATATATACAGGGATGAACGAAAATTAATCTCTTCATAGCAACACTAATATCAATTTACGTTTGGCTGCATTTGGATTGAGGTATTAATGAAATATTTGAAATCCTTTCAAATCCTTCTAGTTGCTTAAATTATTTGGAAGATATTTAGATTTGTAATCCACTAATTAATTAAGTACATTTTTTTAAAATAAAATTCACGATTTCATTCGTTAGAGTTGAACTAATGACAGAAAATACATCATCAAACATGTCACAAAAATAACAAATTTGAAGGAAGGATCTACAGATGCATCACATAACAAATCTGAAGGATCTATACATCAGATTTGGGAAATTACAAAAAAAAATTTCCAACGTAATCCAAAAGATATCAATCATTTTAATGCAACGAATATCTGTACATGTCTTCTTCCCTCAGATCTATTGTTTAAGTGCTTCAAGCCCTTACTTGAAGTTGAGATCTAACAAAATAGGCTCAGAAATTTTAGATCTGACAATTAGATCCGAAAAAATTGAGATAAAACAAAGAAAAACAGAACAAAAAAGCACAAAACTAACAGAAAATTCTAGGAACCCTAAGAAAGAAGGAACTGTCACTAGAAAAATTTTAGGAAAGAAGAAATCTCCCACTAGGAAACCTTAGCAGAAAACAATACTCTCACTAGAAATTCTAAGAGAGACTTTATTACTTATGAACATAACAAGAAATCATAGGTCTTTCCTCTCATGGAGTAAGTTGTTGTTTTGTTTGAAAAGAGTGGAGGAAGTTAGGGAGAAGGAAGAAAATCTTCTTTGACTAGAAGCTTTGAAAAAAAAAAATTAAGTACATTTAGATACTAAAATAATTGATGGATTACAAACTGAAATAAGTTTAACATGTTAAAGCAAAACTTGATCAATCTAAGTCCGCTCAAACTAATTTGAATCAAGTCCAAATCGTGTACTTCTTGTTTTTAAATCTTAAATTTCATAGTCAGTTGAACCAAATGTCAATTGTTGAAAATGTTAAGTAATATTATCAAGCAAGTTTCTCAGGATTGACTTTTGAGTAACTTAATTTCTATTCAAGAAGTATAAATTTGTTCTCTTCAATCTCTTTAACCATCGGCTATCACAGTTTTATCTAATGGGCTTACTACACTTCATTAGTAGGAACTAAAGTTTACCTTTACAAATCAAAATTTCCACTGAATATGACTTTATAATTCTTTAATTCCGAATCGTTAGTACCAACTGAATTACAATAAGTCATGGCTAAAGTTAAAATGATGGATGACAAATAAAAATCAAAAGAATACGTTAAAACAATTTAAAAAATAATAATGGAAAAAAAAATGTATGGTGGTATGTCCAAATGAAGAAGAAATTTCCTTTTTTTTAATAGAAATTGGAGAAAATTAGGGAATTGCTTGTAGTTAGAGGAGAATGCAAAAGGAAAACAAAAAGAAGAAATAGCAAGAAGAGAAAATAAATTAAGTAAATAATATAATGAAGTTTTCTTGAATTTCAATAAATTACTCTAAAACTATTGGAAATCATAAAACGAATGGCAATAACGCAGCTCAGCAAATGGCCATTAATAAACTACTTTTATGACTTCAGTAGGTGATTTGATTTCAAGCCGCATCCACAAACTGTTTCACTAAGCATTTATCTGATGACCAAGGGAATGACATGCTAGCTAGACGAACAGTTATGTTCTTAGGTATCGATTCATTGATAATAGAAGCCTATCATTTTCATTCTTCTTTCTTTTAATATAAGAGACTTGATTAATGGAACGCATAGATCCGGTTTATTCATTATGTACATAGTGGCCACGCTAAAGATTGTGGCTTCGTAGGGATCGTACTTCACGAACAATTTTCTGCTGGAAGCGTATGGCATATAGAACACATTTTCTTCTCTTGCTATTTTGCTAGGGACGTTTGAGATAGGCTTGAACTCTGCCATTGTAGAGAAATGTACGGTGGCTAATTTTCAAGTGCTTGGGTGTTTTTTAGCAGAGACAATAGAGCAAGAGTTTGCATTGTTCATGGTGCGATTGTGGCTTATATGCACTGTATGCTCGCGAGTCACAAGCATATGTTTGAGGGTAGATTGATGAAGGCAGAGAGTTTAGCAGCTTGAATATGTTCCTAAATGTCAGAATTTTAACGGATCCGGGACCTCTCCAACTGAGGTTCTGTCCAATTCCATCCAGTTATGTAAACTAGTATAATTTTGGTGTAACCGGGAGTTTTACACCAACTCAGTTATAATTCATATTGGGAAAATCGTCCAAAACGTCCATCACATTTTGTAAAATGATTTTTTTCGTCCCTCACTTTTAAAAGTATAATTTTATATCCCTTACATATTCACATCGGTCAAATTTAGTCCCTAACTAGGTTTCCGATCATTTTTTGGCCGGAATCTATCACGTGCAAGGCACGTGATCATTTTTAAGGGTAAATTTGTCAAATTATATTTTACATAATCTGATCTATAGTCCTCCACATTTTATAAAATAAATTTTTTCGTCCCTCACATTTTATAAAATGAATTTTTTCATCCCTCACATTTCACAAAATGAATTTCTCCATTCCTCACATTTCAAAAAATGAATTTTTCATTTCTCACTAATTATGTGTGTGAATACATTTTTTTTAAACATATGTATATATCTATTTGATTTTGCTTAATAATAATAGCATAAACACATGTATGTAATTGAGCCCAACTTGTGGGTTATCTTCTCTTTTTGTATGATTATGACTAATATTTACCAATAGAACCTTAATTTGCTTTTTCTTATTGTATTTTGATCGAAAATAGTTTTATTGGCCAACTTGACAATGAATGCAAGATTTTTTACTAGCTAATACCAGATAAAATCAAATGATCACGTATAATATATGGTATTCGTATTGTTAAATGAAATCAAATAGACACATACATATATTTATGCTATTCGTATTATTAAGCAAAATTAAATAGACATATACATGTGTTTAAACAAAATGTATTCACACACAATTTTTTTTAAGGGTTTCCCTCACACACATAATTAGTGAGGGATGGAAATATTCATTTTTTGAAATGTGAGGGATGGAGAAATTCATTTTATGAAATGTGAGGGATAAAAAAATTATTTTATAAAATGCGAGGGATGAAAAAATTTGTTTTATAAAATGTGGAGGACTATAGATTAAATTATGTAAAATATAATTTGACAAATTTACCCTTCAAAAATGATCACGTGCCTTGCACGTGATGGATTCCGGCCAAAAAATGATCGGAAACCTAGTTAGGGACTAAATTTGACCGATGTGAATATGTAAGGGACATAAAATTACACTTTTAAAAGTGAGGGACGAAAAAAGTCATTTTACTAAATGTGAGGGACGTTTTGGACGATTTTCCCATTAATATTTATACCAAAATCGTACTAGTTTATACCGAAATTCTCTTGGTTTAAATCCAAGTTCTATCAGTTTATACAACTGGACAAAACTGGATCCGAAGAGCTCGAATTTCTAATTTAGCAATCACAAAGGGCTGTGTCTATACTTGGCGAAGACAGCTTAAATAGGAAGCAGTGATAGGGTGTTAATTGTTAGTAATTTTATTGTTAATTTTCCTTTTTATCATTGCCAAATATTGCTTTAATTTGCTTTAATTGTCAAAATATATTTATATTTGGTATTTGGATATAATTTCAGAAATTGGAGCAGAAACCTCTTGAGAAGATTATTGTGAAGCTTTACACAATTCCGGTGCAAACCAACGAAGAAGAATGGAATTGCATTTGGGAATTCAATTTGGCTAGACAAAATATCAAAGTTGGTGGGGACCGCAAATAAGTTGTATTGTCTAAAGTTTGCTTTCTTTGCACATTTGTGGTCTTGCTTTCTTATTTGTGAACGTGTGCACTTGGTCAAAAGAGAAACCGACAAACCATAGTTGGCTTTGCTTTTGTTTTCGGTGGAGTTGATTAGGTAGGGAAGGAATGTTTTCTTCTGTAAGCGTGGAGTGAAGTTTCGATTTGGCTTGTTTTTATATGTGGGAGAGCGGCACATTTCCGCAGCGGAGTTTTTCTTCTTCTCTTCCATGAGACTATTTTGATTGTATTAGACTACAGAGAATATAATTCTTATTTTTAATTATTAGTAAGAGATAAATGTCTTTGAGTTCAATTAAATTGCGTGGGAATTTTCTTATGAGGCGTGGCTAATCTTCTCCTCTAGTCAAGGATCAACGCGAAGACGCAGTCCCAATTATCTGTGAGATCTAATTAGTTTTTACGTGTTCCTTAATTTATTAATATTTGCATGTTTTCTATTTTAATTTCCATGGGATTATTTTGTTAATTGGATATCAAGGGCCCGATGTGCAATTTGACTTATTAATCTCCTGTCAAATTAATCAATTGAATCCGTAATTATTTAGTTGGTTAATATTAGTGACAACTAGTATTTTCACATATTAGGGGGACATGCAATCTGATTTAAATAACCCTCGTAGCGTGTTATTAATTTGGGTTAGGCTTTTCTAGTTTTTAATGCAATTAGGAAATTAGTTCCTACGGTCGTACCTAGGAGTATTTCCTGGTTAGGGGTAATCAGCGGTCGTACCTTGGTTATCAATAAATTATGGAAAAGCTGGTCGTTAGAGTTTATCGGCGACTATAACTAACCTGTTAATAAAATTAAGTGAACCTTCTTTGCATCAATGATCGGATGAATGGACTGTGTCTGCGTAGTTGTATCCTTGGCTAGAATTTATTTATCATTTATTTAATTGCTATTTACAATTGTAGTAATTAATTATTTATTTTGGTTAATTATTTTTAGTTAAATTGTTTAATTATTTATTTTTAATTTCATCTTGATAAAAATCCCCCGTGTCCCGAACTTGAAAAGAATCGAATTTTTTCCAGTCCCTGTGGATTCGACCCTACTCACTACTATACACAGAAAATTTATTTTTCTCGAGTAGGTATTTATTATTGCACAGGCTCGGCACCTGTCAATTTTTGGCGCCGTTGCCGGGGACTGGCGTTAATCATTTGTTTCTTTTTAAGTTCATTTTTTTTCTGGTATTTTTCTAGTTTATGCCTCGCTCTTCTCGTATAGGCGAATTAATTTTCGACCCTGAAGTAGAGAAGACCGCGCGTAGAACGAGAAAAGAAACCAGGCGGCTCAGGGAGGAGCAATACGATATTGCTCCTCAGGAACTTGATCCAGAGGTTGAGCCGACAAATTTGTCTGGTGACAATTCAAGTGATTCAGACCGAGAGGAAGTCACTATGGCAAATGCACGAACACTAAGGGAGTTGGCTGCTCCTGATTTAAATCAGCAGCCCTTGTGCATTACTTTTCCACATTTAAATGATGACACTCCCTTTGAACTAAAATCTGGTCTAATTCATCTATTGCCATCTTTCCATGGTCTACCAGGTGAGGAGCCCTACAAGCACTTGCAAGAGTTCGACGTCGTTTGCAACAGTATGAAGCCTCCGGGAATTACAGAAGAGCAAATAAAGATGAGGGCTTTCCCCTTCTCTTTGAAGGACTCTACAAAAGACTGGCTCTACTACCTACCGCCTGGTAGTATCACCACGTGGGATCAATTGAAGAAAAAATTTCTGGACAAGTACTTTCCGGCGTCTCGAGCTGCGAGCCTGAGGAAAGAGATATGTGGTATCAAACAACACCCTAGCGAGTCTCTCTATGAGTACTGGGAGAGATTTAAGAAACTATGCACCAAATGCCCTCAGCATCAGATAAGTGAGCAACTGCTCATTCAATATTTCTATGAGGGGTTGCTTTTCAGGGACAGAAGCATAATCGATGCTGCAAGTGGAGGGGCGTTGGTGAACAAAACCCCTCGAGGAGCATGGGAGTTGATTGAAGGGATGGCTGAGAACTCACAGCAGTTTGGTTCAAGAGAGGACATCCCGACGCGTAGGGTGAATGAGGTGGAAACGTCCTCTATCCAACAGCAGATCTCCGAATTAACATCTTTCGTAAGACAATTAGCTGTGGGGAGTGCTTCACAAGTCAAAGTGTGTGGGGTGTGCACTGCCGTAGGTCATCCTACGGAAATGTGTCCACTGGTTCAAGAAGAAACTGCAGAACAGGTGAACATGGCTGGCCACGCGCCCGCGCCAAGAAAGCAGTACGACCCGTACTCAAACACCTACAATCCTGGTTGGAGGGATCACCCCAACCTTAGCTATGGAGGAAATAGGCAGTCTAACTTTGTGCCAAATAGACAGCAAGGACACCAACAGCAGTACCATCCTCGCCCACCACCACCACCACCCCCTTCAAACTCAAGTCCGTCCATGGAAGAAATGATGAAGCAATTACTTGCTAACCAACAAAAGACGGATTCAGACTTGCAAAGCATGAGGAATCAACTGGGACAGGTGCAATCATTGCAAAATCAAATGAATCAAATGGCCATAACAATCAACCGTTTGGAGTCCCAAGTTCAAGGGAAGTTGCCATCTCAACCTGAGACGAATCCAAAGAATGTAAGCGCAATGACCTTAAGGAGTGGGAAGGAAGTTCAAGGACCCGAACCCGTGATTTCTAAAGACAAGGACGAGGAACGGATCGAGAAAGAATTAGAAGAGGAGGACAGAGGCAACAAAAATGCAAAGGTACCCTCGAACCCAATTCCTATAGTTAAAACTAATCCACCTCCCTTTCCTAGCAGGTTAGAGAAACCAAAGAAGCAAGACAAGGAAAAAGAGGTCACAGAGATTTTTCGCAAGGTGGAGATCAACATACCCCTACTGGATGCGATTAAACAAGTACCCAGGTACGCAAAATTTTTGAGGGACCTGTGTGCCAACCGCAAGCGGTTGAAGGGGGATGAACGAGTTATAGTTGGGGAGAATGTTTCAGCAATTCTACAAAGAAAGCTTCCACCGAAATGCGGAGATCCAGGTATGTTTACTATTCCTTGTAGGATAGGTAATACTTTGATTGGGAAGGCCATGTTAGACCTGTGAGCCTCAATTAATGTCATGCCAAAGTCCATTTATGCCTCCTTAAACTTAGGCCCTTTGAAAGAGACTGGGATAATAATTCAATTAGCTGACAGGACCAATGCATACCCTGACGGGTTGATTGAAGATGTTTTGGTAAAAATTAATGAATTGGTTTTTCCATCTGATTTTTATGTGCTCGACATGGAGGATGAACACTCCCGTGATCCGTCACCTTTGTTGTTAGGTAGACCCTTTTTGAGTACAGCCCGAACCAAAATTGATGTTAATAAGGGTACTTTGTCTATGGAATTTGATGGTGAGATTGTTCACTTTAACATCTTTGAGACCATGAAATATCCATCCGATTCAAATATTGGCTCTGTTTTCTCGGTAAATGTTATTGACCCTGCTATACAGGAGGTTTTTGAAATTGAAGGCAGGGATGAACTAGAGGTCGTCCTGACCAGGCACTTTGAATCCGAAACGACCTCTAGGGTAGAGTTGAGTGAAGAGTTTAAATGCGTGATTGGATCGTTGCAAACGTTACCAACCACGAAGACAAGGTATGATCTTGCACCGATTTTCATACTCGAACCTCATCAAAGATTACTTCCATCTGTGGTGCAGGCACCTGTCTTGGAACTAAAACCATTGCCGAAACACCTAAAGTATGTATACTTAGGTGAAGGGGAGACACTTCCAGTGATCATCTCCGCGGATTTATCAAAGGTTCAAGAAGAGAAACTACTTCGAGTTCTTAGGGAACACAAGCAGGCGATAGGATGGACCATCGCCGACATCAAGGGAATTAGCCCTGCGGTGTGTATGCACCGAATTCGACTCGAGGAGAATGCTAAACCCGTACGGC
Source organism: Coffea arabica (assembly GCF_036785885.1). NCBI lineage: Eukaryota > Viridiplantae > Streptophyta > Magnoliopsida > Gentianales > Rubiaceae > Coffea > Coffea arabica. The sequence goes on along the minus strand of NC_092318.1, from coordinate 40,806,824 downwards.
AAGCTCAACGGAGATTAAATCCTCTCATGATGGAGGTCGTAAAGAAAGAGATTTTAAAACTGCTGGACGTTGAAATTATATTTGCAATATCAGATAGCCCGTGGGTAAGTCCAGTACAGGTGGTCCCGAAGAAGGCAAGGGTGACAGTGGAATCAAACCAAGAGGGTGAGCTCGTACCAATTCGAAAGCCCACCGGATGGCGACAGTGTATCGATTACCGAAAGCTAAATGCCGTCACGAAAAAGGACCATTTTCCCCTCCCTTTCATTGACCAGATGGTGGAGCGATTAGCATGTCGAGCTTACTATTGTTTCTTGGATGGATTTTCAGGTTATTTTCAAATTGCCATCGCACCCGAGGACCAAGAGAAGACTACTTTCACCTGCCCATTTGGAACATTTGCATACCGAAGGATGCCATTTGGATTATGTAATGCACCTGCTACCTTCCAAAGATGCATGGTAAGTATTTTTTCAGAATATGTTGAGAAAATTATTGAGATTTTCATGGACGATTTCAGTGTATATGGTGAAAGTTTTGAAAACTGTCTAGATAACCTGAAATTGATCTTAGTAAGGTGTATAGAAACTAATCTCGTGCTTAATTGGGACTACCTGACATTTCTAATCTCGTGCTTAATTTTGCGTGTTTGGACTACCTGACATTTCTATTCCTCCTTAGTTGGGTACTTCTGTGTTACTTTGCTTGTTTCTTTTCACTTTGCTTGATTTTTATTTATTTAGTAGATTGACTTGTGGTTAGTCGTGTGATTTACTTATTCTGCTGTACTTTGTGTCTAACTGTGGGTAATTTGCTACAGTTGTTTGTTCAATTGGGAGGTGCCTTTAACACTTAAATTTACTTATTGAAGTAGATTGCCTTCAATTGCCTTATATGAGAGCCTTTTGTCTGTTTGCATTTCAATTACTACATTGATTGGGGTGATTTTGAGGTGCATTATTATTACATTTGGCTAAGTTTGGAACCACGAGTGTTTATTGATTGCATTTGTTATAAGTGTTGAGATATCTGTATAACTTGCGAGTGAATGCAGTGTGCATTTTGTTCATTGAATTGATTTTTCATTTGTTAGTGCTTTGAATTTCTTGTTTCCATTATTCATTAGTAACTGTTGTCTATTGTGGTTTGGAGTGCAATTTGGAAAGAATGGTGAAACCACGATCTCGACCTTTTGACCTCCGCTTCGCCTCCTCCAACTACAGGTGCTAAGAGCTGGCACCAGCTTCAGGGGAGTTTCGTTGTCCTTCTTCTTATTTTTACTGTTTCATTATCACATTGAGGGCAATGTGTGATTTAAGTGTGGGGGGGATTTGGGTTTAGTTTTGATTGGTGTTTCTTTAATTTGCTGCCTTTCTTACTAGTGTTTTGATGAATAAATGTGGCATCTCACTCGTCTATTGCTGGTTATGATTTATTCTATGAATTTAGTTTAAGTGGCAAGTAAAAGCATGTTATCTTGGTGAATATCATGAGTTTAATGACTTGGTGCAAATTGTGGTTAAATTGTTTAGGCAATATAAATATTTTACTAGCAATTGTTGTGTAGATTAGGCAATTGTTGATCTTAGTTCTCCATATTAGGAGATGACGTGGGCCATGATCTTTAATTATCTGGTTTTCTGGTGCTTTAATTGTGATTAATAAATGACCCTACTCCGCTAGTGTCGTCACCCAGTAACCGGGAGTCTTCACCACAAGTGTCGACTTTCGCGTCAAAAAGTGACTATATATATGAGTAGTTAGTCCTGAAGCTGTGAAGAGTTGAGTAACTGGGCTCTTTCATCTAAAAATGTCAGAGTTCACGTCAAAAGACTTGAATAGCTTGGGACTGAGCATTTATTAAAAAAAAAAAAAAAAAAAGAGAAAAGAAAATAATAAGTAAGTTTATGATCATGTTGGCCTGCCGATCCTTGTTCTTCAATGTTGAGATTTTGATTTTCAGTTGACCCAATTGCTAACTTTTGCTAGTTTAATATTTTGATTTCTTAGACGACTTAGCCATGAATTGGACGAGTCTATGATTTCAGGAGCTAACCGGGAGAAATATGTCTTGACACTTAACCACTAAAACTTGATTTTGGGATAAGCGTAGCTTGGCAGTAAATGAAATGAGAGTTAGCCATTGTTGAGTTTAGTGTTCCCATGCTTGAGGACAAGCATGATTTAAGTGTGGGGGGAATTGATAGGGTGTTAATCGTTAGTAATTTTATTGTTAATTTTCCTTTTTATCATTGCCAAATATTGCTTTAATTTGCTTTAATTGTCAAAATATATTTATATTTGGTATTTGGATATAATTTCAGAAATTGGAGCAGAAACCTCTTGAGAAGATTATTGTGAAGCTTTACACAATTCCGGTGCAAACCAACGAAGAAGAATGGAATTGCATTTGGGAATTCAATTTGGCTAGACAAAATATCAAAGTTGGTGGGGACCGCAAATAAGTTGTATTGTCTAAAGTTTGCTTTCTTTGCACATTTGTGGTCTTGCTTTCTTATTTGTGAACGTGTGCACTTGGTCAAAAGAGAAACCGACAAACCATAGTTGGCTTTGCTTTTGTTTTCGGTGGAGTTGATTAGGTAGGGAAGGAATGTTTTCTTCTGTAAGCGTGGAGTGAAGTTTCGATTTGGCTTGTTTTTATATGTGGGAGAGCGGCACATTTCCGCAGCGGAGTTTTTCTTCTTCTCTTCCATGAGACTATTTTGATTGTATTAGACTACAGAGAATATAATTCTTATTTTTAATTATTAGTAAGAGATAAATGTCTTTGAGTTCAATTAAATTGCGTGGGAATTTTCTTATGAGGCGTGGCTAATCTTCTCCTCTAGTCAAGGATCAACGCGAAGACGCAGTCCCAATTATCTGTGAGATCTAATTAGTTTTTACGTGTTCCTTAATTTATTAATATTTGCATGTTTTCTATTTTAATTTCCATGGGATTATTTTGTTAATTGGATATCAAGGGCCCGATGTGCAATTTGACTTATTAATCTCCTGTCAAATTAATCAATTGAATCCGTAATTATTTAGTTGGTTAATATTAGTGACAACTAGTATTTTCACATATTAGGGGGACATGCAATCTGATTTAAATAACCCTCGTAGCGTGTTATTAATTTGGGTTAGGCTTTTCTAGTTTTTAATGCAATTAGGAAATTAGTTCCTACGGTCGTACCTAGGAGTATTTCCTGGTTAGGGGTAATCAGCGGTCGTACCTTGGTTATCAATAAATTATGGAAAAGCTGGTTGTTAGAGTTTATCGGCGACTATAACTAACCTGTTAATAAAATTACGTGAACCTTCTTTGCATCAATGATCGGATGAATGGACTGTGTCTGCGTAGTTGTATCCTTGGCTAGAATTTATTTATCATTTATTTAATTGCTATTTACAATTGTATTAATTAATTATTTATTTTGGTTAATTATTTTTAGTTAAATTGTTTAATTATTTATTTTTAATTTCATCTTGATAAAAATCCCCCGTGTCCCGAACTTGAAAAGAATCGAATTTTTTCCAGTCCCTGTGGATTCGACCCTACTCACTACTATACACAGAAAATTTATTTTTCTCGAGTAGGTATTTATTATTGCACAGGCTCGGCACCTGTCAATTTTTGGCGCCGTTGCCGGGGACTGGCGTTAATCATTTGTTTCTTTTTAAGTTAATTTTTTTCTGGTATTTTTCTAGTTTATGCCTCGCTCTTCTCGTACAGGCGAATTAATTTTCGACCCTGAATTAGAGAAGACCGCGCGTAGAACGAGAAAAGAAACCAGGCGGCTCAGGGAGGAGCAATACGAGTTCTTAGGGAACACAAGCAGGCGATAGGATGGACCATCGCCGACATCAAGGGAATTAGCCCTGCGGTGTGTATGCACCGAATTCGACTCGAGGAGAATGCTAAACCCGTACGGCAAGCTCAACGGAGATTAAATCCTCTCATGATGGAGGTCGTAAAGAAAGAGATTTTAAAACTGCTGGACGTTGAAATTATATTTGCAATATCAGATAGCCCGTGGGTAAGTCCAGTACAGGTGGTCCCGAAGAAGGCAAGGGTGACAGTGGAATCAAACCAAGAGGGTGAGCTCGTACCAATTCGAAAGCCCACCGGATGGCGACAGTGTATCGATTACCGAAAGCTAAATGCCGTCACGAAAAAGGACCATTTTTCCCTCCCTTTCATTGACCAGATGGTGGAGCGATTAGCATGTCGAGCTTACTATTGTTTCTTGGATGGATTTTCAGGTTATTTTCAAATTGCCATCGCACCCGAGTACCAAGAGAAGACTACTTTCACCTGCCCATTTGGAACATTTGCATACCGAAGGATGCCATTTGGATTATGTAATGCACCTGCTACCTTCCAAAGATGCATGGTAAGTATTTTTTCAGAATATGTTGAGAAAATTATTGAGATTTTCATGGACGATTTCAGTGTATATGGTGAAAGTTTTGAAAACTGTCTAGATAACCTGAAATTGATCTTAGTAAGGTGTATAGAAACTAATCTCGTGCTTAATTGGGAAAAATGTCATTTTATGGTTGAACACGGGATAGTTTTGGGTCATGTTGTATCATCTACAGGTATTGAGGTTGATAAGGCAAAAATAGATGTTATATCTACTTTACCTTACCCCGCGAGTGTGCGGGAAGTTCGTTCCTTTTTGGGTCACGCAGGTTTCTATAGAAGGTTCATCAAGGACTTCTCGAAAATTGGAGCACCCTTGTTCCAACTTTTGCAAAAAGATGTATCCTTCGAATTTGATGAAACATGTAAGGGGGCATTCAATAAGTTAAAGGAGTTATTGACCACCTCACCTATTATCCAACCCCCTGACTGGAACCTCCCATTCGAGATCATGTGTGACGCCAGTGACTATGCAGTTGGTGCGGTATTGGGTCAAAGAGTAGGAAAGGCAGCTCATGCTATTTACTACGCATCTCGAGCCTTGAACGGAGCTCAATTGAACTATTCAACCACCGAAAAGGAGCTTTTAGCAGTTGTTTTTGCCTTAGAAAAATTTCGGTCTTATTTACTTGGTGCTAAAGTTATTATTTTTTCTGATCATGCAGTTTTGCGGTATTTGTTGACCAAAAAAGAGGCAAAACCGCGATTGATACGGTAGATATTGTTGCTACAGGAGTTCAACCTGGAGATCCGAGATAAGAAAGGGGCGGAGAATCTGGTAGCAGATCACTTGAGTCGAGTACAAGTCGTCGAAGATGACATCCCATTGAGAGAAGCATTCCCCGAGGAGCATTTATTTTCTATTAACTCATCTTTGCCTTGGTATGCAGATATTGTTAATTTTCTAGTCACTGACAAATTTCCTACAGGATGGCCTAAGGCAAAGAGAGACAAGTTGAGGAGCGATGCAAAGTTCTACATTTGGGATGATCCTTACCTCTGGAAGCAGGGTGCTGATCAAATCATCCGTAGATGTGTAAGTGAAGTTGAATTTCAATCTATTCTAGCCTATTGTCACTCTTTTGCATGTGGAGGTCACTTTGGACCGAAGAGAACGGCTCGTAAGGTGCTAGAGAGTGGATTCTATTGGCCAACTCTATTCAAGGATGCCTACTCATTTTGTAAGTCATGTGATAAGTGTCAAAGAGTGGGTAATATCTCTCGTAGGGATCAAATGACTCAAACCCCAATGATTTTTGTTGAAATTTTTGACGTTTGGGGCATTGATTTTATGGGTCCTTTTCTTTCGTCCTTTGATTTTTTGTATATATTGCTTACTGTAGATTATGTTTCGAAGTGGGTAGAAGCAAAGGCTACCCGCACTAATGATTCCAAAGTGGTTGCAGAATTCGTTAAGTCTAATATTTTTGTTCGCTTTGGGATGCCGCGAGCAATTGTAAGTGATCGGGGTACTCATTTCTGCAACAAAACGATCGCTGCAATTTTTAGGAGATATGGTGTCTTGCACAAAGTCTCTACATCCTACCATCCTCAAACAAATGGTCAGGCGGAAGCATCGAACCGAGAGATCAAATCAATTCTAGAAAAGATGGTCCGACCCGATAGGAAGGATTGGAGTGTGAGACTAGATGATGCACTATGGGCATATAGGACGGCATATAAAACACCCATTGGCATGTCCCCTTACCGATTGGTATTTGGAAAGCCATGTCATCTCCCGGTCGAGTTTGAGCATAGAGCATTTTGGGCGGTCAAACAATGCAACATGGATATCGAGGAAGGCGGAATTCAAAGAAAGTTACAATTACTAGAGTTGGAAGAAATCCGAAATGAAGCATACGAGAATGCAGTGATCTATAAGGAGAAGAATCGGATCTTTCATGACCAACAGATCTCTAGGAAGACATTCGTCTGCGGGCAAAAAGTTTTACTATACCACTCCAAATTGAAACTATTTCCAGGTAAATTACGTTCTCGTTGGATTGGCCCTTTTGTTGTAACTAATGTCTTTCATTATGGTGCAGTAGAGATCCAAAGTTTGAAGACGGAGAAGAAATTTGTGATGAATGGTCACCGTCTCAAGCCGTATTATGAAGGATTTCCAATTGAACGGGTGGAGATGATGCAACTGGAAGACCCGATTTGCTTAGTTTAAGCAAATTCTGTACTCCGTCTAGCCAAAGACGTTAAAGAGAGGCGCTTTTGGGAGGCAACCCAATTTTTGATTTTGTTGGTTTTTGTTGTGCGATTCGTTAAATATGTCGTTTCTCATCTGGGTATTGCTTAAATTTGATATTTTTCTCTACTATGATCAGGACAGGTGATCATGGCGTGCCCATGCGAAGAAGGCACGCATTAAAGTTCCAACTTCAAGGTTTTGGAAAAGTGACCAAATGAGGCAAAAAAGGCGAAATTTGATCAAAGATCTCAATACCTCAAATTCAGTAATTGTGGTTTTTGATGCATTAAAGAGGTTTAGAATGCATGTTTAGATCATTTTACATGTGCGTGAATGGTTTATTTTGACATAGAAATGATCTATGATGCATTTTGGGAAATTGGGGTATCATTTGTAATTATTCCAAAGTTGAATTTCTGCTAAATTTTGCAGCAGAAAACGCATTTTTTAATGAAACGCGCCACTGAATCGCGTTTTCAAATCTGCGCCTATAATTAAGAAAACGCGCCTTAAAAACGCGACAGGAAGTCGCGTTTTCTACCAAGTCGCGTTTTCCAGCCTGTTCAGAAACAAAAAACGCGCCTTCAAATACGCGATTTTAAGTCGCGTTTTCTCACATAGTCGCGTTTTCGATGCTGCAAGTTTTGTGAAAAAAACGCGACTTCACAAAACGCACCTTGAGGCGCGTTTTCTGAGCCGCGTTTTCTGAGCACAATGATCCGACCTCGGATCCTTTTAAAAACGAAGGCTTGGACCACTTTTCAACTCTACTTTTCTTCATGTTGGCTTGTTTTTAGTAAGTTTTAGTTCTTCGATTAATGTTTGTGTGTTTTGTAGGTGGCAATGGCAAGAGTTCATGCAAATGATCTCAATTGCAAGGGTGTTTATATTAAAAAAAAAAAAGGGAGTTTTCATGTTCAATTGCTGCATTTCATGCATTTAAAGTGTTTCATGTTTAAGTTATATTCATGCATGATCATATTAAATTTGAATTTTATTCAAAGAACATGAAGTAGGTTGAATGTGGAAGGTTGGCCAAGCAAATTTGGAGGAAAAACTGCAGAAAACAGCTTTTTCTGCAGCAAATCCGGCCATAAATCCGGCCATAAATCCGGATTTTGTCCAGAATGCTCAAAAAAAAAAAATTGTATTCTTTCTTTCCTTCTTTTCTTCTTTCTTTCTTCTTTTCTTCCCCGCTGCTTGCCCTTTTTCCCCCTTTTCTTTTCTTCTTCATTCGCCGCCGCCAGAAGCTCCGCTGACCCACGGCAGCCGCGGCAACTGGCTCGCGCGCCGCTCCTCCCTGCCGCTCGTCGACGCTGCCCACGCCGGACGCCGCTGCCGCAACCGCCGCCCACCCCAGCTCTTCTCGCCGCTGCCTCGGCTCTCCTCGCCAAGGGTGACCACCAGCTCATCTCACCTCCTTCACCCTTGTCATAGCCACCGCCTCCAAGATCCGCCTGAAGCCCCGAAAGCCGCGCACCACCAGATCCAGCTGCCGCAAACTCTTCTCTCTCACAACCACCACCTTCATCGCACCACTGGCTTCGTATGCACGCGCCTGCCTCAATCTCTCTCTATTATTTTTTTTCATTTTCTTATTTTATTATTGCAGTATGTTTTTATTATTTTTATTACAGTACGTTTTTGAAAATTTTGCGTGTTTGGACTACCTGACATTTCTATTCCTCCTTAGTTGGGTACTTCTGTGTTACTTTGCTTGTTTCTTTTCACTTTGCTTGATTTTTATTTATTTAGTAGATTGACTTGTGGTTAGTCGTGTGATTTACTTATTCTGCTGTACTTTGTGTCTAACTGTGGGTAATTTGCTACAGTTGTTTGTTCAATTGGGAGGTGCCTTTAACACTTAAATTTACTTATTGAAGTAGATTGCCTTCAATTGCCTTATATGAGAGCCTTTTGTCTGTTTGCATTTCAATTACTACATTGATTGGGGTGATTTTGAGGTGCATTATTATTACATTTGGCTAAGTTTGGAACCACGAGTGTTTATTGATTGCATTTGTTATAAGTGTTGAGATATCTGTATAACTTGCGAGTGAATGCAGTGTGCATTTTGTTCATTGAATTGATTTTTCATTTGTTAGTGCTTTGAATTTCTTGTTTCCATTATTCATTAGTAACTGTTGTCTATTGTGGTTTGGAGTGCAATTTGGAAAGAATGGTGAAACCACGATCTCGACCTTTTGACCTCCGCTTCGCCTCCTCCAACTACAGGTGCTAATAGCTGGCACCAGCTTCAGGGGAGTTTCGTTGTCCTTCTTCTTATTTTTACTGTTTCATTATCACATTGAGGGCAATGTGTGATTTAAGTGTGGGGGGGATTTGGGTTTAGTTTTGATTGGTGTTTCTTTAATTTGCTGCCTTTCTTACTAGTGTTTTGATGAATAAATGTGGCATCTCACTCGTCTATTGCTGGTTATGATTTATTCTATGAATTTAGTTTAAGTGGCAAGTAAAAGCATGTTATCTTGGTGAATATCATGAGTTTAATGACTTGGTGCAAATTGTGGTTAAATTGTTTAGGCAATATAAATATTTTACTAGCAATTGTTGTGTAGATTAGGCAATTGTTGATCTTAGTTCTCCATATTAGGAGATGACGTGGGCCATGATCTTTAATTATCTGGTTTTCTGGTGCTTTAATTGTGATTAATAAATGACCCTACTCCGCTAGTGTCGTCACCCAGTAACCGGGAGTCTTCACCACAAGTGTCGACTTTCGCGTCAAAAAGTGACTATATATATGAGTAGTTAGTCCTGAAGCTGTGAAGAGTTGAGTAACTGGGCTCTTTCATCTAAAAATGTCAGAGTTCACGTCAAAAGACTTGAATAGCTTGGGACTGATCATTTATTAAAAAAAAAAAAAAAAAAGAGAAAAGAAAATAATAAGTAAGTTTATGATCATGTTGGCCTGCCGATCCTTGTTCTTCAATGTTGAGATTTTGATTTTCAGTTGACCCAATTGCTAACTTTTGCTAGTTTAATATTTTGATTTCTTAGACGACTTAGCCATGAATTGGACGAGTCTATGATTTCAGGAGCTAACCGGGAGAAATATGTCTTGACACTTAACCACTAAAACTTGATTTTGGGATAAGCGTAGCTTGGCAGTAAATGAAATGAGAGTTAGCCATTGTTGAGTTTAGTGTTCCCATGCTTGAGGACAAGCATGATTTAAGTGTGGGGGGAATTGATAGGGTGTTAATCGTTAGTAATTTTATTGTTAATTTTCCTTTTTATCATTGCCAAATATTGCTTTAATTTGCTTTAATTGTCAAAATATATTTATATTTGGTATTTGGATATAATTTCAGAAATTGGAGCAGAAACCTCTTGAGAAGATTATTGTGAAGCTTTACACAATTCCGGTGCAAACCAACGAAGAAGAATGGAATTGCATTTGGGAATTCAATTTGGCTAGACAAAATATCAAAGTTGGTGGGGACCGCAAATAAGTTGTATTGTCTAAAGTTTGCTTTCTTTGCACATTTGTGGTCTTGCTTTCTTATTTGTGAACGTGTGCACTTGGTCAAAAGAGAAACCGACAAACCATAGTTGGCTTTGCTTTTGTTTTCGGTGGAGTTGATTAGGTAGGGAAGGAATGTTTTCTTCTGTAAGCGTGGAGTGAAGTTTCGATTTGGCTTGTTTTTATATGTGGGAGAGCGGCACATTTCCGCAGCGGAGTTTTTCTTCTTCTCTTCCATGAGACTATTTTGATTGTATTAGACTACAGAGAATATAATTCTTATTTTTAATTATTAGTAAGAGATAAATGTCTTTGAGTTCAATTAAATTGCGTGGGAATTTTCTTATGAGGCGTGGCTAATCTTCTCCTCTAGTCAAGGATCAACGCGAAGACGCAGTCCCAATTATCTGTGAGATCTAATTAGTTTTTACGTGTTCCTTAATTTATTAATATTTGCATGTTTTCTATTTTAATTTCCATGGGATTATTTTGTTAATTGGATATCAAGGGCCCGATGTGCAATTTGACTTATTAATCTCCTGTCAAATTAATCAATTGAATCCGTAATTATTTAGTTGGTTAATATTAGTGACAACTAGTATTTTCACATATTAGGGGGACATGCAATCTGATTTAAATAACCCTCGTAGCGTGTTATTAATTTGGGTTAGGCTTTTCTAGTTTTTAATGCAATTAGGAAATTAGTTCCTACGGTCGTACCTAGGAGTATTTCCTGGTTAGGGGTAATCAGCGGTCGTACCTTGGTTATCAATAAATTATGAAAAAGCTGGTTGCTAGAGTTTATCGGCGACTATAACTAACCTGTTAATAAAATTACGTGAACCTTCTTTGCATCAATGATCGGATGAATGGACTGTGTCTGCGTAGTTGTATCCTTGGCTAGAATTTATTTATCATTTATTTAATTGCTATTTACAATTGTATTAATTAATTATTTATTTTGGTTAATTATTTTTAGTCAAATTGTTTAATTATTTATTTTTAATTTCATCTTGATAAAAATCCCCCGTGTCCCGAACTTGAAAAGAATCGAATTTTTTCCAGTCCCTGTGGATTCGACCCTACTCACTACTATACACAGAAAATTTATTTTTCTCAAGTAGGTATTTATTATTGCACAGGCTCGGCACCTGTCAATTTTTGGCGCCGTTGCCGGGGACTGACGTTAATCATTTGTTTCTTTTTAAGTTAATTTTTTTCTGGTATTTTTCTAGTTTATGCCTCGCTCTTCTCGTACAGGCGAATTAATTTTCGACCCTGAAGTAGAGAAGACCGCGCGTAGAACGAGAAAAGAAACCAGGCGGCTCAGGGAGGAGCAATACGATATTGCTCCTCAGGAACTTGATCCAGAGGTTGAGCCGACAAATTTGTCTGGTGACAATTCAAGTGATTCAGACCGAGAGGAAGTCACTATGGCAAATGCACGAACACTAAGGGAGTTGGCTGCTCCTGATTTAAATCAGCAGCCCTTGTGCATTACTTTTTCACATTTAAATGATGACACTCCCTTTGAACTAAAATCTGGTCTAATTCATCTATTGCCATCTTTCCATGGTCTACCAGGTGAGGAGCCCTACAAGCACTTGCAAGAGTTCGACGTCGTTTGCAACAGTATGAAGCCTCCGGGAATTACAGAAGAGCAAATAAAGATGAGGGCTTTCCCCTTCTCTTTGAAGGACTCTACAAAAGACTGGCTCTACTACCTACCGCCTGGTAGTATCACCACGTGGGATCAATTGAAGAAAAAATTTCTGGACAAGTACTTTTCGGCGTCTCGAGCTGCGAGCCTGAGGAAAGAGATATGTGGTATCAAACAACACCCTAGCGAGTCTCTCTATGAGTACTGGGAGAGATTTAAGAAACTGTGCACCAAATGCCCTCAGCATCAGATAAGTGAGCAACTGCTCATTCAATATTTCTATGAGGGGTTACTTTTCAGGGACAGAAGCATAATCGATGCTGCAAGTGGAGGGGCGTTGGTGAACAAAACCCCTCGAGGAGCATGGGAGTTGATTGAAGGGATGGCTGAGAACTCACAGCAGTTTGGTTCAAGAGAGGACATCCCGACGCGTAGGGTGAATGAGGTGGAAACGTCCTCTATCCAACAGCAGATCTCCGAATTAACATCTTTCGTAAGACAATTAGCTGTGGGGAGTGCTTCACAAGTCAAAGTGTGTGGGGTGTGCACTGCCGTAGGTCATCCTACGGAAATGTGTCCACTGGTTCAAGAAGAAACTGCAGAACAGGTGAACATGGCTGGCCACGCGCCCGCGCCAAGAAAGCAGTACGACCCGTACTCAAACACCTACAATCCTGGTTGGAGGGATCACCCCAACCTTAGCTATAGAGGAAATAGGCAGTCTAACTTTGTGCCAAATAGACAGCAAGGACACCAACAGCAGTACCATCCTCGCCCACCACCACCACCACCCCCTTCAAACTCAAGTCCGTCCATGGAAGAAATGATGAAGCAATTACTTGCTAACCAACAAAAGACGGATTCAGACTTGCAAAGCATGAGGAATCAACTGGGACAGGTGCAATCATTGCAAAATCAAATGAATCAAATGGCCATAACAATCAACCGTTTGGAGTCCCAAGTTCAAGGGAAGTTGTCATCTCAACCTGAGACGAATCCAAAGAATGTAAGCGCAATGACCTTAAGGAGTGGGAAGGAAGTTCAAGGACCCGAACCCGTGATTTCTAAAGACAATGACGAGGAACGGATCGAGAAAGAATTAGAAGAGGAGGACAGAGGTAACAAAAATGCAAAGGTACCCTCGAACCCAATTCCTATAGCTAAAACTAATCCACCTCCCTTTCCTAGCAGGTTAGAGAAACCAAAGAAGCAAGACAAGGAAAAAGAGGTCTCAGAGATCTTTCGCAAGGTGGAGATCAACATACCCCTACTGGATGCGATTAAACAAGTACCCAGGTACGCAAAATTTTTGAGGGACCTGTGTGCCAACCGCAAGCGGTTGAAGGGGGATGAACGAGTTATAGTTGGGGAGAATGTTTCAGCAATTCTACAAAGAAAGCTTCCACCGAAATGCGGAGATCCAGGTATGTTTACTATTCCTTGTAGGATAGGTAATACTTTGATTGGGAAGGCCATGTTAGACCTGGGAGCCTCAATTAATGTCATGCCAAAGTCCATTTATGCCTCCTTAAACTTAGGCCCTTTGAAAGAGACTGGGATAATAATTCAATTAGCTGACAGGACCAATGCATACCCTGACGGGTTGATTGAAGATGTTTTGGTAAAAATTAATGAATTGGTTTTTCCAGCTGATTTTTATGTGCTCGACATGGAGGATGAACACTCCCGTGATCCGTCACCTTTGTTGTTAGGTAGACCCTTTTTGAGTACAGCCCGAACCAAAATTGATGTTAATAAGGGTACTTTGTCTATAGAATTTGATGGTGAGATTGTTCACTTTAACATCTTTGAGACCATGAAATATCCATCCGATTCAAATATTGGCTCTGTTTTCTCGGTAAATGTTATTGACCCTGCTATACAGGAGGTTTTTGAAATTGAAGGCAGGGATGAACTAGAGGTCGTCCTGACCAGGCACTTTGAATCCGAAACGACCTCTAGGGTAGAGTTGAGTGAAGAGTTTAAATGCGTGATTGGATCGTTGCAAACGTTACCAACCACGAAGACAAGGTATGATCTTGCACCGATTTTCATACCCGAACCTCATCAAAGATTACTTCCATCTGTGGTGCAGGCACCTGTCTTGGAACTAAAACCATTGCCGAAACACCTAAAGTATGTATACTTAGGTGAAGGGGAGACACTTCCAGTGATCATCTCCGCGGATTTATCAAAGGTTCAAGAAGAGAAACTACTTCGAGTTCTTAGGGAACACAAGCAGGCGATAGGATGGACCATCGCCGACATCAAGGGAATTAGCCCTGCGGTGTGTATGCACCGAATTCGACTCGAGGAGAATGCTAAACCCGTACGGCAAGCTCAACGGAGATTAAATCCTCTCATGATGGAGGTCGTAAAGAAAGAGATTTTAAAACTGCTGGACGTTGAAATTATATTTGCAATATCAGATAGCCCGTGGGTAAGTCCAGTACAGGTGGTCCCGAAGAAGGCAAGGGTGACAGTGGAATCAAACCAAGAGGGTGAGCTCGTACCAATTCGAAAGCCCACCGGATGGCGACAGTGTATCGATTACCGAAAGCTAAATGCCGTCACGAAAAAGGACCATTTTTCCCTCCCTTTCATTGACCAGATGGTGGAGCGATTAGCATGTCGAGCTTACTATTGTTTCTTGGATGGATTTTCAGGTTATTTTCAAATTGCCATCGCACCCGAGTACCAAGAGAAGACTACTTTCACCTGCCCATTTGGAACATTTGCATACCGAAGGATGCCATTTGGATTATGTAATGCACCTGCTACCTTCCAAAGATGCATGGTAAGTATTTTTTCAGAATATGTTGAGAAAATTATTGAGATTTTCATGGACGATTTCAGTGTATATGGTGAAAGTTTTGAAAACTGTCTAGATAACCTGAAATTGATCTTAGTAAGGTGTATAGAAACTAATCTCGTGCTTAATTGGGAAAAATGTCATTTTATGGTTGAACACGGGATAGTTTTGGGTCATGTTGTATCATCTACAGGTATTGAGGTTGATAAGGCAAAAATAGATGTTATATCTACTTTACCTTACCCCGCGAGTGTGCGGGAAGTTCGTTCCTTTTTGGGTCACGCAGGTTTCTATAGAAGGTAATCAAGGACTTCTCGAAAATTGGAGCACCCTTGTTCCAACTTTTGCAAAAAGATGTATCCTTCGAATTTGATGAAACATGTAAGGGGGCATTCAATAAGTTAAAGGAGTTATTGACCACCTCACCTATTATCCAACCCCCTGACTGGAACCTCCCATTCGAGATCATGTGTGACGCCAGTGACTATGCAGTTGGTGCAGTATTGGGTCAAAGAGTAGGAAAGGCAGCTCATGCTATTTACTACGCATCTCGAGCCTTGAACGGAGCTCAATTGAACTATTCAACCATCGAAAAGGAGCTTTTAGCAGTTGTTTTTGCCTTAGAAAAATTTCGGTCTTATTTACTTGGTGCTAAAGTTATTATTTTTTCTGATCATGCAGCTTTGCGATATTTGTTGACCAAAAAAGAGGCAAAACCGCGATTGATACGGTGGATATTGTTGCTACAGGAGTTCAACCTGGAGATCCGAGATAAGAAAGGGGCGGAGAATCTGGTAGCAGATCACTTGAGTCGAGTACAAGTCGTCGAAGATGACATCCCATTGAGAGAAGCATTCCCCGAGGAGCATTTATTTTCTATTAACTCATCTTTGCCTTGGTATGCAGATATTGTTAATTTTCTAGTCACTGACAAATTTCCTACAGGATGGCCTAAGGCAAAGAGAGACAAGTTGAGGAGCGATGCAAAGTTCTACATTTGGGATGATCCTTACCTCTGGAAGCAGGGTGCTGATCAAATCATCCGTAGATGTGTAAGTGAAGTTGAATTTCAATCTATTCTAGCCTATTGTCACTCTTTTGCATGTGGAGGTCACTTTGGACCGAAGAGAACGGCTCGTAAGGTGCTAGAGAGTGGATTCTATTGGCCAACTCTATTCAAGGATGCCTACTCATTTTGTAAGTCATGTGATAAGTGTCAAAGAGTGGGTAATATCTCTCGTAGGGATCAAATGACTCAAACCCCAATGATTTTTGTTGAAATTTTTGACGTTTGGGGCATTGATTTTATGGGTCCTTTTCTTTCGTCCTTTGGTTTTTTGTATATATTGCTTGCTGTAAATTATGTTTCGAAGTGGGTAGAAGCAAAGGCTACCCGCACTAATGATTCCAAAGTGGTTGCAGAATTCGTTAAGTCTAATATTTTTGTTCGCTTTGGGATGCCGCGAGCAATTGTAAGTGATCGGGGTACTCATTTCTGCAACAAAACGATCGCTGCAATTTTTAGGAGATATGGTGTCTTGCACAAAGTCTCTACATCCTACCATCCTCAAACAAATGGTCAGGCGGAAGCATCGAACCGAGAGATCAAATCAATTCTAGAAAAGATGGTCCGACCCGATAGGAAGGATTGGAGTGTGAGACTAGATGATGCACTATGGGCATATAGGACGGCATATAAAACACCCATTGGCATGTCCCCTTACCGATTGGTATTTGGAAAGCCATGTCATCTCCCGGTCGAGTTTGAGCATAGAGCATTTTGGGCGGTCAAACAATGCAACATGGATATCGAGGAAGGCGGAATTCAAAGAAAGTTACAATTACTAGAGTTGGAAGAAATCCGAAATGAAGCATACGAGAATGCAGTGATCTATAAGGAGAAGAATCGGATCTTTCATGACCAACAGATCTCTAGGAAGACATTCGTCTGCGGGCAAAAAGTTTTACTATACCACTCCAAATTGAAACTATTTCCAGGTAAATTACGTTCTCGTTGGATTGGCCCTTTTGTTGTAACTAATGTCTTTCATTATGGTGCAGTAGAGATCCAAAGTTTGAAGACGGAGAAGAAATTTGTGATGAATGGTCACCGTCTCAAGCCGTATTATGAAGGATTTCCAATTGAACGGGTGGAGATGATGCAACTGGAAGACCCGATTTGCTTAGTTTAAGCAAATTCTGGACTCCGTCTAGCCAAAGACGTTAAAGAGAGGCGCTTTTGGGAGGCAACCCAATTTTTGATTTTGTTGGTTTTTGTTGTGCGATTCGTTAAATATGTCGTTTCTCATCTGGGTATTGCTTAAATTTGATATTTTTCTCTACTATGATCAGGACAGGTGATCATGGCGTGCCCATGCGAAGAAGGCACGCATTAAAGTTCCAACTTCAAGGTTTTGGAAAAGTGACCAAATGAGGCAAAAAAGGCGAAATTTGATCAAAGATCTCAATACCTCAAATTCAGTAATTGTGGTTTTTGATGCATTAAAGAGGTTTAGAATGCATGTTTAGATCATTTTACATGTGCGTGAATGGTTTATTTTGACATAGAAATGATCTATGATGCATTTTGGGAAATTGGGGTATCATTTGTAATTATTCCAAAGTTGAATTTCTGCTAAATTTTGCAGCAGAAAACGCATTTTTTAATGAAACGCGCCACTGAATCGCGTTTTCAAATCTGCGCCTATAATTAAGAAAACGCGCCTTAAAAACGCGACAGGAAGTCGCGTTTTCTACCAAGTCGCGTTTTCCAGCCTGTTCAGAAACAAAAAACGCGCCTTCAAATACGCGATTTTAAGTCGCGTTTTCTCACATAGTCGCGTTTTCGATGCTGCAAGTTTTGTGAAAAAAACGCGACTTCACAAAACGCACCTTGAGGCGCGTTTTCTGAGCCGCGTTTTCTGAGCACAATGATCCGACCTCGGATCCTTTTAAAAACGAAGGCTTGGACCACTTTTCAACTCTACTTTTCTTCATGTTGGCTTGTTTTTAGTAAGTTTTAGTTCTTCGATTAATGTTTGTGTGTTTTGTAGGTGGCAATGGCAAGAGTTCATGCAAATGATCTCAATTGCAAGGGTGTTTATATTAAAAAAAAAAAAGGGAGTTTTCATGTTCAATTGCTGCATTTCATGCATTTAAAGTGTTTCATGTTTAAGTTATATTCATGCATGATCATATTAAATTTGAATTTTATTCAAAGAACATGAAGTAGGTTGAATGTGGAAGGTTGGCCAAGCAAATTTGGAGGAAAAACTGCAGAAAACAGCTTTTTCTGCAGCAAATCCGGCCATAAATCCGGCCATAAATCCGGATTTTGTCCAGAATGCTCAAAAAAAAAAAAATTTGTATTCTTTCTTTCCTTCTTTTCTTCTTTCTTTCTTCTTTTCTTCCCCGCTGCTTGCCCTTTTTCCCCCTTTTCTTTTCTTCTTCATTCGCCGCCGCCAGAAGCTCCGCTGACCCACGGCAGCCGCGGCAACTGGCTCGCGCGCCGCTCCTCCCTGCCGCTCGTCGACGCTGCCCACGCCGGACGCCGTTGCCGCAACCGCCGCCCACCCCAGCTCTTCTCGCCGCTGCCTCGGCTCTCCTCGCCAAGGGTGACCACCAGCTCATCTCACCTCCTTCACCCTTGTCATAGCCACCGCCTCCAAGATCCGCCTGAAGCCCCGAAAGCCGCGCACCACCAGATCCAGCTTCCGCAAACTCTTCTCTCTCACAACCACCACCTTCATCGCACCACTGGCTTCGTATGCACGCGCCTGCCTCAATCTCTCTCTATTATTTTTTTTCATTTTCTTATTTTATTATTGCAGTATGTTTTTATTATTTTTATTACAGTACGTTTTTGAAAATTTTGCGTGTTTGGACTACCTGACATTTCTATTCCCTCCTTAGTTGGGTACTTCTGTGTTACTTTGCTTGTTTCTTTTCACTTTGCTTGATTTTTATTTATTTAGTAGATTGACTTGTGGTTAGTCGTGTGATTTACTTATTCTGCTGTACTTTGTGTCTAACTGTGGGTAATTTGCTACAGTTGTTTGTTCAATTGGGAGGTGCCTTTAACACTTAAATTTACTTATTGAAGTAGATTGCCTTCAATTGCCTTATATGAGAGCCTTTTGTCTGTTTGCATTTCAATTACTACATTGATTGGGGTGATTTTGAGGTGCATTATTATTACATTTGGCTAAGTTTGGAACCACGAGTGTTTATTGATTGCATTTGTTATAAGTGTTGAGATATCTGTATAACTTGCGAGTGAATGCAGTGTGCATTTTGTTCATTGAATTGATTTTTCATTTGTTAGTGCTTTGAATTTCTTGTTTCCATTATTCATTAGTAACTGTTGTCTATTGTGGTTTGGAGTGCAATTTGGAAAGAATGGTGAAACCACGATCTCGACCTTTTGACCTCCGCTTCGCCTCCTCCAACTACAGGTGCTAATAGCTGGCACCAGCTTCAGGGGAGTTTCGTTGTCCTTCTTCTTATTTTTACTGTTTCATTATCACATTGAGGGCAATGTGTGATTTAAGTGTGGGGGGGATTTGGGTTTAGTTTTGATTGGTGTTTCTTTAATTTGCTGCCTTTCTTACTAGTGTTTTGATGAATAAATGTGGCATCTCACTCGTCTATTGCTGGTTATGATTTATTCTATGAATTTAGTTTAAGTGGCAAGTAAAAGCATGTTATCTTGGTGAATATCATGAGTTTAATGACTTGGTGCAAATTGTGGTTAAATTGTTTAGGCAATATAAATATTTTACTAGCAATTGTTGTGTAGATTAGGCAATTGTTGATCTTAGTTCTCCATATTAGGAGATGACGTGGGCCATGATCTTTAATTATCTGGTTTTCTGGTGCTTTAATTGTGATTAATAAATGACCCTACTCCGCTAGTGTCGTCACCCAGTAACCGGGAGTCTTCACCACAAGTGTCGACTTTCGCGTCAAAAAGTGACTATATATATGAGTAGTTAGTCCTGAATCTGTGAAGAGTTGAGTAACTGGGCTCTTTCATCTAAAAATGTCAGAGTTCACGTCAAAAGACTTGAATAGCTTGGGACTGAGCATTTATTAAAAAAAAAAAAAAAAAAAAGAGAAAAGAAAATAATAAGTAAGTTTATGATCATGTTGGCCTGCCGATCCTTGTTCTTCAATGTTGAGATTTTGATTTTCAGTTGACCCAATTGCTAACTTTTGCTAGTTTAATATTTTGATTTCTTAGACGACTTAGCCATGAATTGGACGAGTCTATGATTTCAGGAGCTAACCGGGAGAAATATGTCTTGACACTTAACCACTAAAACTTGATTTTGGGATAAGCGTAGCTTGGCAGTAAATGAAATGAGAGTTAGCCATTGTTGAGTTTAGTGTTCCCATGCTTGAGGACAAGCATGATTTAAGTGTGGGGGGAATTGATAGGGTGTTAATTGTTAGTAATTTTATTGTTAATTTTCCTTTTTATCATTGCCAAATATTGCTTTAATTTGCTTTAATTGTCAAAATATATTTATATTTGGTATTTGGATATAATTTCAGAAATTGGAGCAGAAACCTCTTGAGAAGATTATTGTGAAGCTTTACACAATTCCGGTGCAAACCAACGAAGAAGAATGGAATTGCATTTGGGAATTCAATTTGGCTAGACAAAATATCAAAGTTGGTGGGGACCGCAAATAAGTTGTATTGTCTAAAGTTTGCTTTCTTTGCACATTTGTGGTCTTGCTTTCTTATTTGTGAACGTGTGCACTTGGTCAAAAGAGAAACCGACAAACCATAGTTGGCTTTGCTTTTGTTTTCGGTGGAGTTGATTAGGTAGGGAAGGAATGTTTTCTTCTGTAAGCGTGGAGTGAAGTTTCGATTTGGCTTGTTTTTATATGTGGGAGAGCGGCACATTTCCGCAGCGGAGTTTTTCTTCTTCTCTTCCATGAGACTATTTTGATTGTATTAGACTACAGAGAATATAATTCTTATTTTTAATTATTAGTAAGAGATAAATGTCTTTGAGTTCAATTAAATTGCGTGGGAATTTTCTTATGAGGCGTGGCTAATCTTCTCCTCTAGTCAAGGATCAACGCGAAGACGCAGTCCCAATTATCTGTGAGATCTAATTAGTTTTTACGTGTTCCTTAATTTATTAATATTTGCATGTTTTCTATTTTAATTTCCATGGGATTATTTTGTTAATTGGATATCAAGGGCCCGATGTGCAATTTGACTTATTAATCTCCTGTCAAATTAATCAATTGAATCCGTAATTATTTAGTTGGTTAATATTAGTGACAACTAGTATTTTCACATATTAGGGGGACATGCAATCTGATTTAAATAACCCTCGTAGCGTGTTATTAATTTGGGTTAGGCTTTTCTAGTTTTTAATGCAATTAGGAAATTAGTTCCTACGGTCGTACCTAGGAGTATTTCCTGGTTAGGGGTAATCAGCGGTCGTACCTTGGTTATCAATAAATTATGGAAAAGCTGGTTGCTAGAGTTTATCGGCGACTATAACTAACCTGTTAATAAAATTACGTGAACCTTCTTTGCATCAATGATCGGATGAATGGACTGTGTCTGCGTAGTTGTATCCTTGGCTAGAATTTATTTATCATTTATTTAATTGCTATTTACAATTGTATTAATTAATTATTTATTTTGGTTAATTATTTTTAGTCAAATTGTTTAATTATTTATTTTTAATTTCATCTTGATAAAAATCCCCCGTGTCCCGAACTTGAAAAGAATCGAATTTTTTCCAGTCCCTGTGGATTCGACCCTACTCACTACTATACACAGAAAATTTATTTTTCTCGAGTAGGTATTTATTATTGCACAGGCTCGGCACCTGTCAATTTTTGGCGCCGTTGCCGGGGACTGGCGTTAATCATTTGTTTCTTTTTAAGTTAATTTTTTTCTGGTATTTTTCTAGTTTATGCCTCGCTCTTCTCGTACAGGCGAATTAATTTTCGACCCTGAAGTAGAGAAGACCGCGCGTAGAACGAGAAAAGAAACCAGGCGGCTCAGGGAGGAGCAATACGATATTGCTCCTCAGGAACTTGATCCAGAGGTTGAGCCGACAAATTTGTCTGGTGACAATTCAAGTGATTCAGACCGAGAGGAAGTCACTATGGCAAATGCACGAACACTAAGGGAGTTGGCTGCTCCTGATTTAAATCAGCAGCCCTTGTGCATTACTTTTCCACATTTAAATGATGACACTCCCTTTGAACTAAAATCTGGTCTAATTCATCTATTGCCATCTTTCCATGGTCTACCAGGTGAGGAGCCCTACAAGCACTTGCAAGAGTTCGACGTCGTTTGCAACAGTATGAAGCCTCCGGGAATTACAGAAGAGCAAATAAAGATGAGGGCTTTCCCCTTCTCTTTGAAGGACTCTACAAAAGACTGGCTCTACTACCTACCGCCTGGTAGTATCACCACGTGGGATCAATTGAAGAAAAAATTTCTGGACAAGTACTTTCCGGCGTCTCGAGCTGCGAGCCTGAGGAAAGAGATATGTGGTATCAAACAACACCCTAGCGAGTCTCTCTATGAGTACTGGGAGAGATTTAAGAAACTGTGCACCAAATGCCCTCAGCATCAGATAAGTGAGCAACTGCTCATTCAATATTTCTATGAGGGGTTGCTTTTCAGGGACAGAAGCATAATCGATGCTGCAAGTGGAGGGGCGTTGGTGAACAAAACCCCTCGAGGAGCATGGGAGTTGATTGAAGGGATGGCTGAGAACTCACAGCAGTTTGGTTCAAGAGAGGACATCCCGACGCGTAGGGTGAATGAGGTGGAAACGTCCTCTATCCAACAGCAGATCTCCGAATTAACATCTTTCGTAAGACAATTAGCTGTGGGGAGTGCTTCACAAGTCAAAGTGTGTGGGGTGTGCACTGCCGTAGGTCATCCTACGGAAATGTGTCCACTGGTTCAAGAAGAAACTGCAGAACAGGTGAACATGGCTGGCCACGCGCCCGCGCCAAGAAAGCAGTACGACCCGTACTCAAACACCTACAATCCTGGTTGGAGGGATCACCCCAACCTTAGCTATGGAGGAAATAGGCAGTCTAACTTTGTGCCAAATAGACAGCAAGGACACCAACAGCAGTACCATCCTCGCCCACCACCACCACCACCCCCTTCAAACTCAAGTCCGTCCATGGAAGAAATGATGAAGCAATTACTTGCTAACCAACAAAAGACGGATTCAGACTTGCAAAGCATGAGGAATCAACTGGGACAGGTGCAATCATTGCAAAATCAAATGAATCAAATGGCCATAACAATCAACCGTTTGGAGTCCCAAGTTCAAGGGAAGTTGCCATCTCAACCTGAGACGAATCCAAAGAATGTAAGCGCAATGACCTTAAGGAGTGGGAAGGAAGTTCAAGGACCCGAACCCGTGATTTCTAAAGACAAGGACGAGGAACGGATCGAGAAAGAATTAGAAGAGGAGGACAGAGGCAACAAAAATGCAAAGGTACCCTCGAACCCAATTCCTATAGTTAAAACTAATCCACCTCCCTTTCCTAGCAGGTTAGAGAAACCAAAGAAGCAAGACAAGGAAAAAGAGGTCACAGAGATCTTTCGCAAGGTGGAGATCAACATACCCCTACTGGATGCGATTAAACAAGTACCCAGGTACGCAAAATTTTTGAGGGACCTGTGTGCCAACCGCAAGCGGTTGAAGGGGGATGAACGAGTTATAGTTGGGGAGAATGTTTCAGCAATTCTACAAAGAAAGCTTCCACCGAAATGCGGAGATCCAGGTATGTTTACTATTCCTTGTAGGATAGGTAATACTTTGATTGGGAAGGCCATGTTAGACCTGGGAGCCTCAATTAATGTCATGCCAAAGTCCATTTATGCCTCCTTAAACTTAGGCCCTTTGAAAGAGACTGGGATAATAATTCAATTAGCTGACAGGACCAATGCATACCCTGACGGGTTGATTGAAGATGTTTTGGTAAAAATTAATGAATTGGTTTTTCCAGCTGATTTTTATGTGCTCGACATGGAGGATGAACACTCCCGTGATCCGTCACCTTTGTTGTTAGGTAGACCCTTTTTGAGTACAGCCCGAACCAAAATTGATGTTAATAAGGGTACTTTGTCTATGGAATTTGATGGTGAGATTGTTCACTTTAACATCTTTGAGACCATGAAATATCCATCCGATTCAAATATTGGCTCTGTTTTCTCGGTAAATGTTATTGACCCTGCTATACAGGAGGTTTTTGAAATTGAAGGCAGGGATGAACTAGAGGTCGTCCTGACCAGGCACTTTGAATCCGAAACGACCTCTAGGGTAGAGTTGAGTGAAGAGTTTAAATGCGTGATTGGATCGTTGCAAACGTTACCAACCACGAAGACAAGGTATGATCTTGCACCGATTTTCATACCCGAACCTCATCAAAGATTACTTCCATCTGTGGTGCAGGCACCTGTCTTGGAACTAAAACCATTGCCGAAACACCTAAAGTATGTATACTTAGGTGAAGGGGAGACACTTCCAGTGATCATCTCCGCGGATTTATCAAAGGTTCAAGAAGAGAAACTACTTCGAGTTCTTAGGGAACACAAGCAGGCGATAGGATGGACCATCGCCGACATCAAGGGAATTAGCCCTGCGGTGTGTATGCACCGAATTCGACTCGAGGAGAATGCTAAACCCGTACGGCAAGCTCAACGGAGATTAAATCCTCTCATGATGGAGGTCGTAAAGAAAGAGATTTTAAAACTGCTGGACGTTGAAATTATATTTGCAATATCAGATAGCCCGTGGGTAAGTCCAGTACAGGTGGTCCCGAAGAAGGCAAGGGTGACAGTGGAATCAAACCAAGAGGGTGAGCTCGTACCAATTCGAAAGCCCACCGGATGGCGACAGTGTATCGATTACCGAAAGCTAAATGCCGTCACGAAAAAGGACCATTTTCCCCTCCCTTTCATTGACCAGATGGTGGAGCGATTAGCATGTCGAGCTTACTATTGTTTCTTGGATGGATTTTCAGGTTATTTTCAAATTGCCATCGCACCCGAGGACCAAGAGAAGACTACTTTCACCTGCCCATTTGGAACATTTGCATACCGAAGGATGCCATTTGGATTATGTAATGCACCTGCTACCTTCCAAAGATGCATGGTAAGTATTTTTTCAGAATATGTTGAGAAAATTATTGAGATTTTCATGGACGATTTCAGTGTATATGGTGAAAGTTTTGAAAACTGTCTAGATAACCTGAAATTGATCTTAGTAAGGTGTATAGAAACTAATCTCGTGCTTAATTGGGAAAAATGTCATTTTATGGTTGAACACGGGATAGTTTTGGGTCATGTTGTATCATCTACAGGTATTGAGGTTGATAAGGCAAAAATAGATGTTATATCTACTTTACCTTACCCCGCGAGTGTGCGGGAAGTTCGTTCCTTTTTGGGTCACGCAGGTTTCTATAGAAGGTTCATCAAGGACTTCTCGAAAATTGGAGCACCCTTGTTCCAACTTTTGCAAAAAGATGTATCCTTCGAATTTGATGAAACATGTAAGGGGGCATTCAATAAGTTAAAGGAGTTATTGACCACCTCACCTATTATCCAACCCCCTGACTGGAACCTCCCATTCGAGATCATGTGTGACGCCAGTGACTATGCAGTTGGTGCGGTATTGGGTCAAAGAGTAGGAAAGGCAGCTCATGCTATTTACTACGCATCTCGAGCCTTGAACGGAGCTCAATTGAACTATTCAACCACCGAAAAGGAGCTTTTAGCAGTTGTTTTTGCCTTAGAAAAATTTCGGTCTTATTTACTTGGTGCTAAAGTTATTATTTTTTCTGATCATGCAGCTTTGCGGTATTTGTTGACCAAAAAAGAGGCAAAACCGCGATTGATACGGTGGATATTGTTGCTACAGGAGTTCAACCTGGAGATCCGAGATAAGAAAGGGGCGGAGAATCTGGTAGCAGATCACTTGAGTCGAGTACAAGTCGTCGAAGATGACATCCCATTGAGAGAAGCATTCCCCGAGGAGCATTTATTTTCTATTAACTCATCTTTGCCTTGGTATGCAGATATTGTTAATTTTCTAGTCACTGACAAATTTCCTACAGGATGGCCTAAGGCAAAGAGAGACAAGTTGAGGAGCGATGCAAAGTTCTACATTTGGGATGATCCTTACCTCTGGAAGCAGGGTGCTGATCAAATCATCCGTAGATGTGTAAGTGAAGTTGAATTTCAATCTATTCTAGCCTATTGTCACTCTTTTGCATGTGGAGGTCACTTTGGACCGAAGAGAACGGCTCGTAAGGTGCTAGAGAGTGGATTCTATTGGCCAACTCTATTCAAGGATGCCTACTCATTTTGTAAGTCATGTGATAAGTGTCAAAGAGTGGGTAATATCTCTCGTAGGGATCAAATGACTCAAACCCCAATGATTTTTGTTGAAATTTTTGACGTTTGGGGAATTGATTTTATGGGTCCTTTTCTTTCGTCCTTTGGTTTTTTGTATATATTGCTTGCTGTAGATTATGTTTCGAAGTGGGTAGAAGCAAAGGCTACCCGCACTAATGATTCCAAAGTGGTTGCAGAATTCGTTAAGTCTAATATTTTTGTTCGCTTTGGGATGCCGCGAGCAATTGTAAGTGATCGGGGTACTCATTTCTGCAACAAAACGATCGCTGCAATTTTTAGGAGATATGGTGTCTTGCACAAAGTCTCTACATCCTACCATCCTCAAACAAATGGTCAGGCGGAAGCATCGAACCGAGAGATCAAATCAATTCTAGAAAAGATGGTCCGACCCGATAGGAAGGATTGGAGTGTGAGACTAGATGATGCACTATGGGCATATAGGACGGCATATAAAACACCCATTGGCATGTCCCCTTACCGATTGGTATTTGGAAAGCCATGTCATCTCCCGGTCGAGTTTGAGCATAGAGCATTTTGGGCGGTCAAACAATGCAACATGGATATCGAGGAAGGCGGAATTCAAAGAAAGTTACAATTACTAGAGTTGGAAGAAATCCGAAATGAAGCATACGAGAATGCAGTGATCTATAAGGAGAAGAATCGGATCTTTCATGACCAACAGATCTCTAGGAAGACATTCGTCTGCGGGCAAAAAGTTTTACTATACCACTCCAAATTGAAACTATTTCCAGGTAAATTACGTTCTCGTTGGATTGGCCCTTTTGTTGTAACTAATGTCTTTCATTATGGTGCAGTAGAGATCCAAAGTTTGAAGACGGAGAAGAAATTTGTGATGAATGGTCACCGTCTCAAGCCGTATTATGAAGGATTTCCAATTGAACGGGTGGAGATGATGCAACTGGAAGACCCGATTTGCTTAGTTTAAGCAAATTCTGGACTCCGTCTAGCCAAAGACGTTAAAGAGAGGCGCTTTTGGGAGGCAACCCAATTTTTGATTTTGTTGGTTTTTGTTGTGCGATTCGTTAAATATGTCGTTTCTCATCTGGGTATTGCTTAAATTTGATATTTTTCTCTACTATGATCAGGACAGGTGATCATGGCGTGCCCATGCGAAGAAGGCACGCATTAAAGTTCCAACTTCAAGGTTTTGGAAAAGTGACCAAATGAGGCAAAAAAGGCGAAATTTGATCAAAGATCTCAATACCTCAAATTCAGTAATTGTGGTTTTTGATGCATTAAAGAGGTTTAGAATGCATGTTTAGATCATTTTACATGTGCGTGAATGGTTTATTTTGACATAGAAATGATCTATGATGCATTTTGGGAAATTGGGGTATCATTTGTAATTATTCCAAAGTTGAATTTCTGCTAAATTTTGCAGCAGAAAACGCATTTTTTAATGAAACGCGCCACTGAATCGCGTTTTCAAATCTGCGCCTATAATTAAGAAAACGCGCCTTAAAAACGCGACAGGAAGTCGCGTTTTCTACCAAGTCGCGTTTTCCAGCCTGTTCAGAAACAAAAAACGCGCCTTCAAATACGCGATTTTAAGTCGCGTTTTCTCACATAGTCGCGTTTTCGATGCTGCAAGTTTTGTGAAAAAAACGCGACTTCACAAAACGCACCTTGAGGCGCGTTTTCTTGAGCCGCGTTTTCTGAGCACAATGATCCGACCTCGGATCCTTTTAAAAACGAAGGCTTGGACCACTTTTCAACTCTACTTTTCTTCATGTTGGCTTGTTTTTAGTAAGTTTTAGTTCTTCGATTAATGTTTGTGTGTTTTGTAGGTGGCAATGGCAAGAGTTCATGCAAATGATCTCAATTGCAAGGGTGTTTATATTAAAAAAAAAAAAGGGAGTTTTCATGTTCAATTGCTGCATTTCATGCATTTAAAGTGTTTCATGTTTAAGTTATATTCATGCATGATCATATTAAATTTGAATTTTATTCAAAGAACATGAAGTAGGTTGAATGTGGAAGGTTGGCCAAGCAAATTTGGAGGAAAAACTGCAGAAAACAGCTTTTTCTGCAGCAAATCCGGCCATAAATCCGGCCATAAATCCGGATTTTGTCCAGAATGCTCAAAAAAAAAAAAATTTGTATTCTTTCTTTCCTTCTTTTCTTCTTTCTTTCTTCTTTTCTTCCCCGCTGCTTGCCCTTTTTCCCCCTTTTCTTTTCTTCTTCATTCGCCGCCGCCAGAAGCTCCGCTGACCCACGGCAGCCGCGGCAACTGGCTCGCGCGCCGCTCCTCCCTGCCGCTCGTCGACGCTGCCCACGCCGGACGCCGCTGCCGCAACCGCCGCCCACCCCAGCTCTTCTCGCCGCTGCCTCGGCTCTCCTCGCCAAGGGTGACCACCAGCTCATCTCACCTCCTTCACCCTTGTCATAGCCACCGCCTCCAAGATCCGCCTGAAGCCCCGAAAGCCGCGCACCACCAGATCCAGCTGCCGCAAACTCTTCTCTCTCACAACCACCACCTTCATCGCACCACTGGCTTCGTATGCACGCGCCTGCCTCAATCTCTCTCTATTATTTTTTTTCATTTTCTTATTTTATTATTGCAGTATGTTTTTATTATTTTTATTACAGTACGTTTTTGAAAATTTTGCGTGTTTGGACTACCTGACATTTCTATTCCTCCTTAGTTGGGTACTTCTGTGTTACTTTGCTTGTTTCTTTTCACTTTGCTTGATTTTTATTTATTTAGTAGATTGACTTGTGGTTAGTCGTGTGATTTACTTATTCTGCTGTACTTTGTGTCTAACTGTGGGTAATTTGCTACAGTTGTTTGTTCAATTGGGAGGTGCCTTTAACACTTAAATTTACTTATTGAAGTAGATTGCCTTCAATTGCCTTATATGAGAGCCTTTTGTCTGTTTGCATTTCAATTACTACATTGATTGGGGTGATTTTGAGGTGCATTATTATTACATTTGGCTAAGTTTGGAACCACGAGTGTTTATTGATTGCATTTGTTATAAGTGTTGAGATATCTGTATAACTTGCGAGTGAATGCAGTGTGCATTTTGTTCATTGAATTGATTTTTCATTTGTTAGTGCTTTGAATTTCTTGTTTCCATTATTCATTAGTAACTGTTGTCTATTGTGGTTTGGAGTGCAATTTGGAAAGAATGGTGAAACCACGATCTCGACCTTTTGACCTCCGCTTCGCCTCCTCCAACTACAGGTGCTAATAGCTGGCACCAGCTTCAGGGGAGTTTCGTTGTCCTTCTTCTTATTTTTACTGTTTCATTATCACATTGAGGGCAATGTGTGATTTAAGTGTGGGGGGGATTTGGGTTTAGTTTTGATTGGTGTTTCTTTAATTTGCTGCCTTTCTTACTAGTGTTTTGATGAATAAATGTGGCATCTCACTCGTCTATTGCTGGTTATGATTTATTCTATGAATTTAGTTTAAGTGGCAAGTAAAAGCATGTTATCTTGGTGAATATCATGAGTTTAATGACTTGGTGCAAATTGTGGTTAAATTGTTTAGGCAATATAAATATTTTACTAGCAATTGTTGTGTAGATTAGGCAATTGTTGATCTTAGTTCTCCATATTAGGAGATGACGTGGGCCATGATCTTTAATTATCTGGTTTTCTGGTGCTTTAATTGTGATTAATAAATGACCCTACTCCGCTAGTGTCGTCACCCAGTAACCGGGAGTCTTCACCACAAGTGTCGACTTTCGCGTCAAAAAGTGACTATATATATGAGTAGTTAGTCCTGAAGCTGTGAAGAGTTGAGTAACTGGGCTCTTTCATCTAAAAATGTCAGAGTTCACGTCAAAAGACTTGAATAGCTTGGGACTGAGCATTTATTAAAAAAAAAAAAAAAAAAAAGAGAAAAGAAAATAATAAGTAAGTTTATGATCATGTTGGCCTGCCGATCCTTGTTCTTCAATGTTGAGATTTTGATTTTCAGTTGACCCAATTGCTAACTTTTGCTAGTTTAATATTTTGATTTCTTAGACGACTTAGCCATGAATTGGACGAGTCTATGATTTCAGGAGCTAACCGGGAGAAATATGTCTTGACACTTAACCACTAAAACTTGATTTTGGGATAAGCGTAGCTTGGCAGTAAATGAAATGAGAGTTAGCCATTGTTGAGTTTAGTGTTCCCATGCTTGAGGACAAGCATGATTTAAGTGTGGGGGGAATTGATAGGGTGTTAATCGTTAGTAATTTTATTGTTAATTTTCCTTTTTATCATTGCCAAATATTGCTTTAATTTGCTTTAATTGTCAAAATATATTTATATTTGGTATTTGGATATAATTTCAGAAATTGGAGCAGAAACCTCTTGAGAAGATTATTGTGAAGCTTTACACAATTCCGGTGCAAACCAACGAAGAAGAATGGAATTGCATTTGGGAATTCAATTTGGCTAGACAAAATATCAAAGTTGGTGGGGACCGCAAATAAGTTGTATTGTCTAAAGTTTGCTTTCTTTGCACATTTGTGGTCTTGCTTTCTTATTTGTGAACGTGTGCACTTGGTCAAAAGAGAAACCGACAAACCATAGTTGGCTTTGCTTTTGTTTTCGGTGGAGTTGATTAGGTAGGGAAGGAATGTTTTCTTCTGTAAGCGTGGAGTGAAGTTTCGATTTGGCTTGTTTTTATATGTGGGAGAGCGGCACATTTCCGCAGCGGAGTTTTTCTTCTTCTCTTCCATGAGACTATTTTGATTGTATTAGACTACAGAGAATATAATTCTTATTTTTAATTATTAGTAAGAGATAAATGTCTTTGAGTTCAATTAAATTGCGTGGGAATTTTCTTATGAGGCGTGGCTAATCTTCTCCTCTAGTCAAGGATCAACGCGAAGACGCAGTCCCAATTATCTGTGAGATCTAATTAGTTTTTACGTGTTCCTTAATTTATTAATATTTGCATGTTTTCTATTTTAATTTCCATGGGATTATTTTGTTAATTGGATATCAAGGGCCCGATGTGCAATTTGACTTATTAATCTCCTGTCAAATTAATCAATTGAATCCGTAATTATTTAGTTGGTTAATATTAGTGACAACTAGTATTTTCACATATTAGGGGGACATGCAATCTGATTTAAATAACCCTCGTAGCGTGTTATTAATTTGGGTTAGGCTTTTCTAGTTTTTAATGCAATTAGGAAATTAGTTCCTACGGTCGTACCTAGGAGTATTTCCTGGTTAGGGGTAATCAGCGGTCGTACCTTGGTTATCAATAAATTATGGAAAAGCTGGTTGCTAGAGTTTATCGGCGACTATAACTAACCTGTTAATAAAATTACGTGAACCTTCTTTGCATCAATGATCGGATGAATGGACTGTGTCTGCGTAGTTGTATCCTTGGCTAGAATTTATTTATCATTTATTTAATTGCTATTTACAATTGTATTAATTAATTATTTATTTTGGTTAATTATTTTTAGTCAAATTGTTTAATTATTTATTTTTAATTTCATCTTGATAAAAATCCCCCGTGTCCCGAACTTGAAAAGAATCGAATTTTTTCCAGTCCCTGTGGATTCGACCCTACTCACTACTATACACAGAAAATTTATTTTTCTCGAGTAGGTATTTATTATTGCACAGGCTCGGCACCTGTCAATTTTTGGCGCCGTTGCCGGGGACTGGCGTTAATCATTTGTTTCTTTTTAAGTTAATTTTTTTCTGGTATTTTTCTAGTTTATGCCTCGCTCTTCTCGTACAGGCGAATTAATTTTCGACCCTGAAGTAGAGAAGACCGCGCGTAGAACGAGAAAAGAAACCAGGCGGCTCAGGGAGGAGCAATACGATATTGCTCCTCAGGAACTTGATCCAGAGGTTGAGCCGACAAATTTGTCTGGTGACAATTCAAGTGATTCAGACCGAGAGGAAGTCACTATGGCAAATGCACGAACACTAAGGGAGTTGGCTGCTCCTGATTTAAATCAGCAGCCCTTGTGCATTACTTTTCCACATTTAAATGATGACACTCCCTTTGAACTAAAATCTGGTCTAATTCATCTATTGCCATCTTTCCATGGTCTACCAGGTGAGGAGCCCTACAAGCACTTGCAAGAGTTCGACGTCGTTTGCAACAGTATGAAGCCTCCGGGAATTACAGAAGAGCAAATAAAGATGAGGGCTTTCCCCTTCTCTTTGAAGGACTCTACAAAAGACTGGCTCTACTACCTACCGCCTGGTAGTATCACCACGTGGGATCAATTGAAGAAAAAATTTCTGGACAAGTACTTTCCGGCGTCTCGAGCTGCGAGCCTGAGGAAAGAGATATGTGGTATCAAACAACACCCTAGCGAGTCTCTCTATGAGTACTGGGAGAGATTTAAGAAACTGTGCACCAAATGCCCTCAACATCAGATAAGTGAGCAACTGCTCATTCAATATTTCTATGAGGGGTTGCTTTTCAGGGACAGAAGCATAATCGATGCTGCAAGTGGAGGGGCGTTGGTGAACAAAACCCCTCGAGGAGCATGGGAGTTGATTGAAGGGATGGCTGAGAACTCACAGCAGTTTGGTTCAAGAGAGGACATCCCGACGCGTAGGGTGAATGAGGTGGAAACGTCCTCTATCCAACAGCAGATCTCCGAATTAACATCTTTCGTAAGACAATTAGCTGTGGGGAGTGCTTCACAAGTCAAAGTGTGTGGGGTGTGCACTGCCGTAGGTCATCCTACGGAAATGTGTCCACTGGTTCAAGAAGAAACTGCAGAACAGGTGAACATGGCTGGCCACGCGCCCGCGCCAAGAAAGCAGTACGACCCGTACTCAAACACCTACAATCCTGGTTGGAGGGATCACCCCAACCTTAGCTATGGAGGAAATAGGCAGTCTAACTTTGTGCCAAATAGACAGCAAGGACACCAACAGCAGTACCATCCTCGCCCACCACCACCACCACCCCCTTCAAACTCAAGTCCGTCCATGGAAGAAATGATGAAGCAATTACTTGCTAACCAACAAAAGACGGATTCAGACTTGCAAAGCATGAGGAATCAACTGGGACAGGTGCAATCATTGCAAAATCAAATGAATCAAATGGCCATAACAATCAACCGTTTGGAGTCCCAAGTTCAAGGGAAGTTGCCATCTCAACCTGAGACGAATCCAAAGAATGTAAGCGCAATGACCTTAAGGAGTGGGAAGGAAGTTCAAGGACCCGAACCCGTGATTTCTAAAGACAAGGACGAGGAACGGATCGAGAAAGAATTAGAAGAGGAGGACAGAGGTAACAAAAATGCAAAGGTACCCTCGAACCCAATTCCTATAGCTAAAACTAATCCACCTCCCTTTCCTAGCAGGTTAGAGAAACCAAAGAAGCAAGACAAGGAAAAAGAGGTCTCAGAGATCTTTCGCAAGGTGGAGATCAACATACCCCTACTGGATGCGATTAAACAAGTACCCAGGTACGCAAAATTTTTGAGGGACCTGTGTGCCAACCGCAAGCGGTTGAAGGGGGATGAACGAGTTATAGTTGGGGAGAATGTTTCAGCAATTCTACAAAGAAAGCTTCCACCGAAATGCGGAGATCCAGGTATGTTTACTATTCCTTGTAGGATAGGTAATACTTTGATTGGGAAGGCCATGTTAGACCTGGGAGCCTCAATTAATGTCATGCCAAAGTCCATTTATGCCTCCTTAAACTTAGGCCCTTTGAAAGAGACTGGGATAATAATTCAATTAGCTGACAGGACCAATGCATACCCTGACGGGTTGATTGAAGATGTTTTGGTAAAAATTAATGAATTGGTTTTTCCAGCTGATTTTTATGTGCTCGACATGGAGGATGAACACTCCCGTGATCCGTCACCTTTGTTGTTAGGTAGACCCTTTTTGAGTACAGCCCGAACCAAAATTGATGTTAATAAGGGTACTTTGTCTATGGAATTTGATGGTGAGATTGTTCACTTTAACATCTTTGAGACCATGAAATATCCATCCGATTCAAATATTGGCTCTGTTTTCTCGGTAAATGTTATTGACCCTGCTATACAGGAGGTTTTTGAAATTGAAGGCAGGGATGAACTAGAGGTCGTCCTGACCAGGCACTTTGAATCCGAAACGACCTCTAGGGTAGAGTTGAGTGAAGAGTTTAAATGCGTGATTGGATCGTTGCAAACGTTACCAACCACGAAGACAAGGTATGATCTTGCACCGATTTTCATACCCGAACCTCATCAAAGATTACTTCCATCTGTGGTGCAGGCACCTGTCTTGGAACTAAAACCATTGCCGAAACACCTAAAGTATGTATACTTAGGTGAAGGGGAGACACTTCCAGTGATCATCTCCGCGGATTTATCAAAGGTTCAAGAAGAGAAACTACTTCGAGTTCTTAGGGAACACAAGCAGGCGATAGGATGGACCATCGCCGACATCAAGGGAATTAGCCCTGCGGTGTGTATGCACCGAATTCGACTCGAGGAGAATGCTAAACCCGTACGGCAAGCTCAACGGAGATTAAATCCTCTCATGATGGAGGTCGTAAAGAAAGAGATTTTAAAACTGCTGGACGTTGAAATTATATTTGCAATATCAGATAGCCCGTGGGTAAGTCCAGTACAGGTGGTCCCGAAGAAGGCAAGGGTGACAGTGGAATCAAACCAAGAGGGTGAGCTCGTACCAATTCGAAAGCCCACCGGATGGCGACAGTGTATCGATTACCGAAAGCTAAATGCCGTCACGAAAAAGGACCATTTTCCCCTCCCTTTCATTGACCAGATGGTGGAGCGATTAGCATGTCGAGCTTACTATTGTTTCTTGGATGGATTTTCAGGTTATTTTCAAATTGCCATCGCACCCGAGGACCAAGAGAAGACTACTTTCACCTGCCCATTTGGAACATTTGCATACCGAAGGATGCCATTTGGATTATGTAATGCACCTGCTACCTTCCAAAGATGCATGGTAAGTATTTTTTCAGAATATGTTGAGAAAATTATTGAGATTTTCATGGACGATTTCAGTGTATATGGTGAAAGTTTTGAAAACTGTCTAGATAACCTGAAATTGATCTTAGTAAGGTGTATAGAAACTAATCTCGTGCTTAATTGGGAAAAATGTCATTTTATGGTTGAACACGGGATAGTTTTGGGTCATGTTGTATCATCTACAGGTATTGAGGTTGATAAGGCAAAAATAGATGTTATATCTACTTTACCTTACCCCGCGAGTGTGCGGGAAGTTCGTTCCTTTTTGGGTCACGCAGGTTTCTATAGAAGGTTCATCAAGGACTTCTCGAAAATTGGAGCACCCTTGTTCCAACTTTTGCAAAAAGATGTATCCTTCGAATTTGATGAAACATGTAAGGGGGCATTCAATAAGTTAAAGGAGTTATTGACCACCTCACCTATTATCCAACCCCCTGACTGGAACCTCCCATTCGAGATCATGTGTGACGCCAGTGACTATGCAGTTGGTGCGGTATTGGGTCAAAGAGTAGGAAAGGCAGCTCATGCTATTTACTACGCATCTCGAGCCTTGAACGGAGCTCAATTGAACTATTCAACCACCGAAAAGGAGCTTTTAGCAGTTGTTTTTGCCTTAGAAAAATTTCGGTCTTATTTACTTGGTGCTAAAGTTATTATTTTTTCTGATCATGCAGCTTTGCGGTATTTGTTGACCAAAAAAGAGGCAAAACCGCGATTGATACGGTGGATATTGTTGCTACAGGAGTTCAACCTGGAGATCCGAGATAAGAAAGGGGCGGAGAATCTGGTAGCAGATCACTTGAGTCGAGTACAAGTCGTCGAAGATGACATCCCATTGAGAGAAGCATTCCCCGAGGAGCATTTATTTTCTATTAACTCATCTTTGCCTTGGTATGCAGATATTGTTAATTTTCTAGTCACTGACAAATTTCCTACAGGATGGCCTAAGGCAAAGAGAGACAAGTTGAGGAGCGATGCAAAGTTCTACATTTGGGATGATCCTTACCTCTGGAAGCAGGGTGCTGATCAAATCATCCGTAGATGTGTAAGTGAAGTTGAATTTCAATCTATTCTAGCCTATTGTCACTCTTTTGCATGTGGAGGTCACTTTGGACCGAAGAGAACGGCTCGTAAGGTGCTAGAGAGTGGATTCTATTGGCCAACTCTATTCAAGGATGCCTACTCATTTTGTAAGTCATGTGATAAGTGTCAAAGAGTGGGTAATATCTCTCGTAGGGATCAAATGACTCAAACCCCAATGATTTTTGTTGAAATTTTTGACGTTTGGGGAATTGATTTTATGGGTCCTTTTCTTTCGTCCTTTGGTTTTTTGTATATATTGCTTGCTGTAGATTATGTTTCGAAGTGGGTAGAAGCAAAGGCTACCCGCACTAATGATTCCAAAGTGGTTGCAGAATTCGTTAAGTCTAATATTTTTGTTCGCTTTGGGATGCCGCGAGCAATTGTAAGTGATCGGGGTACTCATTTCTGCAACAAAACGATCGCTGCAATTTTTAGGAGATATGGTGTCTTGCACAAAGTCTCTACATCCTACCATCCTCAAACAAATGGTCAGGCGGAAGCATCGAACCGAGAGATCAAATCAATTCTAGAAAAGATGGTCCGACCCGATAGGAAGGATTGGAGTGTGAGACTAGATGATGCACTATGGGCATATAGGACGGCATATAAAACACCCATTGGCATGTCCCCTTACCGATTGGTATTTGGAAAGCCATGTCATCTCCCGGTCGAGTTTGAGCATAGAGCATTTTGGGCGGTCAAACAATGCAACATGGATATCGAGGAAGGCGGAATTCAAAGAAAGTTACAATTACTAGAGTTGGAAGAAATCCGAAATGAAGCATACGAGAATGCAGTGATCTATAAGGAGAAGAATCGGATCTTTCATGACCAACAGATCTCTAGGAAGACATTCGTCTGCGGGCAAAAAGTTTTACTATACCACTCCAAATTGAAACTATTTCCAGGTAAATTACGTTCTCGTTGGATTGGCCCTTTTGTTGTAACTAATGTCTTTCATTATGGTGCAGTAGAGATCCAAAGTTTGAAGACGGAGAAGAAATTTGTGATGAATGGTCACCGTCTCAAGCCGTATTATGAAGGATTTCCAATTGAACGGGTGGAGATGATGCAACTGGAAGACCCGATTTGCTTAGTTTAAGCAAATTCTGGACTCCGTCTAGCCAAAGACGTTAAAGAGAGGCGCTTTTGGGAGGCAACCCAATTTTTGATTTTGTTGGTTTTTGTTGTGCGATTCGTTAAATATGTCGTTTCTCATCTGGGTATTGCTTAAATTTGATATTTTTCTCTACTATGATCAGGACAGGTGATCATGGCGTGCCCATGCGAAGAAGGCACGCATTAAAGTTCCAACTTCAAGGTTTTGGAAAAGTGACCAAATGAGGCAAAAAAGGCGAAATTTGATCAAAGATCTCAATACCTCAAATTCAGTAATTGTGGTTTTTGATGCATTAAAGAGGTTTAGAATGCATGTTTAGATCATTTTACATGTGCGTGAATGGTTTATTTTGACATAGAAATGATCTATGATGCATTTTGGGAAATTGGGGTATCATTTGTAATTATTCCAAAGTTGAATTTCTGCTAAATTTTGCAGCAGAAAACGCATTTTTTAATGAAACGCGCCACTGAATCGCGTTTTCAAATCTGCGCCTATAATTAAGAAAACGCGCCTTAAAAACGCGACAGGAAGTCGCGTTTTCTACCAAGTCGCGTTTTCCAGCCTGTTCAGAAACAAAAAACGCGCCTTCAAATACGCGATTTTAAGTCGCGTTTTCTCACATAGTCGCGTTTTCGATGCTGCAAGTTTTGTGAAAAAAACGCGACTTCACAAAACGCACCTTGAGGCGCGTTTTCTTGAGCCGCGTTTTCTGAGCACAATGATCCGACCTCGGATCCTTTTAAAAACGAAGGCTTGGACCACTTTTCAACTCTACTTTTCTTCATGTTGGCTTGTTTTTAGTAAGTTTTAGTTCTTCGATTAATGTTTGTGTGTTTTGTAGGTGGCAATGGCAAGAGTTCATGCAAATGATCTCAATTGCAAGGGTGTTTATATTAAAAAAAAAAAAGGGAGTTTTCATGTTCAATTGCTGCATTTCATGCATTTAAAGTGTTTCATGTTTAAGTTATATTCATGCATGATCATATTAAATTTGAATTTTATTCAAAGAACATGAAGTAGGTTGAATGTGGAAGGTTGGCCAAGCAAATTTGGAGGAAAAACTGCAGAAAACAGCTTTTTCTGCAGCAAATCCGGCCATAAATCCGGCCATAAATCCGGATTTTGTCCAGAATGCTCAAAAAAAAAAAAATTTGTATTCTTTCTTTCCTTCTTTTCTTCTTTCTTTCTTCTTTTCTTCCCCGCTGCTTGCCCTTTTTCCCCCTTTTCTTTTCTTCTTCATTCGCCGCCGCCAGAAGCTCCGCTGACCCACGGCAGCCGCGGCAACTGGCTCGCGCGCCGCTCCTCCCTGCCGCTCGTCGACGCTGCCCACGCCGGACGCCGCTGCCGCAACCGCCGCCCACCCCAGCTCTTCTCGCCGCTGCCTCGGCTCTCCTCGCCAAGGGTGACCACCAGCTCATCTCACCTCCTTCACCCTTGTCATAGCCACCGCCTCCAAGATCCGCCTGAAGCCCCGAAAGCCGCGCACCACCAGATCCAGCTGCCGCAAACTCTTCTCTCTCACAACCACCACCTTCATCGCACCACTGGCTTCGTATGCACGCGCCTGCCTCAATCTCTCTCTATTATTTTTTTTCATTTTCTTATTTTATTATTGCAGTATGTTTTTATTATTTTTATTACAGTACGTTTTTGAAAATTTTGCGTGTTTGGACTACCTGACATTTCTATTCCTCCTTAGTTGGGTACTTCTGTGTTACTTTGCTTGTTTCTTTTCACTTTGCTTGATTTTTATTTATTTAGTAGATTGACTTGTGGTTAGTCGTGTGATTTACTTATTCTGCTGTACTTTGTGTCTAACTGTGGGTAATTTGCTACAGTTGTTTGTTCAATTGGGAGGTGCCTTTAACACTTAAATTTACTTATTGAAGTAGATTGCCTTCAATTGCCTTATATGAGAGCCTTTTGTCTGTTTGCATTTCAATTACTACATTGATTGGGGTGATTTTGAGGTGCATTATTATTACATTTGGCTAAGTTTGGAACCACGAGTGTTTATTGATTGCATTTGTTATAAGTGTTGAGATATCTGTATAACTTGCGAGTGAATGCAGTGTGCATTTTGTTCATTGAATTGATTTTTCATTTGTTAGTGCTTTGAATTTCTTGTTTCCATTATTCATTAGTAACTGTTGTCTATTGTGGTTTGGAGTGCAATTTGGAAAGAATGGTGAAACCACGATCTCGACCTTTTGACCTCCGCTTCGCCTCCTCCAACTACAGGTGCTAATAGCTGGCACCAGCTTCAGGGGAGTTTCGTTGTCCTTCTTCTTATTTTTACTGTTTCATTATCACATTGAGGGCAATGTGTGATTTAAGTGTGGGGGGGATTTGGGTTTAGTTTTGATTGGTGTTTCTTTAATTTGCTGCCTTTCTTACTAGTGTTTTGATGAATAAATGTGGCATCTCA
Organism: Coffea arabica; assembly: GCF_036785885.1. Classification (NCBI taxonomy): domain Eukaryota; kingdom Viridiplantae; phylum Streptophyta; class Magnoliopsida; order Gentianales; family Rubiaceae; genus Coffea; species Coffea arabica. The sequence continues at coordinate 40,767,233 of NC_092318.1, read as the reverse complement.
CTCGTCTATTGCTGGTTATGATTTATTCTATGAATTTAGTTTAAGTGGCAAGTAAAAGCATGTTATCTTGGTGAATATCATGAGTTTAATGACTTGGTGCAAATTGTGGTTAAATTGTTTAGGCAATATAAATATTTTACTAGCAATTGTTGTGTAGATTAGGCAATTGTTGATCTTAGTTCTCCATATTAGGAGATGACGTGGGCCATGATCTTTAATTATCTGGTTTTCTGGTGCTTTAATTGTGATTAATAAATGACCCTACTCCGCTAGTGTCGTCACCCAGTAACCGGGAGTCTTCACCACAAGTGTCGACTTTCGCGTCAAAAAGTGACTATATATATGAGTAGTTAGTCCTGAAGCTGTGAAGAGTTGAGTAACTGGGCTCTTTCATCTAAAAATGTCAGAGTTCACGTCAAAAGACTTGAATAGCTTGGGACTGAGCATTTATTAAAAAAAAAAAAAAAAAAAAGAGAAAAGAAAATAATAAGTAAGTTTATGATCATGTTGGCCTGCCGATCCTTGTTCTTCAATGTTGAGATTTTGATTTTCAGTTGACCCAATTGCTAACTTTTGCTAGTTTAATATTTTGATTTCTTAGACGACTTAGCCATGAATTGGACGAGTCTATGATTTCAGGAGCTAACCGGGAGAAATATGTCTTGACACTTAACCACTAAAACTTGATTTTGGGATAAGCGTAGCTTGGCAGTAAATGAAATGAGAGTTAGCCATTGTTGAGTTTAGTGTTCCCATGCTTGAGGACAAGCATGATTTAAGTGTGGGGGGAATTGATAGGGTGTTAATCGTTAGTAATTTTATTGTTAATTTTCCTTTTTATCATTGCCAAATATTGCTTTAATTTGCTTTAATTGTCAAAATATATTTATATTTGGTATTTGGATATAATTTCAGAAATTGGAGCAGAAACCTCTTGAGAAGATTATTGTGAAGCTTTACACAATTCCGGTGCAAACCAACGAAGAAGAATGGAATTGCATTTGGGAATTCAATTTGGCTAGACAAAATATCAAAGTTGGTGGGGACCGCAAATAAGTTGTATTGTCTAAAGTTTGCTTTCTTTGCACATTTGTGGTCTTGCTTTCTTATTTGTGAACGTGTGCACTTGGTCAAAAGAGAAACCGACAAACCATAGTTGGCTTTGCTTTTGTTTTCGGTGGAGTTGATTAGGTAGGGAAGGAATGTTTTCTTCTGTAAGCGTGGAGTGAAGTTTCGATTTGGCTTGTTTTTATATGTGGGAGAGCGGCACATTTCCGCAGCGGAGTTTTTCTTCTTCTCTTCCATGAGACTATTTTGATTGTATTAGACTACAGAGAATATAATTCTTATTTTTAATTATTAGTAAGAGATAAATGTCTTTGAGTTCAATTAAATTGCGTGGGAATTTTCTTATGAGGCGTGGCTAATCTTCTCCTCTAGTCAAGGATCAACGCGAAGACGCAGTCCCAATTATCTGTGAGATCTAATTAGTTTTTACGTGTTCCTTAATTTATTAATATTTGCATGTTTTCTATTTTAATTTCCATGGGATTATTTTGTTAATTGGATATCAAGGGCCCGATGTGCAATTTGACTTATTAATCTCCTGTCAAATTAATCAATTGAATCCGTAATTATTTAGTTGGTTAATATTAGTGACAACTAGTATTTTCACATATTAGGGGGACATGCAATCTGATTTAAATAACCCTCGTAGCGTGTTATTAATTTGGGTTAGGCTTTTCTAGTTTTTAATGCAATTAGGAAATTAGTTCCTACGGTCGTACCTAGGAGTATTTCCTGGTTAGGGGTAATCAGCGGTCGTACCTTGGTTATCAATAAATTATGGAAAAGCTGGTTGCTAGAGTTTATCGGCGACTATAACTAACCTGTTAATAAAATTACGTGAACCTTCTTTGCATCAATGATCGGATGAATGGACTGTGTCTGCGTAGTTGTATCCTTGGCTAGAATTTATTTATCATTTATTTAATTGCTATTTACAATTGTATTAATTAATTATTTATTTTGGTTAATTATTTTTAGTCAAATTGTTTAATTATTTATTTTTAATTTCATCTTGATAAAAATCCCCCGTGTCCCGAACTTGAAAAGAATCGAATTTTTTCCAGTCCCTGTGGATTCGACCCTACTCACTACTATACACAGAAAATTTATTTTTCTCGAGTAGGTATTTATTATTGCACAGGCTCGGCACCTGTCAATTTTTGGCGCCGTTGCCGGGGACTGGCGTTAATCATTTGTTTCTTTTTAAGTTAATTTTTTTCTGGTATTTTTCTAGTTTATGCCTCGCTCTTCTCGTACAGGCGAATTAATTTTCGACCCTGAAGTAGAGAAGACCGCGCGTAGAACGAGAAAAGAAACCAGGCGGCTCAGGGAGGAGCAATACGATATTGCTCCTCAGGAACTTGATCCAGAGGTTGAGCCGACAAATTTGTCTGGTGACAATTCAAGTGATTCAGACCGAGAGGAAGTCACTATGGCAAATGCACGAACACTAAGGGAGTTGGCTGCTCCTGATTTAAATCAGCAGCCCTTGTGCATTACTTTTCCACATTTAAATGATGACACTCCCTTTGAACTAAAATCTGGTCTAATTCATCTATTGCCATCTTTCCATGGTCTACCAGGTGAGGAGCCCTACAAGCACTTGCAAGAGTTCGACGTCGTTTGCAACAGTATGAAGCCTCCGGGAATTACAGAAGAGCAAATAAAGATGAGGGCTTTCCCCTTCTCTTTGAAGGACTCTACAAAAGACTGGCTCTACTACCTACCGCCTGGTAGTATCACCACGTGGGATCAATTGAAGAAAAAATTTCTGGACAAGTACTTTCCGGCGTCTCGAGCTGCGAGCCTGAGGAAAGAGATATGTGGTATCAAACAACACCCTAGCGAGTCTCTCTATGAGTACTGGGAGAGATTTAAGAAACTGTGCACCAAATGCCCTCAACATCAGATAAGTGAGCAACTGCTCATTCAATATTTCTATGAGGGGTTGCTTTTCAGGGACAGAAGCATAATCGATGCTGCAAGTGGAGGGGCGTTGGTGAACAAAACCCCTCGAGGAGCATGGGAGTTGATTGAAGGGATGGCTGAGAACTCACAGCAGTTTGGTTCAAGAGAGGACATCCCGACGCGTAGGGTGAATGAGGTGGAAACGTCCTCTATCCAACAGCAGATCTCCGAATTAACATCTTTCGTAAGACAATTAGCTGTGGGGAGTGCTTCACAAGTCAAAGTGTGTGGGGTGTGCACTGCCGTAGGTCATCCTACGGAAATGTGTCCACTGGTTCAAGAAGAAACTGCAGAACAGGTGAACATGGCTGGCCACGCGCCCGCGCCAAGAAAGCAGTACGACCCGTACTCAAACACCTACAATCCTGGTTGGAGGGATCACCCCAACCTTAGCTATGGAGGAAATAGGCAGTCTAACTTTGTGCCAAATAGACAGCAAGGACACCAACAGCAGTACCATCCTCGCCCACCACCACCACCACCCCCTTCAAACTCAAGTCCGTCCATGGAAGAAATGATGAAGCAATTACTTGCTAACCAACAAAAGACGGATTCAGACTTGCAAAGCATGAGGAATCAACTGGGACAGGTGCAATCATTGCAAAATCAAATGAATCAAATGGCCATAACAATCAACCGTTTGGAGTCCCAAGTTCAAGGGAAGTTGCCATCTCAACCTGAGACGAATCCAAAGAATGTAAGCGCAATGACCTTAAGGAGTGGGAAGGAAGTTCAAGGACCCGAACCCGTGATTTCTAAAGACAAGGACGAGGAACGGATCGAGAAAGAATTAGAAGAGGAGGACAGAGGTAACAAAAATGCAAAGGTACCCTCGAACCCAATTCCTATAGCTAAAACTAATCCACCTCCCTTTCCTAGCAGGTTAGAGAAACCAAAGAAGCAAGACAAGGAAAAAGAGGTCTCAGAGATCTTTCGCAAGGTGGAGATCAACATACCCCTACTGGATGCGATTAAACAAGTACCCAGGTACGCAAAATTTTTGAGGGACCTGTGTGCCAACCGCAAGCGGTTGAAGGGGGATGAACGAGTTATAGTTGGGGAGAATGTTTCAGCAATTCTACAAAGAAAGCTTCCACCGAAATGCGGAGATCCAGGTATGTTTACTATTCCTTGTAGGATAGGTAATACTTTGATTGGGAAGGCCATGTTAGACCTGGGAGCCTCAATTAATGTCATGCCAAAGTCCATTTATGCCTCCTTAAACTTAGGCCCTTTGAAAGAGACTGGGATAATAATTCAATTAGCTGACAGGACCAATGCATACCCTGACGGGTTGATTGAAGATGTTTTGGTAAAAATTAATGAATTGGTTTTTCCAGCTGATTTTTATGTGCTCGACATGGAGGATGAACACTCCCGTGATCCGTCACCTTTGTTGTTAGGTAGACCCTTTTTGAGTACAGCCCGAACCAAAATTGATGTTAATAAGGGTACTTTGTCTATGGAATTTGATGGTGAGATTGTTCACTTTAACATCTTTGAGACCATGAAATATCCATCCGATTCAAATATTGGCTCTGTTTTCTCGGTAAATGTTATTGACCCTGCTATACAGGAGGTTTTTGAAATTGAAGGCAGGGATGAACTAGAGGTCGTCCTGACCAGGCACTTTGAATCCGAAACGACCTCTAGGGTAGAGTTGAGTGAAGAGTTTAAATGCGTGATTGGATCGTTGCAAACGTTACCAACCACGAAGACAAGGTATGATCTTGCACCGATTTTCATACCCGAACCTCATCAAAGATTACTTCCATCTGTGGTGCAGGCACCTGTCTTGGAACTAAAACCATTGCCGAAACACCTAAAGTATGTATACTTAGGTGAAGGGGAGACACTTCCAGTGATCATCTCCGCGGATTTATCAAAGGTTCAAGAAGAGAAACTACTTCGAGTTCTTAGGGAACACAAGCAGGCGATAGGATGGACCATCGCCGACATCAAGGGAATTAGCCCTGCGGTGTGTATGCACCGAATTCGACTCGAGGAGAATGCTAAACCCGTACGGCAAGCTCAACGGAGATTAAATCCTCTCATGATGGAGGTCGTAAAGAAAGAGATTTTAAAACTGCTGGACGTTGAAATTATATTTGCAATATCAGATAGCCCGTGGGTAAGTCCAGTACAGGTGGTCCCGAAGAAGGCAAGGGTGACAGTGGAATCAAACCAAGAGGGTGAGCTCGTACCAATTCGAAAGCCCACCGGATGGCGACAGTGTATCGATTACCGAAAGCTAAATGCCGTCACGAAAAAGGACCATTTTCCCCTCCCTTTCATTGACCAGATGGTGGAGCGATTAGCATGTCGAGCTTACTATTGTTTCTTGGATGGATTTTCAGGTTATTTTCAAATTGCCATCGCACCCGAGGACCAAGAGAAGACTACTTTCACCTGCCCATTTGGAACATTTGCATACCGAAGGATGCCATTTGGATTATGTAATGCACCTGCTACCTTCCAAAGATGCATGGTAAGTATTTTTTCAGAATATGTTGAGAAAATTATTGAGATTTTCATGGACGATTTCAGTGTATATGGTGAAAGTTTTGAAAACTGTCTAGATAACCTGAAATTGATCTTAGTAAGGTGTATAGAAACTAATCTCGTGCTTAATTGGGAAAAATGTCATTTTATGGTTGAACACGGGATAGTTTTGGGTCATGTTGTATCATCTACAGGTATTGAGGTTGATAAGGCAAAAATAGATGTTATATCTACTTTACCTTACCCCGCGAGTGTGCGGGAAGTTCGTTCCTTTTTGGGTCACGCAGGTTTCTATAGAAGGTTCATCAAGGACTTCTCGAAAATTGGAGCACCCTTGTTCCAACTTTTGCAAAAAGATGTATCCTTCGAATTTGATGAAACATGTAAGGGGGCATTCAATAAGTTAAAGGAGTTATTGACCACCTCACCTATTATCCAACCCCCTGACTGGAACCTCCCATTCGAGATCATGTGTGACGCCAGTGACTATGCAGTTGGTGCGGTATTGGGTCAAAGAGTAGGAAAGGCAGCTCATGCTATTTACTACGCATCTCGAGCCTTGAACGGAGCTCAATTGAACTATTCAACCACCGAAAAGGAGCTTTTAGCAGTTGTTTTTGCCTTAGAAAAATTTCGGTCTTATTTACTTGGTGCTAAAGTTATTATTTTTTCTGATCATGCAGCTTTGCGGTATTTGTTGACCAAAAAAGAGGCAAAACCGCGATTGATACGGTGGATATTGTTGCTACAGGAGTTCAACCTGGAGATCCGAGATAAGAAAGGGGCGGAGAATCTGGTAGCAGATCACTTGAGTCGAGTACAAGTCGTCGAAGATGACATCCCATTGAGAGAAGCATTCCCCGAGGAGCATTTATTTTCTATTAACTCATCTTTGCCTTGGTATGCAGATATTGTTAATTTTCTAGTCACTGACAAATTTCCTACAGGATGGCCTAAGGCAAAGAGAGACAAGTTGAGGAGCGATGCAAAGTTCTACATTTGGGATGATCCTTACCTCTGGAAGCAGGGTGCTGATCAAATCATCCGTAGATGTGTAAGTGAAGTTGAATTTCAATCTATTCTAGCCTATTGTCACTCTTTTGCATGTGGAGGTCACTTTGGACCGAAGAGAACGGCTCGTAAGGTGCTAGAGAGTGGATTCTATTGGCCAACTCTATTCAAGGATGCCTACTCATTTTGTAAGTCATGTGATAAGTGTCAAAGAGTGGGTAATATCTCTCGTAGGGATCAAATGACTCAAACCCCAATGATTTTTGTTGAAATTTTTGACGTTTGGGGAATTGATTTTATGGGTCCTTTTCTTTCGTCCTTTGGTTTTTTGTATATATTGCTTGCTGTAGATTATGTTTCGAAGTGGGTAGAAGCAAAGGCTACCCGCACTAATGATTCCAAAGTGGTTGCAGAATTCGTTAAGTCTAATATTTTTGTTCGCTTTGGGATGCCGCGAGCAATTGTAAGTGATCGGGGTACTCATTTCTGCAACAAAACGATCGCTGCAATTTTTAGGAGATATGGTGTCTTGCACAAAGTCTCTACATCCTACCATCCTCAAACAAATGGTCAGGCGGAAGCATCGAACCGAGAGATCAAATCAATTCTAGAAAAGATGGTCCGACCCGATAGGAAGGATTGGAGTGTGAGACTAGATGATGCACTATGGGCATATAGGACGGCATATAAAACACCCATTGGCATGTCCCCTTACCGATTGGTATTTGGAAAGCCATGTCATCTCCCGGTCGAGTTTGAGCATAGAGCATTTTGGGCGGTCAAACAATGCAACATGGATATCGAGGAAGGCGGAATTCAAAGAAAGTTACAATTACTAGAGTTGGAAGAAATCCGAAATGAAGCATACGAGAATGCAGTGATCTATAAGGAGAAGAATCGGATCTTTCATGACCAACAGATCTCTAGGAAGACATTCGTCTGCGGGCAAAAAGTTTTACTATACCACTCCAAATTGAAACTATTTCCAGGTAAATTACGTTCTCGTTGGATTGGCCCTTTTGTTGTAACTAATGTCTTTCATTATGGTGCAGTAGAGATCCAAAGTTTGAAGACGGAGAAGAAATTTGTGATGAATGGTCACCGTCTCAAGCCGTATTATGAAGGATTTCCAATTGAACGGGTGGAGATGATGCAACTGGAAGACCCGATTTGCTTAGTTTAAGCAAATTCTGGACTCCGTCTAGCCAAAGACGTTAAAGAGAGGCGCTTTTGGGAGGCAACCCAATTTTTGATTTTGTTGGTTTTTGTTGTGCGATTCGTTAAATATGTCGTTTCTCATCTGGGTATTGCTTAAATTTGATATTTTTCTCTACTATGATCAGGACAGGTGATCATGGCGTGCCCATGCGAAGAAGGCACGCATTAAAGTTCCAACTTCAAGGTTTTGGAAAAGTGACCAAATGAGGCAAAAAAGGCGAAATTTGATCAAAGATCTCAATACCTCAAATTCAGTAATTGTGGTTTTTGATGCATTAAAGAGGTTTAGAATGCATGTTTAGATCATTTTACATGTGCGTGAATGGTTTATTTTGACATAGAAATGATCTATGATGCATTTTGGGAAATTGGGGTATCATTTGTAATTATTCCAAAGTTGAATTTCTGCTAAATTTTGCAGCAGAAAACGCATTTTTTAATGAAACGCGCCACTGAATCGCGTTTTCAAATCTGCGCCTATAATTAAGAAAACGCGCCTTAAAAACGCGACAGGAAGTCGCGTTTTCTACCAAGTCGCGTTTTCCAGCCTGTTCAGAAACAAAAAACGCGCCTTCAAATACGCGATTTTAAGTCGCGTTTTCTCACATAGTCGCGTTTTCGATGCTGCAAGTTTTGTGAAAAAAACGCGACTTCACAAAACGCACCTTGAGGCGCGTTTTCTTGAGCCGCGTTTTCTGAGCACAATGATCCGACCTCGGATCCTTTTAAAAACGAAGGCTTGGACCACTTTTCAACTCTACTTTTCTTCATGTTGGCTTGTTTTTAGTAAGTTTTAGTTCTTCGATTAATGTTTGTGTGTTTTGTAGGTGGCAATGGCAAGAGTTCATGCAAATGATCTCAATTGCAAGGGTGTTTATATTAAAAAAAAAAAAGGGAGTTTTCATGTTCAATTGCTGCATTTCATGCATTTAAAGTGTTTCATGTTTAAGTTATATTCATGCATGATCATATTAAATTTGAATTTTATTCAAAGAACATGAAGTAGGTTGAATGTGGAAGGTTGGCCAAGCAAATTTGGAGGAAAAACTGCAGAAAACAGCTTTTTCTGCAGCAAATCCGGCCATAAATCCGGCCATAAATCCGGATTTTGTCCAGAATGCTCAAAAAAAAAAAAATTTGTATTCTTTCTTTCCTTCTTTTCTTCTTTCTTTCTTCTTTTCTTCCCCGCTGCTTGCCCTTTTTCCCCCTTTTCTTTTCTTCTTCATTCGCCGCCGCCAGAAGCTCCGCTGACCCACGGCAGCCGCGGCAACTGGCTCGCGCGCCGCTCCTCCCTGCCGCTCGTCGACGCTGCCCACGCCGGACGCCGCTGCCGCAACCGCCGCCCACCCCAGCTCTTCTCGCCGCTGCCTCGGCTCTCCTCGCCAAGGGTGACCACCAGCTCATCTCACCTCCTTCACCCTTGTCATAGCCACCGCCTCCAAGATCCGCCTGAAGCCCCGAAAGCCGCGCACCACCAGATCCAGCTGCCGCAAACTCTTCTCTCTCACAACCACCACCTTCATCGCACCACTGGCTTCGTATGCACGCGCCTGCCTCAATCTCTCTCTATTATTTTTTTTCATTTTCTTATTTTATTATTGCAGTATGTTTTTATTATTTTTATTACAGTACGTTTTTGAAAATTTTGCGTGTTTGGACTACCTGACATTTCTATTCCTCCTTAGTTGGGTACTTCTGTGTTACTTTGCTTGTTTCTTTTCACTTTGCTTGATTTTTATTTATTTAGTAGATTGACTTGTGGTTAGTCGTGTGATTTACTTATTCTGCTGTACTTTGTGTCTAACTGTGGGTAATTTGCTACAGTTGTTTGTTCAATTGGGAGGTGCCTTTAACACTTAAATTTACTTATTGAAGTAGATTGCCTTCAATTGCCTTATATGAGAGCCTTTTGTCTGTTTGCATTTCAATTACTACATTGATTGGGGTGATTTTGAGGTGCATTATTATTACATTTGGCTAAGTTTGGAACCACGAGTGTTTATTGATTGCATTTGTTATAAGTGTTGAGATATCTGTATAACTTGCGAGTGAATGCAGTGTGCATTTTGTTCATTGAATTGATTTTTCATTTGTTAGTGCTTTGAATTTCTTGTTTCCATTATTCATTAGTAACTGTTGTCTATTGTGGTTTGGAGTGCAATTTGGAAAGAATGGTGAAACCACGATCTCGACCTTTTGACCTCCGCTTCGCCTCCTCCAACTACAGGTGCTAATAGCTGGCACCAGCTTCAGGGGAGTTTCGTTGTCCTTCTTCTTATTTTTACTGTTTCATTATCACATTGAGGGCAATGTGTGATTTAAGTGTGGGGGGGATTTGGGTTTAGTTTTGATTGGTGTTTCTTTAATTTGCTGCCTTTCTTACTAGTGTTTTGATGAATAAATGTGGCATCTCACTCGTCTATTGCTGGTTATGATTTATTCTATGAATTTAGTTTAAGTGGCAAGTAAAAGCATGTTATCTTGGTGAATATCATGAGTTTAATGACTTGGTGCAAATTGTGGTTAAATTGTTTAGGCAATATAAATATTTTACTAGCAATTGTTGTGTAGATTAGGCAATTGTTGATCTTAGTTCTCCATATTAGGAGATGACGTGGGCCATGATCTTTAATTATCTGGTTTTCTGGTGCTTTAATTGTGATTAATAAATGACCCTACTCCGCTAGTGTCGTCACCCAGTAACCGGGAGTCTTCACCACAAGTGTCGACTTTCGCGTCAAAAAGTGACTATATATATGAGTAGTTAGTCCTGAAGCTGTGAAGAGTTGAGTAACTGGGCTCTTTCATCTAAAAATGTCAGAGTTCACGTCAAAAGACTTGAATAGCTTGGGACTGAGCATTTATTAAAAAAAAAAAAAAAAAAAAGAGAAAAGAAAATAATAAGTAAGTTTATGATCATGTTGGCCTGCCGATCCTTGTTCTTCAATGTTGAGATTTTGATTTTCAGTTGACCCAATTGCTAACTTTTGCTAGTTTAATATTTTGATTTCTTAGACGACTTAGCCATGAATTGGACGAGTCTATGATTTCAGGAGCTAACCGGGAGAAATATGTCTTGACACTTAACCACTAAAACTTGATTTTGGGATAAGCGTAGCTTGGCAGTAAATGAAATGAGAGTTAGCCATTGTTGAGTTTAGTGTTCCCATGCTTGAGGACAAGCATGATTTAAGTGTGGGGGGAATTGATAGGGTGTTAATCGTTAGTAATTTTATTGTTAATTTTCCTTTTTATCATTGCCAAATATTGCTTTAATTTGCTTTAATTGTCAAAATATATTTATATTTGGTATTTGGATATAATTTCAGAAATTGGAGCAGAAACCTCTTGAGAAGATTATTGTGAAGCTTTACACAATTCCGGTGCAAACCAACGAAGAAGAATGGAATTGCATTTGGGAATTCAATTTGGCTAGACAAAATATCAAAGTTGGTGGGGACCGCAAATAAGTTGTATTGTCTAAAGTTTGCTTTCTTTGCACATTTGTGGTCTTGCTTTCTTATTTGTGAACGTGTGCACTTGGTCAAAAGAGAAACCGACAAACCATAGTTGGCTTTGCTTTTGTTTTCGGTGGAGTTGATTAGGTAGGGAAGGAATGTTTTCTTCTGTAAGCGTGGAGTGAAGTTTCGATTTGGCTTGTTTTTATATGTGGGAGAGCGGCACATTTCCGCAGCGGAGTTTTTCTTCTTCTCTTCCATGAGACTATTTTGATTGTATTAGACTACAGAGAATATAATTCTTATTTTTAATTATTAGTAAGAGATAAATGTCTTTGAGTTCAATTAAATTGCGTGGGAATTTTCTTATGAGGCGTGGCTAATCTTCTCCTCTAGTCAAGGATCAACGCGAAGACGCAGTCCCAATTATCTGTGAGATCTAATTAGTTTTTACGTGTTCCTTAATTTATTAATATTTGCATGTTTTCTATTTTAATTTCCATGGGATTATTTTGTTAATTGGATATCAAGGGCCCGATGTGCAATTTGACTTATTAATCTCCTGTCAAATTAATCAATTGAATCCGTAATTATTTAGTTGGTTAATATTAGTGACAACTAGTATTTTCACATATTAGGGGGACATGCAATCTGATTTAAATAACCCTCGTAGCGTGTTATTAATTTGGGTTAGGCTTTTCTAGTTTTTAATGCAATTAGGAAATTAGTTCCTACGGTCGTACCTAGGAGTATTTCCTGGTTAGGGGTAATCAGCGGTCGTACCTTGGTTATCAATAAATTATGGAAAAGCTGGTTGCTAGAGTTTATCGGCGACTATAACTAACCTGTTAATAAAATTACGTGAACCTTCTTTGCATCAATGATCGGATGAATGGACTGTGTCTGCGTAGTTGTATCCTTGGCTAGAATTTATTTATCATTTATTTAATTGCTATTTACAATTGTATTAATTAATTATTTATTTTGGTTAATTATTTTTAGTCAAATTGTTTAATTATTTATTTTTAATTTCATCTTGATAAAAATCCCCCGTGTCCCGAACTTGAAAAGAATCGAATTTTTTCCAGTCCCTGTGGATTCGACCCTACTCACTACTATACACAGAAAATTTATTTTTCTCGAGTAGGTATTTATTATTGCACAGGCTCGGCACCTGTCAATTTTTGGCGCCGTTGCCGGGGACTGGCGTTAATCATTTGTTTCTTTTTAAGTTAATTTTTTTCTGGTATTTTTCTAGTTTATGCCTCGCTCTTCTCGTACAGGCGAATTAATTTTCGACCCTGAAGTAGAGAAGACCGCGCGTAGAACGAGAAAAGAAACCAGGCGGCTCAGGGAGGAGCAATACGATATTGCTCCTCAGGAACTTGATCCAGAGGTTGAGCCGACAAATTTGTCTGGTGACAATTCAAGTGATTCAGACCGAGAGGAAGTCACTATGGCAAATGCACGAACACTAAGGGAGTTGGCTGCTCCTGATTTAAATCAGCAGCCCTTGTGCATTACTTTTCCACATTTAAATGATGACACTCCCTTTGAACTAAAATCTGGTCTAATTCATCTATTGCCATCTTTCCATGGTCTACCAGGTGAGGAGCCCTACAAGCACTTGCAAGAGTTCGACGTCGTTTGCAACAGTATGAAGCCTCCGGGAATTACAGAAGAGCAAATAAAGATGAGGGCTTTCCCCTTCTCTTTGAAGGACTCTACAAAAGACTGGCTCTACTACCTACCGCCTGGTAGTATCACCACGTGGGATCAATTGAAGAAAAAATTTCTGGACAAGTACTTTCCGGCGTCTCGAGCTGCGAGCCTGAGGAAAGAGATATGTGGTATCAAACAACACCCTAGCGAGTCTCTCTATGAGTACTGGGAGAGATTTAAGAAACTGTGCACCAAATGCCCTCAACATCAGATAAGTGAGCAACTGCTCATTCAATATTTCTATGAGGGGTTGCTTTTCAGGGACAGAAGCATAATCGATGCTGCAAGTGGAGGGGCGTTGGTGAACAAAACCCCTCGAGGAGCATGGGAGTTGATTGAAGGGATGGCTGAGAACTCACAGCAGTTTGGTTCAAGAGAGGACATCCCGACGCGTAGGGTGAATGAGGTGGAAACGTCCTCTATCCAACAGCAGATCTCCGAATTAACATCTTTCGTAAGACAATTAGCTGTGGGGAGTGCTTCACAAGTCAAAGTGTGTGGGGTGTGCACTGCCGTAGGTCATCCTACGGAAATGTGTCCACTGGTTCAAGAAGAAACTGCAGAACAGGTGAACATGGCTGGCCACGCGCCCGCGCCAAGAAAGCAGTACGACCCGTACTCAAACACCTACAATCCTGGTTGGAGGGATCACCCCAACCTTAGCTATGGAGGAAATAGGCAGTCTAACTTTGTGCCAAATAGACAGCAAGGACACCAACAGCAGTACCATCCTCGCCCACCACCACCACCACCCCCTTCAAACTCAAGTCCGTCCATGGAAGAAATGATGAAGCAATTACTTGCTAACCAACAAAAGACGGATTCAGACTTGCAAAGCATGAGGAATCAACTGGGACAGGTGCAATCATTGCAAAATCAAATGAATCAAATGGCCATAACAATCAACCGTTTGGAGTCCCAAGTTCAAGGGAAGTTGCCATCTCAACCTGAGACGAATCCAAAGAATGTAAGCGCAATGACCTTAAGGAGTGGGAAGGAAGTTCAAGGACCCGAACCCGTGATTTCTAAAGACAAGGACGAGGAACGGATCGAGAAAGAATTAGAAGAGGAGGACAGAGGTAACAAAAATGCAAAGGTACCCTCGAACCCAATTCCTATAGCTAAAACTAATCCACCTCCCTTTCCTAGCAGGTTAGAGAAACCAAAGAAGCAAGACAAGGAAAAAGAGGTCTCAGAGATCTTTCGCAAGGTGGAGATCAACATACCCCTACTGGATGCGATTAAACAAGTACCCAGGTACGCAAAATTTTTGAGGGACCTGTGTGCCAACCGCAAGCGGTTGAAGGGGGATGAACGAGTTATAGTTGGGGAGAATGTTTCAGCAATTCTACAAAGAAAGCTTCCACCGAAATGCGGAGATCCAGGTATGTTTACTATTCCTTGTAGGATAGGTAATACTTTGATTGGGAAGGCCATGTTAGACCTGGGAGCCTCAATTAATGTCATGCCAAAGTCCATTTATGCCTCCTTAAACTTAGGCCCTTTGAAAGAGACTGGGATAATAATTCAATTAGCTGACAGGACCAATGCATACCCTGACGGGTTGATTGAAGATGTTTTGGTAAAAATTAATGAATTGGTTTTTCCAGCTGATTTTTATGTGCTCGACATGGAGGATGAACACTCCCGTGATCCGTCACCTTTGTTGTTAGGTAGACCCTTTTTGAGTACAGCCCGAACCAAAATTGATGTTAATAAGGGTACTTTGTCTATGGAATTTGATGGTGAGATTGTTCACTTTAACATCTTTGAGACCATGAAATATCCATCCGATTCAAATATTGGCTCTGTTTTCTCGGTAAATGTTATTGACCCTGCTATACAGGAGGTTTTTGAAATTGAAGGCAGGGATGAACTAGAGGTCGTCCTGACCAGGCACTTTGAATCCGAAACGACCTCTAGGGTAGAGTTGAGTGAAGAGTTTAAATGCGTGATTGGATCGTTGCAAACGTTACCAACCACGAAGACAAGGTATGATCTTGCACCGATTTTCATACCCGAACCTCATCAAAGATTACTTCCATCTGTGGTGCAGGCACCTGTCTTGGAACTAAAACCATTGCCGAAACACCTAAAGTATGTATACTTAGGTGAAGGGGAGACACTTCCAGTGATCATCTCCGCGGATTTATCAAAGGTTCAAGAAGAGAAACTACTTCGAGTTCTTAGGGAACACAAGCAGGCGATAGGATGGACCATCGCCGACATCAAGGGAATTAGCCCTGCGGTGTGTATGCACCGAATTCGACTCGAGGAGAATGCTAAACCCGTACGGCAAGCTCAACGGAGATTAAATCCTCTCATGATGGAGGTCGTAAAGAAAGAGATTTTAAAACTGCTGGACGTTGAAATTATATTTGCAATATCAGATAGCCCGTGGGTAAGTCCAGTACAGGTGGTCCCGAAGAAGGCAAGGGTGACAGTGGAATCAAACCAAGAGGGTGAGCTCGTACCAATTCGAAAGCCCACCGGATGGCGACAGTGTATCGATTACCGAAAGCTAAATGCCGTCACGAAAAAGGACCATTTTCCCCTCCCTTTCATTGACCAGATGGTGGAGCGATTAGCATGTCGAGCTTACTATTGTTTCTTGGATGGATTTTCAGGTTATTTTCAAATTGCCATCGCACCCGAGGACCAAGAGAAGACTACTTTCACCTGCCCATTTGGAACATTTGCATACCGAAGGATGCCATTTGGATTATGTAATGCACCTGCTACCTTCCAAAGATGCATGGTAAGTATTTTTTCAGAATATGTTGAGAAAATTATTGAGATTTTCATGGACGATTTCAGTGTATATGGTGAAAGTTTTGAAAACTGTCTAGATAACCTGAAATTGATCTTAGTAAGGTGTATAGAAACTAATCTCGTGCTTAATTGGGAAAAATGTCATTTTATGGTTGAACACGGGATAGTTTTGGGTCATGTTGTATCATCTACAGGTATTGAGGTTGATAAGGCAAAAATAGATGTTATATCTACTTTACCTTACCCCGCGAGTGTGCGGGAAGTTCGTTCCTTTTTGGGTCACGCAGGTTTCTATAGAAGGTTCATCAAGGACTTCTCGAAAATTGGAGCACCCTTGTTCCAACTTTTGCAAAAAGATGTATCCTTCGAATTTGATGAAACATGTAAGGGGGCATTCAATAAGTTAAAGGAGTTATTGACCACCTCACCTATTATCCAACCCCCTGACTGGAACCTCCCATTCGAGATCATGTGTGACGCCAGTGACTATGCAGTTGGTGCGGTATTGGGTCAAAGAGTAGGAAAGGCAGCTCATGCTATTTACTACGCATCTCGAGCCTTGAACGGAGCTCAATTGAACTATTCAACCACCGAAAAGGAGCTTTTAGCAGTTGTTTTTGCCTTAGAAAAATTTCGGTCTTATTTACTTGGTGCTAAAGTTATTATTTTTTCTGATCATGCAGCTTTGCGGTATTTGTTGACCAAAAAAGAGGCAAAACCGCGATTGATACGGTGGATATTGTTGCTACAGGAGTTCAACCTGGAGATCCGAGATAAGAAAGGGGCGGAGAATCTGGTAGCAGATCACTTGAGTCGAGTACAAGTCGTCGAAGATGACATCCCATTGAGAGAAGCATTCCCCGAGGAGCATTTATTTTCTATTAACTCATCTTTGCCTTGGTATGCAGATATTGTTAATTTTCTAGTCACTGACAAATTTCCTACAGGATGGCCTAAGGCAAAGAGAGACAAGTTGAGGAGCGATGCAAAGTTCTACATTTGGGATGATCCTTACCTCTGGAAGCAGGGTGCTGATCAAATCATCCGTAGATGTGTAAGTGAAGTTGAATTTCAATCTATTCTAGCCTATTGTCACTCTTTTGCATGTGGAGGTCACTTTGGACCGAAGAGAACGGCTCGTAAGGTGCTAGAGAGTGGATTCTATTGGCCAACTCTATTCAAGGATGCCTACTCATTTTGTAAGTCATGTGATAAGTGTCAAAGAGTGGGTAATATCTCTCGTAGGGATCAAATGACTCAAACCCCAATGATTTTTGTTGAAATTTTTGACGTTTGGGGAATTGATTTTATGGGTCCTTTTCTTTCGTCCTTTGGTTTTTTGTATATATTGCTTGCTGTAGATTATGTTTCGAAGTGGGTAGAAGCAAAGGCTACCCGCACTAATGATTCCAAAGTGGTTGCAGAATTCGTTAAGTCTAATATTTTTGTTCGCTTTGGGATGCCGCGAGCAATTGTAAGTGATCGGGGTACTCATTTCTGCAACAAAACGATCGCTGCAATTTTTAGGAGATATGGTGTCTTGCACAAAGTCTCTACATCCTACCATCCTCAAACAAATGGTCAGGCGGAAGCATCGAACCGAGAGATCAAATCAATTCTAGAAAAGATGGTCCGACCCGATAGGAAGGATTGGAGTGTGAGACTAGATGATGCACTATGGGCATATAGGACGGCATATAAAACACCCATTGGCATGTCCCCTTACCGATTGGTATTTGGAAAGCCATGTCATCTCCCGGTCGAGTTTGAGCATAGAGCATTTTGGGCGGTCAAACAATGCAACATGGATATCGAGGAAGGCGGAATTCAAAGAAAGTTACAATTACTAGAGTTGGAAGAAATCCGAAATGAAGCATACGAGAATGCAGTGATCTATAAGGAGAAGAATCGGATCTTTCATGACCAACAGATCTCTAGGAAGACATTCGTCTGCGGGCAAAAAGTTTTACTATACCACTCCAAATTGAAACTATTTCCAGGTAAATTACGTTCTCGTTGGATTGGCCCTTTTGTTGTAACTAATGTCTTTCATTATGGTGCAGTAGAGATCCAAAGTTTGAAGACGGAGAAGAAATTTGTGATGAATGGTCACCGTCTCAAGCCGTATTATGAAGGATTTCCAATTGAACGGGTGGAGATGATGCAACTGGAAGACCCGATTTGCTTAGTTTAAGCAAATTCTGGACTCCGTCTAGCCAAAGACGTTAAAGAGAGGCGCTTTTGGGAGGCAACCCAATTTTTGATTTTGTTGGTTTTTGTTGTGCGATTCGTTAAATATGTCGTTTCTCATCTGGGTATTGCTTAAATTTGATATTTTTCTCTACTATGATCAGGACAGGTGATCATGGCGTGCCCATGCGAAGAAGGCACGCATTAAAGTTCCAACTTCAAGGTTTTGGAAAAGTGACCAAATGAGGCAAAAAAGGCGAAATTTGATCAAAGATCTCAATACCTCAAATTCAGTAATTGTGGTTTTTGATGCATTAAAGAGGTTTAGAATGCATGTTTAGATCATTTTACATGTGCGTGAATGGTTTATTTTGACATAGAAATGATCTATGATGCATTTTGGGAAATTGGGGTATCATTTGTAATTATTCCAAAGTTGAATTTCTGCTAAATTTTGCAGCAGAAAACGCATTTTTTAATGAAACGCGCCACTGAATCGCGTTTTCAAATCTGCGCCTATAATTAAGAAAACGCGCCTTAAAAACGCGACAGGAAGTCGCGTTTTCTACCAAGTCGCGTTTTCCAGCCTGTTCAGAAACAAAAAACGCGCCTTCAAATACGCGATTTTAAGTCGCGTTTTCTCACATAGTCGCGTTTTCGATGCTGCAAGTTTTGTGAAAAAAACGCGACTTCACAAAACGCACCTTGAGGCGCGTTTTCTTGAGCCGCGTTTTCTGAGCACAATGATCCGACCTCGGATCCTTTTAAAAACGAAGGCTTGGACCACTTTTCAACTCTACTTTTCTTCATGTTGGCTTGTTTTTAGTAAGTTTTAGTTCTTCGATTAATGTTTGTGTGTTTTGTAGGTGGCAATGGCAAGAGTTCATGCAAATGATCTCAATTGCAAGGGTGTTTATATTAAAAAAAAAAAAGGGAGTTTTCATGTTCAATTGCTGCATTTCATGCATTTAAAGTGTTTCATGTTTAAGTTATATTCATGCATGATCATATTAAATTTGAATTTTATTCAAAGAACATGAAGTAGGTTGAATGTGGAAGGTTGGCCAAGCAAATTTGGAGGAAAAACTGCAGAAAACAGCTTTTTCTGCAGCAAATCCGGCCATAAATCCGGCCATAAATCCGGATTTTGTCCAGAATGCTCAAAAAAAAAAAAATTTGTATTCTTTCTTTCCTTCTTTTCTTCTTTCTTTCTTCTTTTCTTCCCCGCTGCTTGCCCTTTTTCCCCCTTTTCTTTTCTTCTTCATTCGCCGCCGCCAGAAGCTCCGCTGACCCACGGCAGCCGCGGCAACTGGCTCGCGCGCCGCTCCTCCCTGCCGCTCGTCGACGCTGCCCACGCCGGACGCCGCTGCCGCAACCGCCGCCCACCCCAGCTCTTCTCGCCGCTGCCTCGGCTCTCCTCGCCAAGGGTGACCACCAGCTCATCTCACCTCCTTCACCCTTGTCATAGCCACCGCCTCCAAGATCCGCCTGAAGCCCCGAAAGCCGCGCACCACCAGATCCAGCTGCCGCAAACTCTTCTCTCTCACAACCACCACCTTCATCGCACCACTGGCTTCGTATGCACGCGCCTGCCTCAATCTCTCTCTATTATTTTTTTTCATTTTCTTATTTTATTATTGCAGTATGTTTTTATTATTTTTATTACAGTACGTTTTTGAAAATTTTGCGTGTTTGGACTACCTGACATTTCTATTCCTCCTTAGTTGGGTACTTCTGTGTTACTTTGCTTGTTTCTTTTCACTTTGCTTGATTTTTATTTATTTAGTAGATTGACTTGTGGTTAGTCGTGTGATTTACTTATTCTGCTGTACTTTGTGTCTAACTGTGGGTAATTTGCTACAGTTGTTTGTTCAATTGGGAGGTGCCTTTAACACTTAAATTTACTTATTGAAGTAGATTGCCTTCAATTGCCTTATATGAGAGCCTTTTGTCTGTTTGCATTTCAATTACTACATTGATTGGGGTGATTTTGAGGTGCATTATTATTACATTTGGCTAAGTTTGGAACCACGAGTGTTTATTGATTGCATTTGTTATAAGTGTTGAGATATCTGTATAACTTGCGAGTGAATGCAGTGTGCATTTTGTTCATTGAATTGATTTTTCATTTGTTAGTGCTTTGAATTTCTTGTTTCCATTATTCATTAGTAACTGTTGTCTATTGTGGTTTGGAGTGCAATTTGGAAAGAATGGTGAAACCACGATCTCGACCTTTTGACCTCCGCTTCGCCTCCTCCAACTACAGGTGCTAATAGCTGGCACCAGCTTCAGGGGAGTTTCGTTGTCCTTCTTCTTATTTTTACTGTTTCATTATCACATTGAGGGCAATGTGTGATTTAAGTGTGGGGGGGATTTGGGTTTAGTTTTGATTGGTGTTTCTTTAATTTGCTGCCTTTCTTACTAGTGTTTTGATGAATAAATGTGGCATCTCACTCGTCTATTGCTGGTTATGATTTATTCTATGAATTTAGTTTAAGTGGCAAGTAAAAGCATGTTATCTTGGTGAATATCATGAGTTTAATGACTTGGTGCAAATTGTGGTTAAATTGTTTAGGCAATATAAATATTTTACTAGCAATTGTTGTGTAGATTAGGCAATTGTTGATCTTAGTTCTCCATATTAGGAGATGACGTGGGCCATGATCTTTAATTATCTGGTTTTCTGGTGCTTTAATTGTGATTAATAAATGACCCTACTCCGCTAGTGTCGTCACCCAGTAACCGGGAGTCTTCACCACAAGTGTCGACTTTCGCGTCAAAAAGTGACTATATATATGAGTAGTTAGTCCTGAAGCTGTGAAGAGTTGAGTAACTGGGCTCTTTCATCTAAAAATGTCAGAGTTCACGTCAAAAGACTTGAATAGCTTGGGACTGAGCATTTATTAAAAAAAAAAAAAAAAAAAAGAGAAAAGAAAATAATAAGTAAGTTTATGATCATGTTGGCCTGCCGATCCTTGTTCTTCAATGTTGAGATTTTGATTTTCAGTTGACCCAATTGCTAACTTTTGCTAGTTTAATATTTTGATTTCTTAGACGACTTAGCCATGAATTGGACGAGTCTATGATTTCAGGAGCTAACCGGGAGAAATATGTCTTGACACTTAACCACTAAAACTTGATTTTGGGATAAGCGTAGCTTGGCAGTAAATGAAATGAGAGTTAGCCATTGTTGAGTTTAGTGTTCCCATGCTTGAGGACAAGCATGATTTAAGTGTGGGGGGAATTGATAGGGTGTTAATCGTTAGTAATTTTATTGTTAATTTTCCTTTTTATCATTGCCAAATATTGCTTTAATTTGCTTTAATTGTCAAAATATATTTATATTTGGTATTTGGATATAATTTCAGAAATTGGAGCAGAAACCTCTTGAGAAGATTATTGTGAAGCTTTACACAATTCCGGTGCAAACCAACGAAGAAGAATGGAATTGCATTTGGGAATTCAATTTGGCTAGACAAAATATCAAAGTTGGTGGGGACCGCAAATAAGTTGTATTGTCTAAAGTTTGCTTTCTTTGCACATTTGTGGTCTTGCTTTCTTATTTGTGAACGTGTGCACTTGGTCAAAAGAGAAACCGACAAACCATAGTTGGCTTTGCTTTTGTTTTCGGTGGAGTTGATTAGGTAGGGAAGGAATGTTTTCTTCTGTAAGCGTGGAGTGAAGTTTCGATTTGGCTTGTTTTTATATGTGGGAGAGCGGCACATTTCCGCAGCGGAGTTTTTCTTCTTCTCTTCCATGAGACTATTTTGATTGTATTAGACTACAGAGAATATAATTCTTATTTTTAATTATTAGTAAGAGATAAATGTCTTTGAGTTCAATTAAATTGCGTGGGAATTTTCTTATGAGGCGTGGCTAATCTTCTCCTCTAGTCAAGGATCAACGCGAAGACGCAGTCCCAATTATCTGTGAGATCTAATTAGTTTTTACGTGTTCCTTAATTTATTAATATTTGCATGTTTTCTATTTTAATTTCCATGGGATTATTTTGTTAATTGGATATCAAGGGCCCGATGTGCAATTTGACTTATTAATCTCCTGTCAAATTAATCAATTGAATCCGTAATTATTTAGTTGGTTAATATTAGTGACAACTAGTATTTTCACATATTAGGGGGACATGCAATCTGATTTAAATAACCCTCGTAGCGTGTTATTAATTTGGGTTAGGCTTTTCTAGTTTTTAATGCAATTAGGAAATTAGTTCCTACGGTCGTACCTAGGAGTATTTCCTGGTTAGGGGTAATCAGCGGTCGTACCTTGGTTATCAATAAATTATGGAAAAGCTGGTTGTTAGAGTTTATCGGCGACTATAACTAACCTGTTAATAAAATTACGTGAACCTTCTTTGCATCAATGATCGGATGAATGGACTGTGTCTGCGTAGTTGTATCCTTGGCTAGAATTTATTTATCATTTATTTAATTGCTATTTACAATTGTATTAATTAATTATTTATTTTGGTTAATTATTTTTAGTCAAATTGTTTAATTATTTATTTTTAATTTCATCTTGATAAAAATCCCCCGTGTCCCGAACTTGAAAAGAATCGAATTTTTTCCAGTCCCTGTGGATTCGACCCTACTCACTACTATACACAGAAAATTTATTTTTCTCGAGTAGGTATTTATTATTGCACAGGCTCGGCACCTGTCAATTTTTGGCGCCGTTGCCGGGGACTGGCGTTAATCATTTGTTTCTTTTAAGTTAATTTTTTTCTGGTATTTTTCTAGTTTATGCCTCGCTCTTCTCGTACAGGCGAATTAATTTTCGACCCTGAAGTAGAGAAGACCGCGCGTAGAACGAGAAAAGAAACCAGGCGGCTCAGGGAGGAGCAATACGATATTGCTCCTCAGGAACTTGATCCAGAGGTTGAGCCGACAAATTTGTCTGGTGACAATTCAAGTGATTCAGACCGAGAGGAAGTCACTATGGCAAATGCACGAACACTAAGGGAGTTGGCTGCTCCTGATTTAAATCAGCAGCCCTTGTGCATTACTTTTCCACATTTAAATGATGACACTCCCTTTGAACTAAAATCTGGTCTAATTCATCTATTGCCATCTTTCCATGGTCTACCAGGTGAGGAGCCCTACAAGCACTTGCAAGAGTTCGACGTCGTTTGCAACAGTATGAAGCCTCCGGGAATTACAGAAGAGCAAATAAAGATGAGGGCTTTCCCCTTCTCTTTGAAGGACTCTACAAAAGACTGGCTCTACTACCTACCGCCTGGTAGTATCACCACGTGGGATCAATTGAAGAAAAAATTTCTGGACAAGTACTTTCCGGCGTCTCGAGCTGCGAGCCTGAGGAAAGAGATATGTGGTATCAAACAACACCCTAGCGAGTCTCTCTATGAGTACTGGGAGAGATTTAAGAAACTGTGCACCAAATGCCCTCAACATCAGATAAGTGAGCAACTGCTCATTCAATATTTCTATGAGGGGTTGCTTTTCAGGGACAGAAGCATAATCGATGCTGCAAGTGGAGGGGCGTTGGTGAACAAAACCCCTCGAGGAGCATGGGAGTTGATTGAAGGGATGGCTGAGAACTCACAGCAGTTTGGTTCAAGAGAGGACATCCCGACGCGTAGGGTGAATGAGGTGGAAACGTCCTCTATCCAACAGCAGATCTCCGAATTAACATCTTTCGTAAGACAATTAGCTGTGGGGAGTGCTTCACAAGTCAAAGTGTGTGGGGTGTGCACTGCCGTAGGTCATCCTACGGAAATGTGTCCACTGGTTCAAGAAGAAACTGCAGAACAGGTGAACATGGCTGGCCACGCGCCCGCGCCAAGAAAGCAGTACGACCCGTACTCAAACACCTACAATCCTGGTTGGAGGGATCACCCCAACCTTAGCTATGGAGGAAATAGGCAGTCTAACTTTGTGCCAAATAGACAGCAAGGACACCAACAGCAGTACCATCCTCGCCCACCACCACCACCACCCCCTTCAAACTCAAGTCCGTCCATGGAAGAAATGATGAAGCAATTACTTGCTAACCAACAAAAGACGGATTCAGACTTGCAAAGCATGAGGAATCAACTGGGACAGGTGCAATCATTGCAAAATCAAATGAATCAAATGGCCATAACAATCAACCGTTTGGAGTCCCAAGTTCAAGGGAAGTTGCCATCTCAACCTGAGACGAATCCAAAGAATGTAAGCGCAATGACCTTAAGGAGTGGGAAGGAAGTTCAAGGACCCGAACCCGTGATTTCTAAAGACAAGGACGAGGAACGGATCGAGAAAGAATTAGAAGAGGAGGACAGAGGTAACAAAAATGCAAAGGTACCCTCGAACCCAATTCCTATAGCTAAAACTAATCCACCTCCCTTTCCTAGCAGGTTAGAGAAACCAAAGAAGCAAGACAAGGAAAAAGAGGTCTCAGAGATCTTTCGCAAGGTGGAGATCAACATACCCCTACTGGATGCGATTAAACAAGTACCCAGGTACGCAAAATTTTTGAGGGACCTGTGTGCCAACCGCAAGCGGTTGAAGGGGGATGAACGAGTTATAGTTGGGGAGAATGTTTCAGCAATTCTACAAAGAAAGCTTCCACCGAAATGCGGAGATCCAGGTATGTTTACTATTCCTTGTAGGATAGGTAATACTTTGATTGGGAAGGCCATGTTAGACCTGGGAGCCTCAATTAATGTCATGCCAAAGTCCATTTATGCCTCCTTAAACTTAGGCCCTTTGAAAGAGACTGGGATAATAATTCAATTAGCTGACAGGACCAATGCATACCCTGACGGGTTGATTGAAGATGTTTTGGTAAAAATTAATGAATTGGTTTTTCCAGCTGATTTTTATGTGCTCGACATGGAGGATGAACACTCCCGTGATCCGTCACCTTTGTTGTTAGGTAGACCCTTTTTGAGTACAGCCCGAACCAAAATTGATGTTAATAAGGGTACTTTGTCTATGGAATTTGATGGTGAGATTGTTCACTTTAACATCTTTGAGACCATGAAATATCCATCCGATTCAAATATTGGCTCTGTTTTCTCGGTAAATGTTATTGACCCTGCTATACAGGAGGTTTTTGAAATTGAAGGCAGGGATGAACTAGAGGTCGTCCTGACCAGGCACTTTGAATCCGAAACGACCTCTAGGGTAGAGTTGAGTGAAGAGTTTAAATGCGTGATTGGATCGTTGCAAACGTTACCAACCACGAAGACAAGGTATGATCTTGCACCGATTTTCATACCCGAACCTCATCAAAGATTACTTCCATCTGTGGTGCAGGCACCTGTCTTGGAACTAAAACCATTGCCGAAACACCTAAAGTATGTATACTTAGGTGAAGGGGAGACACTTCCAGTGATCATCTCCGCGGATTTATCAAAGGTTCAAGAAGAGAAACTACTTCGAGTTCTTAGGGAACACAAGCAGGCGATAGGATGGACCATCGCCGACATCAAGGGAATTAGCCCTGCGGTGTGTATGCACCGAATTCGACTCGAGGAGAATGCTAAACCCGTACGGCAAGCTCAACGGAGATTAAATCCTCTCATGATGGAGGTCGTAAAGAAAGAGATTTTAAAACTGCTGGACGTTGAAATTATATTTGCAATATCAGATAGCCCGTGGGTAAGTCCAGTACAGGTGGTCCCGAAGAAGGCAAGGGTGACAGTGGAATCAAACCAAGAGGGTGAGCTCGTACCAATTCGAAAGCCCACCGGATGGCGACAGTGTATCGATTACCGAAAGCTAAATGCCGTCACGAAAAAGGACCATTTTCCCCTCCCTTTCATTGACCAGATGGTGGAGCGATTAGCATGTCGAGCTTACTATTGTTTCTTGGATGGATTTTCAGGTTATTTTCAAATTGCCATCGCACCCGAGGACCAAGAGAAGACTACTTTCACCTGCCCATTTGGAACATTTGCATACCGAAGGATGCCATTTGGATTATGTAATGCACCTGCTACCTTCCAAAGATGCATGGTAAGTATTTTTTCAGAATATGTTGAGAAAATTATTGAGATTTTCATGGACGATTTCAGTGTATATGGTGAAAGTTTTGAAAACTGTCTAGATAACCTGAAATTGATCTTAGTAAGGTGTATAGAAACTAATCTCGTGCTTAATTGGGAAAAATGTCATTTTATGGTTGAACACGGGATAGTTTTGGGTCATGTTGTATCATCTACAGGTATTGAGGTTGATAAGGCAAAAATAGATGTTATATCTACTTTACCTTACCCCGCGAGTGTGCGGGAAGTTCGTTCCTTTTTGGGTCACGCAGGTTTCTATAGAAGGTTCATCAAGGACTTCTCGAAAATTGGAGCACCCTTGTTCCAACTTTTGCAAAAAGATGTATCCTTCGAATTTGATGAAACATGTAAGGGGGCATTCAATAAGTTAAAGGAGTTATTGACCACCTCACCTATTATCCAACCCCCTGACTGGAACCTCCCATTCGAGATCATGTGTGACGCCAGTGACTATGCAGTTGGTGCGGTATTGGGTCAAAGAGTAGGAAAGGCAGCTCATGCTATTTACTACGCATCTCGAGCCTTGAACGGAGCTCAATTGAACTATTCAACCACCGAAAAGGAGCTTTTAGCAGTTGTTTTTGCCTTAGAAAAATTTCGGTCTTATTTACTTGGTGCTAAAGTTATTATTTTTTCTGATCATGCAGCTTTGCGGTATTTGTTGACCAAAAAAGAGGCAAAACCGCGATTGATACGGTGGATATTGTTGCTACAGGAGTTCAACCTGGAGATCCGAGATAAGAAAGGGGCGGAGAATCTGGTAGCAGATCACTTGAGTCGAGTACAAGTCGTCGAAGATGACATCCCATTGAGAGAAGCATTCCCCGAGGAGCATTTATTTTCTATTAACTCATCTTTGCCTTGGTATGCAGATATTGTTAATTTTCTAGTCACTGACAAATTTCCTACAGGATGGCCTAAGGCAAAGAGAGACAAGTTGAGGAGCGATGCAAAGTTCTACATTTGGGATGATCCTTACCTCTGGAAGCAGGGTGCTGATCAAATCATCCGTAGATGTGTAAGTGAAGTTGAATTTCAATCTATTCTAGCCTATTGTCACTCTTTTGCATGTGGAGGTCACTTTGGACCGAAGAGAACGGCTCGTAAGGTGCTAGAGAGTGGATTCTATTGGCCAACTCTATTCAAGGATGCCTACTCATTTTGTAAGTCATGTGATAAGTGTCAAAGAGTGGGTAATATCTCTCGTAGGGATCAAATGACTCAAACCCCAATGATTTTTGTTGAAATTTTTGACGTTTGGGGAATTGATTTTATGGGTCCTTTTCTTTCGTCCTTTGGTTTTTTGTATATATTGCTTGCTGTAGATTATGTTTCGAAGTGGGTAGAAGCAAAGGCTACCCGCACTAATGATTCCAAAGTGGTTGCAGAATTCGTTAAGTCTAATATTTTTGTTCGCTTTGGGATGCCGCGAGCAATTGTAAGTGATCGGGGTACTCATTTCTGCAACAAAACGATCGCTGCAATTTTTAGGAGATATGGTGTCTTGCACAAAGTCTCTACATCCTACCATCCTCAAACAAATGGTCAGGCGGAAGCATCGAACCGAGAGATCAAATCAATTCTAGAAAAGATGGTCCGACCCGATAGGAAGGATTGGAGTGTGAGACTAGATGATGCACTATGGGCATATAGGACGGCATATAAAACACCCATTGGCATGTCCCCTTACCGATTGGTATTTGGAAAGCCATGTCATCTCCCGGTCGAGTTTGAGCATAGAGCATTTTGGGCGGTCAAACAATGCAACATGGATATCGAGGAAGGCGGAATTCAAAGAAAGTTACAATTACTAGAGTTGGAAGAAATCCGAAATGAAGCATACGAGAATGCAGTGATCTATAAGGAGAAGAATCGGATCTTTCATGACCAACAGATCTCTAGGAAGACATTCGTCTGCGGGCAAAAAGTTTTACTATACCACTCCAAATTGAAACTATTTCCAGGTAAATTACGTTCTCGTTGGATTGGCCCTTTTGTTGTAACTAATGTCTTTCATTATGGTGCAGTAGAGATCCAAAGTTTGAAGACGGAGAAGAAATTTGTGATGAATGGTCACCGTCTCAAGCCGTATTATGAAGGATTTCCAATTGAACGGGTGGAGATGATGCAACTGGAAGACCCGATTTGCTTAGTTTAAGCAAATTCTGGACTCCGTCTAGCCAAAGACGTTAAAGAGAGGCGCTTTTGGGAGGCAACCCAATTTTTGATTTTGTTGGTTTTTGTTGTGCGATTCGTTAAATATGTCGTTTCTCATCTGGGTATTGCTTAAATTTGATATTTTTCTCTACTATGATCAGGACAGGTGATCATGGCGTGCCCATGCGAAGAAGGCACGCATTAAAGTTCCAACTTCAAGGTTTTGGAAAAGTGACCAAATGAGGCAAAAAAGGCGAAATTTGATCAAAGATCTCAATACCTCAAATTCAGTAATTGTGGTTTTTGATGCATTAAAGAGGTTTAGAATGCATGTTTAGATCATTTTACATGTGCGTGAATGGTTTATTTTGACATAGAAATGATCTATGATGCATTTTGGGAAATTGGGGTATCATTTGTAATTATTCCAAAGTTGAATTTCTGCTAAATTTTGCAGCAGAAAACGCATTTTTTAATGAAACGCGCCACTGAATCGCGTTTTCAAATCTGCGCCTATAATTAAGAAAACGCGCCTTAAAAACGCGACAGGAAGTCGCGTTTTCTACCAAGTCGCGTTTTCCAGCCTGTTCAGAAACAAAAAACGCGCCTTCAAATACGCGATTTTAAGTCGCGTTTTCTCACATAGTCGCGTTTTCGATGCTGCAAGTTTTGTGAAAAAAACGCGACTTCACAAAACGCACCTTGAGGCGCGTTTTCTTGAGCCGCGTTTTCTGAGCACAATGATCCGACCTCGGATCCTTTTAAAAACGAAGGCTTGGACCACTTTTCAACTCTACTTTTCTTCATGTTGGCTTGTTTTTAGTAAGTTTTAGTTCTTCGATTAATGTTTGTGTGTTTTGTAGGTGGCAATGGCAAGAGTTCATGCAAATGATCTCAATTGCAAGGGTGTTTATATTAAAAAAAAAAAAGGGAGTTTTCATGTTCAATTGCTGCATTTCATGCATTTAAAGTGTTTCATGTTTAAGTTATATTCATGCATGATCATATTAAATTTGAATTTTATTCAAAGAACATGAAGTAGGTTGAATGTGGAAGGTTGGCCAAGCAAATTTGGAGGAAAAACTGCAGAAAACAGCTTTTTCTGCAGCAAATCCGGCCATAAATCCGGCCATAAATCCGGATTTTGTCCAGAATGCTCAAAAAAAAAAAAATTTGTATTCTTTCTTTCCTTCTTTTCTTCTTTCTTTCTTCTTTTCTTCCCCGCTGCTTGCCCTTTTTCCCCCTTTTCTTTTCTTCTTCATTCGCCGCCGCCAGAAGCTCCGCTGACCCACGGCAGCCGCGGCAACTGGCTCGCGCGCCGCTCCTCCCTGCCGCTCGTCGACGCTGCCCACGCCGGACGCCGCTGCCGCAACCGCCGCCCACCCCAGCTCTTCTCGCCGCTGCCTCGGCTCTCCTCGCCAAGGGTGACCACCAGCTCATCTCACCTCCTTCACCCTTGTCATAGCCACCGCCTCCAAGATCCGCCTGAAGCCCCGAAAGCCGCGCACCACCAGATCCAGCTGCCGCAAACTCTTCTCTCTCACAACCACCACCTTCATCGCACCACTGGCTTCGTATGCACGCGCCTGCCTCAATCTCTCTCTATTATTTTTTTTCATTTTCTTATTTTATTATTGCAGTATGTTTTTATTATTTTTATTACAGTACGTTTTTGAAAATTTTGCGTGTTTGGACTACCTGACATTTCTATTCCTCCTTAGTTGGGTACTTCTGTGTTACTTTGCTTGTTTCTTTTCACTTTGCTTGATTTTTATTTATTTAGTAGATTGACTTGTGGTTAGTCGTGTGATTTACTTATTCTGCTGTACTTTGTGTCTAACTGTGGGTAATTTGCTACAGTTGTTTGTTCAATTGGGAGGTGCCTTTAACACTTAAATTTACTTATTGAAGTAGATTGCCTTCAATTGCCTTATATGAGAGCCTTTTGTCTGTTTGCATTTCAATTACTACATTGATTGGGGTGATTTTGAGGTGCATTATTATTACATTTGGCTAAGTTTGGAACCACGAGTGTTTATTGATTGCATTTGTTATAAGTGTTGAGATATCTGTATAACTTGCGAGTGAATGCAGTGTGCATTTTGTTCATTGAATTGATTTTTCATTTGTTAGTGCTTTGAATTTCTTGTTTCCATTATTCATTAGTAACTGTTGTCTATTGTGGTTTGGAGTGCAATTTGGAAAGAATGGTGAAACCACGATCTCGACCTTTTGACCTCCGCTTCGCCTCCTCCAACTACAGGTGCTAATAGCTGGCACCAGCTTCAGGGGAGTTTCGTTGTCCTTCTTCTTATTTTTACTGTTTCATTATCACATTGAGGGCAATGTGTGATTTAAGTGTGGGGGGGATTTGGGTTTAGTTTTGATTGGTGTTTCTTTAATTTGCTGCCTTTCTTACTAGTGTTTTGATGAATAAATGTGGCATCTCACTCGTCTATTGCTGGTTATGATTTATTCTATGAATTTAGTTTAAGTGGCAAGTAAAAGCATGTTATCTTGGTGAATATCATGAGTTTAATGACTTGGTGCAAATTGTGGTTAAATTGTTTAGGCAATATAAATATTTTACTAGCAATTGTTGTGTAGATTAGGCAATTGTTGATCTTAGTTCTCCATATTAGGAGATGACGTGGGCCATGATCTTTAATTATCTGGTTTTCTGGTGCTTTAATTGTGATTAATAAATGACCCTACTCCGCTAGTGTCGTCACCCAGTAACCGGGAGTCTTCACCACAAGTGTCGACTTTCGCGTCAAAAAGTGACTATATATATGAGTAGTTAGTCCTGAAGCTGTGAAGAGTTGAGTAACTGGGCTCTTTCATCTAAAAATGTCAGAGTTCACGTCAAAAGACTTGAATAGCTTGGGACTGAGCATTTATTAAAAAAAAAAAAAAAAAAAAGAGAAAAGAAAATAATAAGTAAGTTTATGATCATGTTGGCCTGCCGATCCTTGTTCTTCAATGTTGAGATTTTGATTTTCAGTTGACCCAATTGCTAACTTTTGCTAGTTTAATATTTTGATTTCTTAGACGACTTAGCCATGAATTGGACGAGTCTATGATTTCAGGAGCTAACCGGGAGAAATATGTCTTGACACTTAACCACTAAAACTTGATTTTGGGATAAGCGTAGCTTGGCAGTAAATGAAATGAGAGTTAGCCATTGTTGAGTTTAGTGTTCCCATGCTTGAGGACAAGCATGATTTAAGTGTGGGGGGAATTGATAGGGTGTTAATCGTTAGTAATTTTATTGTTAATTTTCCTTTTTATCATTGCCAAATATTGCTTTAATTTGCTTTAATTGTCAAAATATATTTATATTTGGTATTTGGATATAATTTCAGAAATTGGAGCAGAAACCTCTTGAGAAGATTATTGTGAAGCTTTACACAATTCCGGTGCAAACCAACGAAGAAGAATGGAATTGCATTTGGGAATTCAATTTGGCTAGACAAAATATCAAAGTTGGTGGGGACCGCAAATAAGTTGTATTGTCTAAAGTTTGCTTTCTTTGCACATTTGTGGTCTTGCTTTCTTATTTGTGAACGTGTGCACTTGGTCAAAAGAGAAACCGACAAACCATAGTTGGCTTTGCTTTTGTTTTCGGTGGAGTTGATTAGGTAGGGAAGGAATGTTTTCTTCTGTAAGCGTGGAGTGAAGTTTCGATTTGGCTTGTTTTTATATGTGGGAGAGCGGCACATTTCCGCAGCGGAGTTTTTCTTCTTCTCTTCCATGAGACTATTTTGATTGTATTAGACTACAGAGAATATAATTCTTATTTTTAATTATTAGTAAGAGATAAATGTCTTTGAGTTCAATTAAATTGCGTGGGAATTTTCTTATGAGGCGTGGCTAATCTTCTCCTCTAGTCAAGGATCAACGCGAAGACGCAGTCCCAATTATCTGTGAGATCTAATTAGTTTTTACGTGTTCCTTAATTTATTAATATTTGCATGTTTTCTATTTTAATTTCCATGGGATTATTTTGTTAATTGGATATCAAGGGCCCGATGTGCAATTTGACTTATTAATCTCCTGTCAAATTAATCAATTGAATCCGTAATTATTTAGTTGGTTAATATTAGTGACAACTAGTATTTTCACATATTAGGGGGACATGCAATCTGATTTAAATAACCCTCGTAGCGTGTTATTAATTTGGGTTAGGCTTTTCTAGTTTTTAATGCAATTAGGAAATTAGTTCCTACGGTCGTACCTAGGAGTATTTCCTGGTTAGGGGTAATCAGCGGTCGTACCTTGGTTATCAATAAATTATGGAAAAGCTGGTTGTTAGAGTTTATCGGCGACTATAACTAACCTGTTAATAAAATTACGTGAACCTTCTTTGCATCAATGATCGGATGAATGGACTGTGTCTGCGTAGTTGTATCCTTGGCTAGAATTTATTTATCATTTATTTAATTGCTATTTACAATTGTATTAATTAATTATTTATTTTGGTTAATTATTTTTAGTCAAATTGTTTAATTATTTATTTTTAATTTCATCTTGATAAAAATCCCCCGTGTCCCGAACTTGAAAAGAATCGAATTTTTTCCAGTCCCTGTGGATTCGACCCTACTCACTACTATACACAGAAAATTTATTTTTCTCGAGTAGGTATTTATTATTGCACAGGCTCGGCACCTGTCAATTTTTGGCGCCGTTGCCGGGGACTGGCGTTAATCATTTGTTTCTTTTAAGTTAATTTTTTTCTGGTATTTTTCTAGTTTATGCCTCGCTCTTCTCGTACAGGCGAATTAATTTTCGACCCTGAAGTAGAGAAGACCGCGCGTAGAACGAGAAAAGAAACCAGGCGGCTCAGGGAGGAGCAATACGATATTGCTCCTCAGGAACTTGATCCAGAGGTTGAGCCGACAAATTTGTCTGGTGACAATTCAAGTGATTCAGACCGAGAGGAAGTCACTATGGCAAATGCACGAACACTAAGGGAGTTGGCTGCTCCTGATTTAAATCAGCAGCCCTTGTGCATTACTTTTCCACATTTAAATGATGACACTCCCTTTGAACTAAAATCTGGTCTAATTCATCTATTGCCATCTTTCCATGGTCTACCAGGTGAGGAGCCCTACAAGCACTTGCAAGAGTTCGACGTCGTTTGCAACAGTATGAAGCCTCCGGGAATTACAGAAGAGCAAATAAAGATGAGGGCTTTCCCCTTCTCTTTGAAGGACTCTACAAAAGACTGGCTCTACTACCTACCGCCTGGTAGTATCACCACGTGGGATCAATTGAAGAAAAAATTTCTGGACAAGTACTTTCCGGCGTCTCGAGCTGCGAGCCTGAGGAAAGAGATATGTGGTATCAAACAACACCCTAGCGAGTCTCTCTATGAGTACTGGGAGAGATTTAAGAAACTGTGCACCAAATGCCCTCAACATCAGATAAGTGAGCAACTGCTCATTCAATATTTCTATGAGGGGTTGCTTTTCAGGGACAGAAGCATAATCGATGCTGCAAGTGGAGGGGCGTTGGTGAACAAAACCCCTCGAGGAGCATGGGAGTTGATTGAAGGGATGGCTGAGAACTCACAGCAGTTTGGTTCAAGAGAGGACATCCCGACGCGTAGGGTGAATGAGGTGGAAACGTCCTCTATCCAACAGCAGATCTCCGAATTAACATCTTTCGTAAGACAATTAGCTGTGGGGAGTGCTTCACAAGTCAAAGTGTGTGGGGTGTGCACTGCCGTAGGTCATCCTACGGAAATGTGTCCACTGGTTCAAGAAGAAACTGCAGAACAGGTGAACATGGCTGGCCACGCGCCCGCGCCAAGAAAGCAGTACGACCCGTACTCAAACACCTACAATCCTGGTTGGAGGGATCACCCCAACCTTAGCTATGGAGGAAATAGGCAGTCTAACTTTGTGCCAAATAGACAGCAAGGACACCAACAGCAGTACCATCCTCGCCCACCACCACCACCACCCCCTTCAAACTCAAGTCCGTCCATGGAAGAAATGATGAAGCAATTACTTGCTAACCAACAAAAGACGGATTCAGACTTGCAAAGCATGAGGAATCAACTGGGACAGGTGCAATCATTGCAAAATCAAATGAATCAAATGGCCATAACAATCAACCGTTTGGAGTCCCAAGTTCAAGGGAAGTTGCCATCTCAACCTGAGACGAATCCAAAGAATGTAAGCGCAATGACCTTAAGGAGTGGGAAGGAAGTTCAAGGACCCGAACCCGTGATTTCTAAAGACAAGGACGAGGAACGGATCGAGAAAGAATTAGAAGAGGAGGACAGAGGTAACAAAAATGCAAAGGTACCCTCGAACCCAATTCCTATAGCTAAAACTAATCCACCTCCCTTTCCTAGCAGGTTAGAGAAACCAAAGAAGCAAGACAAGGAAAAAGAGGTCTCAGAGATCTTTCGCAAGGTGGAGATCAACATACCCCTACTGGATGCGATTAAACAAGTACCCAGGTACGCAAAATTTTTGAGGGACCTGTGTGCCAACCGCAAGCGGTTGAAGGGGGATGAACGAGTTATAGTTGGGGAGAATGTTTCAGCAATTCTACAAAGAAAGCTTCCACCGAAATGCGGAGATCCAGGTATGTTTACTATTCCTTGTAGGATAGGTAATACTTTGATTGGGAAGGCCATGTTAGACCTGGGAGCCTCAATTAATGTCATGCCAAAGTCCATTTATGCCTCCTTAAACTTAGGCCCTTTGAAAGAGACTGGGATAATAATTCAATTAGCTGACAGGACCAATGCATACCCTGACGGGTTGATTGAAGATGTTTTGGTAAAAATTAATGAATTGGTTTTTCCAGCTGATTTTTATGTGCTCGACATGGAGGATGAACACTCCCGTGATCCGTCACCTTTGTTGTTAGGTAGACCCTTTTTGAGTACAGCCCGAACCAAAATTGATGTTAATAAGGGTACTTTGTCTATGGAATTTGATGGTGAGATTGTTCACTTTAACATCTTTGAGACCATGAAATATCCATCCGATTCAAATATTGGCTCTGTTTTCTCGGTAAATGTTATTGACCCTGCTATACAGGAGGTTTTTGAAATTGAAGGCAGGGAGGTGAAACCACGATCTCGACCTTTTGACCTCCGCTTCGCCTCCTCCAACTACAGGTGCTAATAGCTGGCACCAGCTTCAGGGGAGTTTCGTTGTCCTTCTTCTTATTTTTACTGTTTCATTATCACATTGAGGGCAATGTGTGATTTAAGTGTGGGGGGGATTTGGGTTTAGTTTTGATTGGTGTTTCTTTAATTTGCTGCCTTTCTTACTAGTGTTTTGATGAATAAATGTGGCATCTCACTCGTCTATTGCTGGTTATGATTTATTCTATGAATTTAGTTTAAGTGGCAAGTAAAAGCATGTTATCTTGGTGAATATCATGAGTTTAATGACTTGGTGCAAATTGTGGTTAAATTGTTTAGGCAATATAAATATTTTACTAGCAATTGTTGTGTAGATTAGGCAATTGTTGATCTTAGTTCTCCATATTAGGAGATGACGTGGGCCATGATCTTTAATTATCTGGTTTTCTGGTGCTTTAATTGTGATTAATAAATGACCCTACTCCGCTAGTGTCGTCACCCAGTAACCGGGAGTCTTCACCACAAGTGTCGACTTTCGCGTCAAAAAGTGACTATATATATGAGTAGTTAGTCCTGAAGCTGTGAAGAGTTGAGTAACTGGGCTCTTTCATCTAAAAATGTCAGAGTTCACGTCAAAAGACTTGAATAGCTTGGGACTGAGCATTTATTAAAAAAAAAAAAAAAAAAAAGAGAAAAGAAAATAATAAGTAAGTTTATGATCATGTTGGCCTGCCGATCCTTGTTCTTCAATGTTGAGATTTTGATTTTCAGTTGACCCAATTGCTAACTTTTGCTAGTTTAATATTTTGATTTCTTAGACGACTTAGCCATGAATTGGACGAGTCTATGATTTCAGGAGCTAACCGGGAGAAATATGTCTTGACACTTAACCACTAAAACTTGATTTTGGGATAAGCGTAGCTTGGCAGTAAATGAAATGAGAGTTAGCCATTGTTGAGTTTAGTGTTCCCATGCTTGAGGACAAGCATGATTTAAGTGTGGGGGGAATTGATAGGGTGTTAATCGTTAGTAATTTTATTGTTAATTTTCCTTTTTATCATTGCCAAATATTGCTTTAATTTGCTTTAATTGTCAAAATATATTTATATTTGGTATTTGGATATAATTTCAGAAATTGGAGCAGAAACCTCTTGAGAAGATTATTGTGAAGCTTTACACAATTCCGGTGCAAACCAACGAAGAAGAATGGAATTGCATTTGGGAATTCAATTTGGCTAGACAAAATATCAAAGTTGGTGGGGACCGCAAATAAGTTGTATTGTCTAAAGTTTGCTTTCTTTGCACATTTGTGGTCTTGCTTTCTTATTTGTGAACGTGTGCACTTGGTCAAAAGAGAAACCGACAAACCATAGTTGGCTTTGCTTTTGTTTTCGGTGGAGTTGATTAGGTAGGGAAGGAATGTTTTCTTCTGTAAGCGTGGAGTGAAGTTTCGATTTGGCTTGTTTTTATATGTGGGAGAGCGGCACATTTCCGCAGCGGAGTTTTTCTTCTTCTCTTCCATGAGACTATTTTGATTGTATTAGACTACAGAGAATATAATTCTTATTTTTAATTATTAGTAAGAGATAAATGTCTTTGAGTTCAATTAAATTGCGTGGGAATTTTCTTATGAGGCGTGGCTAATCTTCTCCTCTAGTCAAGGATCAACGCGAAGACGCAGTCCCAATTATCTGTGAGATCTAATTAGTTTTTACGTGTTCCTTAATTTATTAATATTTGCATGTTTTCTATTTTAATTTCCATGGGATTATTTTGTTAATTGGATATCAAGGGCCCGATGTGCAATTTGACTTATTAATCTCCTGTCAAATTAATCAATTGAATCCGTAATTATTTAGTTGGTTAATATTAGTGACAACTAGTATTTTCACATATTAGGGGGACATGCAATCTGATTTAAATAACCCTCGTAGCGTGTTATTAATTTGGGTTAGGCTTTTCTAGTTTTTAATGCAATTAGGAAATTAGTTCCTACGGTCGTACCTAGGAGTATTTCCTGGTTAGGGGTAATCAGCGGTCGTACCTTGGTTATCAATAAATTATGGAAAAGCTGGTTGTTAGAGTTTATCGGCGACTATAACTAACCTGTTAATAAAATTACGTGAACCTTCTTTGCATCAATGATCGGATGAATGGACTGTGTCTGCGTAGTTGTATCCTTGGCTATAATTTCATCTTGATAAAAATCCCCCGTGTCCCGAACTTGAAAAGAATCGAATTTTTTCCAGTCCCTGTGGATTCGACCCTACTCACTACTATACACAGAAAATTTATTTTTCTCGAGTAGGTATTTATTATTGCACAGGCTCGGCACCTGTCAATTTTTGGCGCCGTTGCCGGGGACTGGCGTTAATCATTTGTTTCTTTTAAGTTAATTTTTTTCTGGTATTTTTCTAGTTTATGCCTCGCTCTTCTCGTACAGGCGAATTAATTTTCGACCCTGAAGTAGAGAAGACCGCGCGTAGAACGAGAAAAGAAACCAGGCGGCTCAGGGAGGAGCAATACGATATTGCTCCTCAGGAACTTGATCCAGAGGTTGAGCCGACAAATTTGTCTGGTGACAATTCAAGTGATTCAGACCGAGAGGAAGTCACTATGGCAAATGCACGAACACTAAGGGAGTTGGCTGCTCCTGATTTAAATCAGCAGCCCTTGTGCATTACTTTTCCACATTTAAATGATGACACTCCCTTTGAACTAAAATCTGGTCTAATTCATCTATTGCCATCTTTCCATGGTCTACCAGGTGAGGAGCCCTACAAGCACTTGCAAGAGTTCGACGTCGTTTGCAACAGTATGAAGCCTCCGGGAATTACAGAAGAGCAAATAAAGATGAGGGCTTTCCCCTTCTCTTTGAAGGACTCTACAAAAGACTGGCTCTACTACCTACCGCCTGGTAGTATCACCACGTGGGATCAATTGAAGAAAAAATTTCTGGACAAGTACTTTCCGGCGTCTCGAGCTGCGAGCCTGAGGAAAGAGATATGTGGTATCAAACAACACCCTAGCGAGTCTCTCTATGAGTACTGGGAGAGATTTAAGAAACTGTGCACCAAATGCCCTCAACATCAGATAAGTGAGCAACTGCTCATTCAATATTTCTATGAGGGGTTGCTTTTCAGGGACAGAAGCATAATCGATGCTGCAAGTGGAGGGGCGTTGGTGAACAAAACCCCTCGAGGAGCATGGGAGTTGATTGAAGGGATGGCTGAGAACTCACAGCAGTTTGGTTCAAGAGAGGACATCCCGACGCGTAGGGTGAATGAGGTGGAAACGTCCTCTATCCAACAGCAGATCTCCGAATTAACATCTTTCGTAAGACAATTAGCTGTGGGGAGTGCTTCACAAGTCAAAGTGTGTGGGGTGTGCACTGCCGTAGGTCATCCTACGGAAATGTGTCCACTGGTTCAAGAAGAAACTGCAGAACAGGTGAACATGGCTGGCCACGCGCCCGCGCCAAGAAAGCAGTACGACCCGTACTCAAACACCTACAATCCTGGTTGGAGGGATCACCCCAACCTTAGCTATGGAGGAAATAGGCAGTCTAACTTTGTGCCAAATAGACAGCAAGGACACCAACAGCAGTACCATCCTCGCCCACCACCACCACCACCCCCTTCAAACTCAAGTCCGTCCATGGAAGAAATGATGAAGCAATTACTTGCTAACCAACAAAAGACGGATTCAGACTTGCAAAGCATGAGGAATCAACTGGGACAGGTGCAATCATTGCAAAATCAAATGAATCAAATGGCCATAACAATCAACCGTTTGGAGTCCCAAGTTCAAGGGAAGTTGCCATCTCAACCTGAGACGAATCCAAAGAATGTAAGCGCAATGACCTTAAGGAGTGGGAAGGAAGTTCAAGGACCCGAACCCGTGATTTCTAAAGACAAGGACGAGGAACGGATCGAGAAAGAATTAGAAGAGGAGGACAGAGGTAACAAAAATGCAAAGGTACCCTCGAACCCAATTCCTATAGCTAAAACTAATCCACCTCCCTTTCCTAGCAGGTTAGAGAAACCAAAGAAGCAAGACAAGGAAAAAGAGGTCTCAGAGATCTTTCGCAAGGTGGAGATCAACATACCCCTACTGGATGCGATTAAACAAGTACCCAGGTACGCAAAATTTTTGAGGGACCTGTGTGCCAACCGCAAGCGGTTGAAGGGGGATGAACGAGTTATAGTTGGGGAGAATGTTTCAGCAATTCTACAAAGAAAGCTTCCACCGAAATGCGGAGATCCAGGTATGTTTACTATTCCTTGTAGGATAGGTAATACTTTGATTGGGAAGGCCATGTTAGACCTGGGAGCCTCAATTAATGTCATGCCAAAGTCCATTTATGCCTCCTTAAACTTAGGCCCTTTGAAAGAGACTGGGATAATAATTCAATTAGCTGACAGGACCAATGCATACCCTGACGGGTTGATTGAAGATGTTTTGGTAAAAATTAATGAATTGGTTTTTCCAGCTGATTTTTATGTGCTCGACATGGAGGATGAACACTCCCGTGATCCGTCACCTTTGTTGTTAGGTAGACCCTTTTTGAGTACAGCCCGAACCAAAATTGATGTTAATAAGGGTACTTTGTCTATGGAATTTGATGGTGAGATTGTTCACTTTAACATCTTTGAGACCATGAAATATCCATCCGATTCAAATATTGGCTCTGTTTTCTCGGTAAATGTTATTGACCCTGCTATACAGGAGGTTTTTGAAATTGAAGGCAGGGATGAACTAGAGGTCGTCCTGACCAGGCACTTTGAATCCGAAACGACCTCTAGGGTAGAGTTGAGTGAAGAGTTTAAATGCGTGATTGGATCGTTGCAAACGTTACCAACCACGAAGACAAGGTATGATCTTGCACCGATTTTCATACCCGAACCTCATCAAAGATTACTTCCATCTGTGGTGCAGGCACCTGTCTTGGAACTAAAACCATTGCCGAAACACCTAAAGTATGTATACTTAGGTGAAGGGGAGACACTTCCAGTGATCATCTCCGCGGATTTATCAAAGGTTCAAGAAGAGAAACTACTTCGAGTTCTTAGGGAACACAAGCAGGCGATAGGATGGACCATCGCCGACATCAAGGGAATTAGCCCTGCGGTGTGTATGCACCGAATTCGACTCGAGGAGAATGCTAAACCCGTACGGCAAGCTCAACGGAGATTAAATCCTCTCATGATGGAGGTCGTAAAGAAAGAGATTTTAAAACTGCTGGACGTTGAAATTATATTTGCAATATCAGATAGCCCGTGGGTAAGTCCAGTACAGGTGGTCCCGAAGAAGGCAAGGGTGACAGTGGAATCAAACCAAGAGGGTGAGCTCGTACCAATTCGAAAGCCCACCGGATGGCGACAGTGTATCGATTACCGAAAGCTAAATGCCGTCACGAAAAAGGACCATTTTCCCCTCCCTTTCATTGACCAGATGGTGGAGCGATTAGCATGTCGAGCTTACTATTGTTTCTTGGATGGATTTTCAGGTTATTTTCAAATTGCCATCGCACCCGAGGACCAAGAGAAGACTACTTTCACCTGCCCATTTGGAACATTTGCATACCGAAGGATGCCATTTGGATTATGTAATGCACCTGCTACCTTCCAAAGATGCATGGTAAGTATTTTTTCAGAATATGTTGAGAAAATTATTGAGATTTTCATGGACGATTTCAGTGTATATGGTGAAAGTTTTGAAAACTGTCTAGATAACCTGAAATTGATCTTAGTAAGGTGTATAGAAACTAATCTCGTGCTTAATTGGGAAAAATGTCATTTTATGGTTGAACACGGGATAGTTTTGGGTCATGTTGTATCATCTACAGGTATTGAGGTTGATAAGGCAAAAATAGATGTTATATCTACTTTACCTTACCCCGCGAGTGTGCGGGAAGTTCGTTCCTTTTTGGGTCACGCAGGTTTCTATAGAAGGTTCATCAAGGACTTCTCGAAAATTGGAGCACCCTTGTTCCAACTTTTGCAAAAAGATGTATCCTTCGAATTTGATGAAACATGTAAGGGGGCATTCAATAAGTTAAAGGAGTTATTGACCACCTCACCTATTATCCAACCCCCTGACTGGAACCTCCCATTCGAGATCATGTGTGACGCCAGTGACTATGCAGTTGGTGCGGTATTGGGTCAAAGAGTAGGAAAGGCAGCTCATGCTATTTACTACGCATCTCGAGCCTTGAACGGAGCTCAATTGAACTATTCAACCACCGAAAAGGAGCTTTTAGCAGTTGTTTTTGCCTTAGAAAAATTTCGGTCTTATTTACTTGGTGCTAAAGTTATTATTTTTTCTGATCATGCAGCTTTGCGGTATTTGTTGACCAAAAAAGAGGCAAAACCGCGATTGATACGGTGGATATTGTTGCTACAGGAGTTCAACCTGGAGATCCGAGATAAGAAAGGGGCGGAGAATCTGGTAGCAGATCACTTGAGTCGAGTACAAGTCGTCGAAGATGACATCCCATTGAGAGAAGCATTCCCCGAGGAGCATTTATTTTCTATTAACTCATCTTTGCCTTGGTATGCAGATATTGTTAATTTTCTAGTCACTGACAAATTTCCTACAGGATGGCCTAAGGCAAAGAGAGACAAGTTGAGGAGCGATGCAAAGTTCTACATTTGGGATGATCCTTACCTCTGGAAGCAGGGTGCTGATCAAATCATCCGTAGATGTGTAAGTGAAGTTGAATTTCAATCTATTCTAGCCTATTGTCACTCTTTTGCATGTGGAGGTCACTTTGGACCGAAGAGAACGGCTCGTAAGGTGCTAGAGAGTGGATTCTATTGGCCAACTCTATTCAAGGATGCCTACTCATTTTGTAAGTCATGTGATAAGTGTCAAAGAGTGGGTAATATCTCTCGTAGGGATCAAATGACTCAAACCCCAATGATTTTTGTTGAAATTTTTGACGTTTGGGGAATTGATTTTATGGGTCCTTTTCTTTCGTCCTTTGGTTTTTTGTATATATTGCTTGCTGTAGATTATGTTTCGAAGTGGGTAGAAGCAAAGGCTACCCGCACTAATGATTCCAAAGTGGTTGCAGAATTCGTTAAGTCTAATATTTTTGTTCGCTTTGGGATGCCGCGAGCAATTGTAAGTGATCGGGGTACTCATTTCTGCAACAAAACGATCGCTGCAATTTTTAGGAGATATGGTGTCTTGCACAAAGTCTCTACATCCTACCATCCTCAAACAAATGGTCAGGCGGAAGCATCGAACCGAGAGATCAAATCAATTCTAGAAAAGATGGTCCGACCCGATAGGAAGGATTGGAGTGTGAGACTAGATGATGCACTATGGGCATATAGGACGGCATATAAAACACCCATTGGCATGTCCCCTTACCGATTGGTATTTGGAAAGCCATGTCATCTCCCGGTCGAGTTTGAGCATAGAGCATTTTGGGCGGTCAAACAATGCAACATGGATATCGAGGAAGGCGGAATTCAAAGAAAGTTACAATTACTAGAGTTGGAAGAAATCCGAAATGAAGCATACGAGAATGCAGTGATCTATAAGGAGAAGAATCGGATCTTTCATGACCAACAGATCTCTAGGAAGACATTCGTCTGCGGGCAAAAAGTTTTACTATACCACTCCAAATTGAAACTATTTCCAGGTAAATTACGTTCTCGTTGGATTGGCCCTTTTGTTGTAACTAATGTCTTTCATTATGGTGCAGTAGAGATCCAAAGTTTGAAGACGGAGAAGAAATTTGTGATGAATGGTCACCGTCTCAAGCCGTATTATGAAGGATTTCCAATTGAACGGGTGGAGATGATGCAACTGGAAGACCCGATTTGCTTAGTTTAAGCAAATTCT
This sequence comes from Coffea arabica, assembly GCF_036785885.1. NCBI lineage: Eukaryota > Viridiplantae > Streptophyta > Magnoliopsida > Gentianales > Rubiaceae > Coffea > Coffea arabica. The sequence goes on along the minus strand of NC_092318.1, from coordinate 40,724,173 downwards.
GGACTCCGTCTAGCCAAAGACGTTAAAGAGAGGCGCTTTTGGGAGGCAACCCAATTTTTGATTTTGTTGGTTTTTGTTGTGCGATTCGTTAAATATGTCGTTTCTCATCTGGGTATTGCTTAAATTTGATATTTTTCTCTACTATGATCAGGACAGGTGATCATGGCGTGCCCATGCGAAGAAGGCACGCATTAAAGTTCCAACTTCAAGGTTTTGGAAAAGTGACCAAATGAGGCAAAAAAGGCGAAATTTGATCAAAGATCTCAATACCTCAAATTCAGTAATTGTGGTTTTTGATGCATTAAAGAGGTTTAGAATGCATGTTTAGATCATTTTACATGTGCGTGAATGGTTTATTTTGACATAGAAATGATCTATGATGCATTTTGGGAAATTGGGGTATCATTTGTAATTATTCCAAAGTTGAATTTCTGCTAAATTTTGCAGCAGAAAACGCATTTTTTAATGAAACGCGCCACTGAATCGCGTTTTCAAATCTGCGCCTATAATTAAGAAAACGCGCCTTAAAAACGCGACAGGAAGTCGCGTTTTCTACCAAGTCGCGTTTTCCAGCCTGTTCAGAAACAAAAAACGCGCCTTCAAATACGCGATTTTAAGTCGCGTTTTCTCACATAGTCGCGTTTTCGATGCTGCAAGTTTTGTGAAAAAAACGCGACTTCACAAAACGCACCTTGAGGCGCGTTTTCTTGAGCCGCGTTTTCTGAGCACAATGATCCGACCTCGGATCCTTTTAAAAACGAAGGCTTGGACCACTTTTCAACTCTACTTTTCTTCATGTTGGCTTGTTTTTAGTAAGTTTTAGTTCTTCGATTAATGTTTGTGTGTTTTGTAGGTGGCAATGGCAAGAGTTCATGCAAATGATCTCAATTGCAAGGGTGTTTATATTAAAAAAAAAAAAGGGAGTTTTCATGTTCAATTGCTGCATTTCATGCATTTAAAGTGTTTCATGTTTAAGTTATATTCATGCATGATCATATTAAATTTGAATTTTATTCAAAGAACATGAAGTAGGTTGAATGTGGAAGGTTGGCCAAGCAAATTTGGAGGAAAAACTGCAGAAAACAGCTTTTTCTGCAGCAAATCCGGCCATAAATCCGGCCATAAATCCGGATTTTGTCCAGAATGCTCAAAAAAAAAAAAATTTGTATTCTTTCTTTCCTTCTTTTCTTCTTTCTTTCTTCTTTTCTTCCCCGCTGCTTGCCCTTTTTCCCCCTTTTCTTTTCTTCTTCATTCGCCGCCGCCAGAAGCTCCGCTGACCCACGGCAGCCGCGGCAACTGGCTCGCGCGCCGCTCCTCCCTGCCGCTCGTCGACGCTGCCCACGCCGGACGCCGCTGCCGCAACCGCCGCCCACCCCAGCTCTTCTCGCCGCTGCCTCGGCTCTCCTCGCCAAGGGTGACCACCAGCTCATCTCACCTCCTTCACCCTTGTCATAGCCACCGCCTCCAAGATCCGCCTGAAGCCCCGAAAGCCGCGCACCACCAGATCCAGCTGCCGCAAACTCTTCTCTCTCACAACCACCACCTTCATCGCACCACTGGCTTCGTATGCACGCGCCTGCCTCAATCTCTCTCTATTATTTTTTTTCATTTTCTTATTTTATTATTGCAGTATGTTTTTATTATTTTTATTACAGTACGTTTTTGAAAATTTTGCGTGTTTGGACTACCTGACATTTCTATTCCTCCTTAGTTGGGTACTTCTGTGTTACTTTGCTTGTTTCTTTTCACTTTGCTTGATTTTTATTTATTTAGTAGATTGACTTGTGGTTAGTCGTGTGATTTACTTATTCTGCTGTACTTTGTGTCTAACTGTGGGTAATTTGCTACAGTTGTTTGTTCAATTGGGAGGTGCCTTTAACACTTAAATTTACTTATTGAAGTAGATTGCCTTCAATTGCCTTATATGAGAGCCTTTTGTCTGTTTGCATTTCAATTACTACATTGATTGGGGTGATTTTGAGGTGCATTATTATTACATTTGGCTAAGTTTGGAACCACGAGTGTTTATTGATTGCATTTGTTATAAGTGTTGAGATATCTGTATAACTTGCGAGTGAATGCAGTGTGCATTTTGTTCATTGAATTGATTTTTCATTTGTTAGTGCTTTGAATTTCTTGTTTCCATTATTCATTAGTAACTGTTGTCTATTGTGGTTTGGAGTGCAATTTGGAAAGAATGGTGAAACCACGATCTCGACCTTTTGACCTCCGCTTCGCCTCCTCCAACTACAGGTGCTAATAGCTGGCACCAGCTTCAGGGGAGTTTCGTTGTCCTTCTTCTTATTTTTACTGTTTCATTATCACATTGAGGGCAATGTGTGATTTAAGTGTGGGGGGGATTTGGGTTTAGTTTTGATTGGTGTTTCTTTAATTTGCTGCCTTTCTTACTAGTGTTTTGATGAATAAATGTGGCATCTCACTCGTCTATTGCTGGTTATGATTTATTCTATGAATTTAGTTTAAGTGGCAAGTAAAAGCATGTTATCTTGGTGAATATCATGAGTTTAATGACTTGGTGCAAATTGTGGTTAAATTGTTTAGGCAATATAAATATTTTACTAGCAATTGTTGTGTAGATTAGGCAATTGTTGATCTTAGTTCTCCATATTAGGAGATGACGTGGGCCATGATCTTTAATTATCTGGTTTTCTGGTGCTTTAATTGTGATTAATAAATGACCCTACTCCGCTAGTGTCGTCACCCAGTAACCGGGAGTCTTCACCACAAGTGTCGACTTTCGCGTCAAAAAGTGACTATATATATGAGTAGTTAGTCCTGAAGCTGTGAAGAGTTGAGTAACTGGGCTCTTTCATCTAAAAATGTCAGAGTTCACGTCAAAAGACTTGAATAGCTTGGGACTGAGCATTTATTAAAAAAAAAAAAAAAAAAAAGAGAAAAGAAAATAATAAGTAAGTTTATGATCATGTTGGCCTGCCGATCCTTGTTCTTCAATGTTGAGATTTTGATTTTCAGTTGACCCAATTGCTAACTTTTGCTAGTTTAATATTTTGATTTCTTAGACGACTTAGCCATGAATTGGACGAGTCTATGATTTCAGGAGCTAACCGGGAGAAATATGTCTTGACACTTAACCACTAAAACTTGATTTTGGGATAAGCGTAGCTTGGCAGTAAATGAAATGAGAGTTAGCCATTGTTGAGTTTAGTGTTCCCATGCTTGAGGACAAGCATGATTTAAGTGTGGGGGGAATTGATAGGGTGTTAATCGTTAGTAATTTTATTGTTAATTTTCCTTTTTATCATTGCCAAATATTGCTTTAATTTGCTTTAATTGTCAAAATATATTTATATTTGGTATTTGGATATAATTTCAGAAATTGGAGCAGAAACCTCTTGAGAAGATTATTGTGAAGCTTTACACAATTCCGGTGCAAACCAACGAAGAAGAATGGAATTGCATTTGGGAATTCAATTTGGCTAGACAAAATATCAAAGTTGGTGGGGACCGCAAATAAGTTGTATTGTCTAAAGTTTGCTTTCTTTGCACATTTGTGGTCTTGCTTTCTTATTTGTGAACGTGTGCACTTGGTCAAAAGAGAAACCGACAAACCATAGTTGGCTTTGCTTTTGTTTTCGGTGGAGTTGATTAGGTAGGGAAGGAATGTTTTCTTCTGTAAGCGTGGAGTGAAGTTTCGATTTGGCTTGTTTTTATATGTGGGAGAGCGGCACATTTCCGCAGCGGAGTTTTTCTTCTTCTCTTCCATGAGACTATTTTGATTGTATTAGACTACAGAGAATATAATTCTTATTTTTAATTATTAGTAAGAGATAAATGTCTTTGAGTTCAATTAAATTGCGTGGGAATTTTCTTATGAGGCGTGGCTAATCTTCTCCTCTAGTCAAGGATCAACGCGAAGACGCAGTCCCAATTATCTGTGAGATCTAATTAGTTTTTACGTGTTCCTTAATTTATTAATATTTGCATGTTTTCTATTTTAATTTCCATGGGATTATTTTGTTAATTGGATATCAAGGGCCCGATGTGCAATTTGACTTATTAATCTCCTGTCAAATTAATCAATTGAATCCGTAATTATTTAGTTGGTTAATATTAGTGACAACTAGTATTTTCACATATTAGGGGGACATGCAATCTGATTTAAATAACCCTCGTAGCGTGTTATTAATTTGGGTTAGGCTTTTCTAGTTTTTAATGCAATTAGGAAATTAGTTCCTACGGTCGTACCTAGGAGTATTTCCTGGTTAGGGGTAATCAGCGGTCGTACCTTGGTTATCAATAAATTATGGAAAAGCTGGTTGTTAGAGTTTATCGGCGACTATAACTAACCTGTTAATAAAATTACGTGAACCTTCTTTGCATCAATGATCGGATGAATGGACTGTGTCTGCGTAGTTGTATCCTTGGCTAGAATTTATTTATCATTTATTTAATTGCTATTTACAATTGTATTAATTAATTATTTATTTTGGTTAATTATTTTTAGTCAAATTGTTTAATTATTTATTTTTAATTTCATCTTGATAAAAATCCCCCGTGTCCCGAACTTGAAAAGAATCGAATTTTTTCCAGTCCCTGTGGATTCGACCCTACTCACTACTATACACAGAAAATTTATTTTTCTCGAGTAGGTATTTATTATTGCACAGGCTCGGCACCTGTCAATTTTTGGCGCCGTTGCCGGGGACTGGCGTTAATCATTTGTTTCTTTTTAAGTTAATTTTTTTCTGGTATTTTTCTAGTTTATGCCTCGCTCTTCTCGTACAGGCGAATTAATTTTCGACCCTGAAGTAGAGAAGACCGCGCGTAGAACGAGAAAAGAAACCAGGCGGCTCAGGGAGGAGCAATACGATATTGCTCCTCAGGAACTTGATCCAGAGGTTGAGCCGACAAATTTGTCTGGTGACAATTCAAGTGATTCAGACCGAGAGGAAGTCACTATGGCAAATGCACGAACACTAAGGGAGTTGGCTGCTCCTGATTTAAATCAGCAGCCCTTGTGCATTACTTTTCCACATTTAAATGATGACACTCCCTTTGAACTAAAATCTGGTCTAATTCATCTATTGCCATCTTTCCATGGTCTACCAGGTGAGGAGCCCTACAAGCACTTGCAAGAGTTCGACGTCGTTTGCAACAGTATGAAGCCTCCGGGAATTACAGAAGAGCAAATAAAGATGAGGGCTTTCCCCTTCTCTTTGAAGGACTCTACAAAAGACTGGCTCTACTACCTACCGCCTGGTAGTATCACCACGTGGGATCAATTGAAGAAAAAATTTCTGGACAAGTACTTTCCGGCGTCTCGAGCTGCGAGCCTGAGGAAAGAGATATGTGGTATCAAACAACACCCTAGCGAGTCTCTCTATGAGTACTGGGAGAGATTTAAGAAACTGTGCACCAAATGCCCTCAACATCAGATAAGTGAGCAACTGCTCATTCAATATTTCTATGAGGGGTTGCTTTTCAGGGACAGAAGCATAATCGATGCTGCAAGTGGAGGGGCGTTGGTGAACAAAACCCCTCGAGGAGCATGGGAGTTGATTGAAGGGATGGCTGAGAACTCACAGCAGTTTGGTTCAAGAGAGGACATCCCGACGCGTAGGGTGAATGAGGTGGAAACGTCCTCTATCCAACAGCAGATCTCCGAATTAACATCTTTCGTAAGACAATTAGCTGTGGGGAGTGCTTCACAAGTCAAAGTGTGTGGGGTGTGCACTGCCGTAGGTCATCCTACGGAAATGTGTCCACTGGTTCAAGAAGAAACTGCAGAACAGGTGAACATGGCTGGCCACGCGCCCGCGCCAAGAAAGCAGTACGACCCGTACTCAAACACCTACAATCCTGGTTGGAGGGATCACCCCAACCTTAGCTATGGAGGAAATAGGCAGTCTAACTTTGTGCCAAATAGACAGCAAGGACACCAACAGCAGTACCATCCTCGCCCACCACCACCACCACCCCCTTCAAACTCAAGTCCGTCCATGGAAGAAATGATGAAGCAATTACTTGCTAACCAACAAAAGACGGATTCAGACTTGCAAAGCATGAGGAATCAACTGGGACAGGTGCAATCATTGCAAAATCAAATGAATCAAATGGCCATAACAATCAACCGTTTGGAGTCCCAAGTTCAAGGGAAGTTGCCATCTCAACCTGAGACGAATCCAAAGAATGTAAGCGCAATGACCTTAAGGAGTGGGAAGGAAGTTCAAGGACCCGAACCCGTGATTTCTAAAGACAAGGACGAGGAACGGATCGAGAAAGAATTAGAAGAGGAGGACAGAGGTAACAAAAATGCAAAGGTACCCTCGAACCCAATTCCTATAGCTAAAACTAATCCACCTCCCTTTCCTAGCAGGTTAGAGAAACCAAAGAAGCAAGACAAGGAAAAAGAGGTCTCAGAGATCTTTCGCAAGGTGGAGATCAACATACCCCTACTGGATGCGATTAAACAAGTACCCAGGTACGCAAAATTTTTGAGGGACCTGTGTGCCAACCGCAAGCGGTTGAAGGGGGATGAACGAGTTATAGTTGGGGAGAATGTTTCAGCAATTCTACAAAGAAAGCTTCCACCGAAATGCGGAGATCCAGGTATGTTTACTATTCCTTGTAGGATAGGTAATACTTTGATTGGGAAGGCCATGTTAGACCTGGGAGCCTCAATTAATGTCATGCCAAAGTCCATTTATGCCTCCTTAAACTTAGGCCCTTTGAAAGAGACTGGGATAATAATTCAATTAGCTGACAGGACCAATGCATACCCTGACGGGTTGATTGAAGATGTTTTGGTAAAAATTAATGAATTGGTTTTTCCAGCTGATTTTTATGTGCTCGACATGGAGGATGAACACTCCCGTGATCCGTCACCTTTGTTGTTAGGTAGACCCTTTTTGAGTACAGCCCGAACCAAAATTGATGTTAATAAGGGTACTTTGTCTATGGAATTTGATGGTGAGATTGTTCACTTTAACATCTTTGAGACCATGAAATATCCATCCGATTCAAATATTGGCTCTGTTTTCTCGGTAAATGTTATTGACCCTGCTATACAGGAGGTTTTTGAAATTGAAGGCAGGGATGAACTAGAGGTCGTCCTGACCAGGCACTTTGAATCCGAAACGACCTCTAGGGTAGAGTTGAGTGAAGAGTTTAAATGCGTGATTGGATCGTTGCAAACGTTACCAACCACGAAGACAAGGTATGATCTTGCACCGATTTTCATACCCGAACCTCATCAAAGATTACTTCCATCTGTGGTGCAGGCACCTGTCTTGGAACTAAAACCATTGCCGAAACACCTAAAGTATGTATACTTAGGTGAAGGGGAGACACTTCCAGTGATCATCTCCGCGGATTTATCAAAGGTTCAAGAAGAGAAACTACTTCGAGTTCTTAGGGAACACAAGCAGGCGATAGGATGGACCATCGCCGACATCAAGGGAATTAGCCCTGCGGTGTGTATGCACCGAATTCGACTCGAGGAGAATGCTAAACCCGTACGGCAAGCTCAACGGAGATTAAATCCTCTCATGATGGAGGTCGTAAAGAAAGAGATTTTAAAACTGCTGGACGTTGAAATTATATTTGCAATATCAGATAGCCCGTGGGTAAGTCCAGTACAGGTGGTCCCGAAGAAGGCAAGGGTGACAGTGGAATCAAACCAAGAGGGTGAGCTCGTACCAATTCGAAAGCCCACCGGATGGCGACAGTGTATCGATTACCGAAAGCTAAATGCCGTCACGAAAAAGGACCATTTTCCCCTCCCTTTCATTGACCAGATGGTGGAGCGATTAGCATGTCGAGCTTACTATTGTTTCTTGGATGGATTTTCAGGTTATTTTCAAATTGCCATCGCACCCGAGGACCAAGAGAAGACTACTTTCACCTGCCCATTTGGAACATTTGCATACCGAAGGATGCCATTTGGATTATGTAATGCACCTGCTACCTTCCAAAGATGCATGGTAAGTATTTTTTCAGAATATGTTGAGAAAATTATTGAGATTTTCATGGACGATTTCAGTGTATATGGTGAAAGTTTTGAAAACTGTCTAGATAACCTGAAATTGATCTTAGTAAGGTGTATAGAAACTAATCTCGTGCTTAATTGGGAAAAATGTCATTTTATGGTTGAACACGGGATAGTTTTGGGTCATGTTGTATCATCTACAGGTATTGAGGTTGATAAGGCAAAAATAGATGTTATATCTACTTTACCTTACCCCGCGAGTGTGCGGGAAGTTCGTTCCTTTTTGGGTCACGCAGGTTTCTATAGAAGGTTCATCAAGGACTTCTCGAAAATTGGAGCACCCTTGTTCCAACTTTTGCAAAAAGATGTATCCTTCGAATTTGATGAAACATGTAAGGGGGCATTCAATAAGTTAAAGGAGTTATTGACCACCTCACCTATTATCCAACCCCCTGACTGGAACCTCCCATTCGAGATCATGTGTGACGCCAGTGACTATGCAGTTGGTGCGGTATTGGGTCAAAGAGTAGGAAAGGCAGCTCATGCTATTTACTACGCATCTCGAGCCTTGAACGGAGCTCAATTGAACTATTCAACCACCGAAAAGGAGCTTTTAGCAGTTGTTTTTGCCTTAGAAAAATTTCGGTCTTATTTACTTGGTGCTAAAGTTATTATTTTTTCTGATCATGCAGCTTTGCGGTATTTGTTGACCAAAAAAGAGGCAAAACCGCGATTGATACGGTGGATATTGTTGCTACAGGAGTTCAACCTGGAGATCCGAGATAAGAAAGGGGCGGAGAATCTGGTAGCAGATCACTTGAGTCGAGTACAAGTCGTCGAAGATGACATCCCATTGAGAGAAGCATTCCCCGAGGAGCATTTATTTTCTATTAACTCATCTTTGCCTTGGTATGCAGATATTGTTAATTTTCTAGTCACTGACAAATTTCCTACAGGATGGCCTAAGGCAAAGAGAGACAAGTTGAGGAGCGATGCAAAGTTCTACATTTGGGATGATCCTTACCTCTGGAAGCAGGGTGCTGATCAAATCATCCGTAGATGTGTAAGTGAAGTTGAATTTCAATCTATTCTAGCCTATTGTCACTCTTTTGCATGTGGAGGTCACTTTGGACCGAAGAGAACGGCTCGTAAGGTGCTAGAGAGTGGATTCTATTGGCCAACTCTATTCAAGGATGCCTACTCATTTTGTAAGTCATGTGATAAGTGTCAAAGAGTGGGTAATATCTCTCGTAGGGATCAAATGACTCAAACCCCAATGATTTTTGTTGAAATTTTTGACGTTTGGGGAATTGATTTTATGGGTCCTTTTCTTTCGTCCTTTGGTTTTTTGTATATATTGCTTGCTGTAGATTATGTTTCGAAGTGGGTAGAAGCAAAGGCTACCCGCACTAATGATTCCAAAGTGGTTGCAGAATTCGTTAAGTCTAATATTTTTGTTCGCTTTGGGATGCCGCGAGCAATTGTAAGTGATCGGGGTACTCATTTCTGCAACAAAACGATCGCTGCAATTTTTAGGAGATATGGTGTCTTGCACAAAGTCTCTACATCCTACCATCCTCAAACAAATGGTCAGGCGGAAGCATCGAACCGAGAGATCAAATCAATTCTAGAAAAGATGGTCCGACCCGATAGGAAGGATTGGAGTGTGAGACTAGATGATGCACTATGGGCATATAGGACGGCATATAAAACACCCATTGGCATGTCCCCTTACCGATTGGTATTTGGAAAGCCATGTCATCTCCCGGTCGAGTTTGAGCATAGAGCATTTTGGGCGGTCAAACAATGCAACATGGATATCGAGGAAGGCGGAATTCAAAGAAAGTTACAATTACTAGAGTTGGAAGAAATCCGAAATGAAGCATACGAGAATGCAGTGATCTATAAGGAGAAGAATCGGATCTTTCATGACCAACAGATCTCTAGGAAGACATTCGTCTGCGGGCAAAAAGTTTTACTATACCACTCCAAATTGAAACTATTTCCAGGTAAATTACGTTCTCGTTGGATTGGCCCTTTTGTTGTAACTAATGTCTTTCATTATGGTGCAGTAGAGATCCAAAGTTTGAAGACGGAGAAGAAATTTGTGATGAATGGTCACCGTCTCAAGCCGTATTATGAAGGATTTCCAATTGAACGGGTGGAGATGATGCAACTGGAAGACCCGATTTGCTTAGTTTAAGCAAATTCTGGACTCCGTCTAGCCAAAGACGTTAAAGAGAGGCGCTTTTGGGAGGCAACCCAATTTTTGATTTTGTTGGTTTTTGTTGTGCGATTCGTTAAATATGTCGTTTCTCATCTGGGTATTGCTTAAATTTGATATTTTTCTCTACTATGATCAGGACAGGTGATCATGGCGTGCCCATGCGAAGAAGGCACGCATTAAAGTTCCAACTTCAAGGTTTTGGAAAAGTGACCAAATGAGGCAAAAAAGGCGAAATTTGATCAAAGATCTCAATACCTCAAATTCAGTAATTGTGGTTTTTGATGCATTAAAGAGGTTTAGAATGCATGTTTAGATCATTTTACATGTGCGTGAATGGTTTATTTTGACATAGAAATGATCTATGATGCATTTTGGGAAATTGGGGTATCATTTGTAATTATTCCAAAGTTGAATTTCTGCTAAATTTTGCAGCAGAAAACGCATTTTTTAATGAAACGCGCCACTGAATCGCGTTTTCAAATCTGCGCCTATAATTAAGAAAACGCGCCTTAAAAACGCGACAGGAAGTCGCGTTTTCTACCAAGTCGCGTTTTCCAGCCTGTTCAGAAACAAAAAACGCGCCTTCAAATACGCGATTTTAAGTCGCGTTTTCTCACATAGTCGCGTTTTCGATGCTGCAAGTTTTGTGAAAAAAACGCGACTTCACAAAACGCACCTTGAGGCGCGTTTTCTTGAGCCGCGTTTTCTGAGCACAATGATCCGACCTCGGATCCTTTTAAAAACGAAGGCTTGGACCACTTTTCAACTCTACTTTTCTTCATGTTGGCTTGTTTTTAGTAAGTTTTAGTTCTTCGATTAATGTTTGTGTGTTTTGTAGGTGGCAATGGCAAGAGTTCATGCAAATGATCTCAATTGCAAGGGTGTTTATATTAAAAAAAAAAAAGGGAGTTTTCATGTTCAATTGCTGCATTTCATGCATTTAAAGTGTTTCATGTTTAAGTTATATTCATGCATGATCATATTAAATTTGAATTTTATTCAAAGAACATGAAGTAGGTTGAATGTGGAAGGTTGGCCAAGCAAATTTGGAGGAAAAACTGCAGAAAACAGCTTTTTCTGCAGCAAATCCGGCCATAAATCCGGCCATAAATCCGGATTTTGTCCAGAATGCTCAAAAAAAAAAAAATTTGTATTCTTTCTTTCCTTCTTTTCTTCTTTCTTTCTTCTTTTCTTCCCCGCTGCTTGCCCTTTTTCCCCCTTTTCTTTTCTTCTTCATTCGCCGCCGCCAGAAGCTCCGCTGACCCACGGCAGCCGCGGCAACTGGCTCGCGCGCCGCTCCTCCCTGCCGCTCGTCGACGCTGCCCACGCCGGACGCCGCTGCCGCAACCGCCGCCCACCCCAGCTCTTCTCGCCGCTGCCTCGGCTCTCCTCGCCAAGGGTGACCACCAGCTCATCTCACCTCCTTCACCCTTGTCATAGCCACCGCCTCCAAGATCCGCCTGAAGCCCCGAAAGCCGCGCACCACCAGATCCAGCTGCCGCAAACTCTTCTCTCTCACAACCACCACCTTCATCGCACCACTGGCTTCGTATGCACGCGCCTGCCTCAATCTCTCTCTATTATTTTTTTTCATTTTCTTATTTTATTATTGCAGTATGTTTTTATTATTTTTATTACAGTACGTTTTTGAAAATTTTGCGTGTTTGGACTACCTGACATTTCTATTCCTCCTTAGTTGGGTACTTCTGTGTTACTTTGCTTGTTTCTTTTCACTTTGCTTGATTTTTATTTATTTAGTAGATTGACTTGTGGTTAGTCGTGTGATTTACTTATTCTGCTGTACTTTGTGTCTAACTGTGGGTAATTTGCTACAGTTGTTTGTTCAATTGGGAGGTGCCTTTAACACTTAAATTTACTTATTGAAGTAGATTGCCTTCAATTGCCTTATATGAGAGCCTTTTGTCTGTTTGCATTTCAATTACTACATTGATTGGGGTGATTTTGAGGTGCATTATTATTACATTTGGCTAAGTTTGGAACCACGAGTGTTTATTGATTGCATTTGTTATAAGTGTTGAGATATCTGTATAACTTGCGAGTGAATGCAGTGTGCATTTTGTTCATTGAATTGATTTTTCATTTGTTAGTGCTTTGAATTTCTTGTTTCCATTATTCATTAGTAACTGTTGTCTATTGTGGTTTGGAGTGCAATTTGGAAAGAATGGTGAAACCACGATCTCGACCTTTTGACCTCCGCTTCGCCTCCTCCAACTACAGGTGCTAATAGCTGGCACCAGCTTCAGGGGAGTTTCGTTGTCCTTCTTCTTATTTTTACTGTTTCATTATCACATTGAGGGCAATGTGTGATTTAAGTGTGGGGGGGATTTGGGTTTAGTTTTGATTGGTGTTTCTTTAATTTGCTGCCTTTCTTACTAGTGTTTTGATGAATAAATGTGGCATCTCACTCGTCTATTGCTGGTTATGATTTATTCTATGAATTTAGTTTAAGTGGCAAGTAAAAGCATGTTATCTTGGTGAATATCATGAGTTTAATGACTTGGTGCAAATTGTGGTTAAATTGTTTAGGCAATATAAATATTTTACTAGCAATTGTTGTGTAGATTAGGCAATTGTTGATCTTAGTTCTCCATATTAGGAGATGACGTGGGCCATGATCTTTAATTATCTGGTTTTCTGGTGCTTTAATTGTGATTAATAAATGACCCTACTCCGCTAGTGTCGTCACCCAGTAACCGGGAGTCTTCACCACAAGTGTCGACTTTCGCGTCAAAAAGTGACTATATATATGAGTAGTTAGTCCTGAAGCTGTGAAGAGTTGAGTAACTGGGCTCTTTCATCTAAAAATGTCAGAGTTCACGTCAAAAGACTTGAATAGCTTGGGACTGAGCATTTATTAAAAAAAAAAAAAAAAAAAAGAGAAAAGAAAATAATAAGTAAGTTTATGATCATGTTGGCCTGCCGATCCTTGTTCTTCAATGTTGAGATTTTGATTTTCAGTTGACCCAATTGCTAACTTTTGCTAGTTTAATATTTTGATTTCTTAGACGACTTAGCCATGAATTGGACGAGTCTATGATTTCAGGAGCTAACCGGGAGAAATATGTCTTGACACTTAACCACTAAAACTTGATTTTGGGATAAGCGTAGCTTGGCAGTAAATGAAATGAGAGTTAGCCATTGTTGAGTTTAGTGTTCCCATGCTTGAGGACAAGCATGATTTAAGTGTGGGGGGAATTGATAGGGTGTTAATCGTTAGTAATTTTATTGTTAATTTTCCTTTTTATCATTGCCAAATATTGCTTTAATTTGCTTTAATTGTCAAAATATATTTATATTTGGTATTTGGATATAATTTCAGAAATTGGAGCAGAAACCTCTTGAGAAGATTATTGTGAAGCTTTACACAATTCCGGTGCAAACCAACGAAGAAGAATGGAATTGCATTTGGGAATTCAATTTGGCTAGACAAAATATCAAAGTTGGTGGGGACCGCAAATAAGTTGTATTGTCTAAAGTTTGCTTTCTTTGCACATTTGTGGTCTTGCTTTCTTATTTGTGAACGTGTGCACTTGGTCAAAAGAGAAACCGACAAACCATAGTTGGCTTTGCTTTTGTTTTCGGTGGAGTTGATTAGGTAGGGAAGGAATGTTTTCTTCTGTAAGCGTGGAGTGAAGTTTCGATTTGGCTTGTTTTTATATGTGGGAGAGCGGCACATTTCCGCAGCGGAGTTTTTCTTCTTCTCTTCCATGAGACTATTTTGATTGTATTAGACTACAGAGAATATAATTCTTATTTTTAATTATTAGTAAGAGATAAATGTCTTTGAGTTCAATTAAATTGCGTGGGAATTTTCTTATGAGGCGTGGCTAATCTTCTCCTCTAGTCAAGGATCAACGCGAAGACGCAGTCCCAATTATCTGTGAGATCTAATTAGTTTTTACGTGTTCCTTAATTTATTAATATTTGCATGTTTTCTATTTTAATTTCCATGGGATTATTTTGTTAATTGGATATCAAGGGCCCGATGTGCAATTTGACTTATTAATCTCCTGTCAAATTAATCAATTGAATCCGTAATTATTTAGTTGGTTAATATTAGTGACAACTAGTATTTTCACATATTAGGGGGACATGCAATCTGATTTAAATAACCCTCGTAGCGTGTTATTAATTTGGGTTAGGCTTTTCTAGTTTTTAATGCAATTAGGAAATTAGTTCCTACGGTCGTACCTAGGAGTATTTCCTGGTTAGGGGTAATCAGCGGTCGTACCTTGGTTATCAATAAATTATGGAAAAGCTGGTTGCTAGAGTTTATCGGCGACTATAACTAACCTGTTAATAAAATTACGTGAACCTTCTTTGCATCAATGATCGGATGAATGGACTGTGTCTGCGTAGTTGTATCCTTGGCTAGAATTTATTTATCATTTATTTAATTGCTATTTACAATTGTATTAATTAATTATTTATTTTGGTTAATTATTTTTAGTCAAATTGTTTAATTATTTATTTTTAATTTCATCTTGATAAAAATCCCCCGTGTCCCGAACTTGAAAAGAATCGAATTTTTTCCAGTCCCTGTGGATTCGACCCTACTCACTACTATACACAGAAAATTTATTTTTCTCGAGTAGGTATTTATTATTGCACAGGCTCGGCACCTGTCAATTTTTGGCGCCGTTGCCGGGGACTGGCGTTAATCATTTGTTTCTTTTTAAGTTAATTTTTTTCTGGTATTTTTCTAGTTTATGCCTCGCTCTTCTCGTACAGGCGAATTAATTTTCGACCCTGAAGTAGAGAAGACCGCGCGTAGAACGAGAAAAGAAACCAGGCGGCTCAGGGAGGAGCAATACGATATTGCTCCTCAGGAACTTGATCCAGAGGTTGAGCCGACAAATTTGTCTGGTGACAATTCAAGTGATTCAGACCGAGAGGAAGTCACTATGGCAAATGCACGAACACTAAGGGAGTTGGCTGCTCCTGATTTAAATCAGCAGCCCTTGTGCATTACTTTTCCACATTTAAATGATGACACTCCCTTTGAACTAAAATCTGGTCTAATTCATCTATTGCCATCTTTCCATGGTCTACCAGGTGAGGAGCCCTACAAGCACTTGCAAGAGTTCGACGTCGTTTGCAACAGTATGAAGCCTCCGGGAATTACAGAAGAGCAAATAAAGATGAGGGCTTTCCCCTTCTCTTTGAAGGACTCTACAAAAGACTGGCTCTACTACCTACCGCCTGGTAGTATCACCACGTGGGATCAATTGAAGAAAAAATTTCTGGACAAGTACTTTCCGGCGTCTCGAGCTGCGAGCCTGAGGAAAGAGATATGTGGTATCAAACAACACCCTAGCGAGTCTCTCTATGAGTACTGGGAGAGATTTAAGAAACTGTGCACCAAATGCCCTCAACATCAGATAAGTGAGCAACTGCTCATTCAATATTTCTATGAGGGGTTGCTTTTCAGGGACAGAAGCATAATCGATGCTGCAAGTGGAGGGGCGTTGGTGAACAAAACCCCTCGAGGAGCATGGGAGTTGATTGAAGGGATGGCTGAGAACTCACAGCAGTTTGGTTCAAGAGAGGACATCCCGACGCGTAGGGTGAATGAGGTGGAAACGTCCTCTATCCAACAGCAGATCTCCGAATTAACATCTTTCGTAAGACAATTAGCTGTGGGGAGTGCTTCACAAGTCAAAGTGTGTGGGGTGTGCACTGCCGTAGGTCATCCTACGGAAATGTGTCCACTGGTTCAAGAAGAAACTGCAGAACAGGTGAACATGGCTGGCCACGCGCCCGCGCCAAGAAAGCAGTACGACCCGTACTCAAACACCTACAATCCTGGTTGGAGGGATCACCCCAACCTTAGCTATGGAGGAAATAGGCAGTCTAACTTTGTGCCAAATAGACAGCAAGGACACCAACAGCAGTACCATCCTCGCCCACCACCACCACCACCCCCTTCAAACTCAAGTCCGTCCATGGAAGAAATGATGAAGCAATTACTTGCTAACCAACAAAAGACGGATTCAGACTTGCAAAGCATGAGGAATCAACTGGGACAGGTGCAATCATTGCAAAATCAAATGAATCAAATGGCCATAACAATCAACCGTTTGGAGTCCCAAGTTCAAGGGAAGTTGCCATCTCAACCTGAGACGAATCCAAAGAATGTAAGCGCAATGACCTTAAGGAGTGGGAAGGAAGTTCAAGGACCCGAACCCGTGATTTCTAAAGACAAGGACGAGGAACGGATCGAGAAAGAATTAGAAGAGGAGGACAGAGGTAACAAAAATGCAAAGGTACCCTCGAACCCAATTCCTATAGCTAAAACTAATCCACCTCCCTTTCCTAGCAGGTTAGAGAAACCAAAGAAGCAAGACAAGGAAAAAGAGGTCTCAGAGATCTTTCGCAAGGTGGAGATCAACATACCCCTACTGGATGCGATTAAACAAGTACCCAGGTACGCAAAATTTTTGAGGGACCTGTGTGCCAACCGCAAGCGGTTGAAGGGGGATGAACGAGTTATAGTTGGGGAGAATGTTTCAGCAATTCTACAAAGAAAGCTTCCACCGAAATGCGGAGATCCAGGTATGTTTACTATTCCTTGTAGGATAGGTAATACTTTGATTGGGAAGGCCATGTTAGACCTGGGAGCCTCAATTAATGTCATGCCAAAGTCCATTTATGCCTCCTTAAACTTAGGCCCTTTGAAAGAGACTGGGATAATAATTCAATTAGCTGACAGGACCAATGCATACCCTGACGGGTTGATTGAAGATGTTTTGGTAAAAATTAATGAATTGGTTTTTCCAGCTGATTTTTATGTGCTCGACATGGAGGATGAACACTCCCGTGATCCGTCACCTTTGTTGTTAGGTAGACCCTTTTTGAGTACAGCCCGAACCAAAATTGATGTTAATAAGGGTACTTTGTCTATGGAATTTGATGGTGAGATTGTTCACTTTAACATCTTTGAGACCATGAAATATCCATCCGATTCAAATATTGGCTCTGTTTTCTCGGTAAATGTTATTGACCCTGCTATACAGGAGGTTTTTGAAATTGAAGGCAGGGATGAACTAGAGGTCGTCCTGACCAGGCACTTTGAATCCGAAACGACCTCTAGGGTAGAGTTGAGTGAAGAGTTTAAATGCGTGATTGGATCGTTGCAAACGTTACCAACCACGAAGACAAGGTATGATCTTGCACCGATTTTCATACCCGAACCTCATCAAAGATTACTTCCATCTGTGGTGCAGGCACCTGTCTTGGAACTAAAACCATTGCCGAAACACCTAAAGTATGTATACTTAGGTGAAGGGGAGACACTTCCAGTGATCATCTCCGCGGATTTATCAAAGGTTCAAGAAGAGAAACTACTTCGAGTTCTTAGGGAACACAAGCAGGCGATAGGATGGACCATCGCCGACATCAAGGGAATTAGCCCTGCGGTGTGTATGCACCGAATTCGACTCGAGGAGAATGCTAAACCCGTACGGCAAGCTCAACGGAGATTAAATCCTCTCATGATGGAGGTCGTAAAGAAAGAGATTTTAAAACTGCTGGACGTTGAAATTATATTTGCAATATCAGATAGCCCGTGGGTAAGTCCAGTACAGGTGGTCCCGAAGAAGGCAAGGGTGACAGTGGAATCAAACCAAGAGGGTGAGCTCGTACCAATTCGAAAGCCCACCGGATGGCGACAGTGTATCGATTACCGAAAGCTAAATGCCGTCACGAAAAAGGACCATTTTCCCCTCCCTTTCATTGACCAGATGGTGGAGCGATTAGCATGTCGAGCTTACTATTGTTTCTTGGATGGATTTTCAGGTTATTTTCAAATTGCCATCGCACCCGAGGACCAAGAGAAGACTACTTTCACCTGCCCATTTGGAACATTTGCATACCGAAGGATGCCATTTGGATTATGTAATGCACCTGCTACCTTCCAAAGATGCATGGTAAGTATTTTTTCAGAATATGTTGAGAAAATTATTGAGATTTTCATGGACGATTTCAGTGTATATGGTGAAAGTTTTGAAAACTGTCTAGATAACCTGAAATTGATCTTAGTAAGGTGTATAGAAACTAATCTCGTGCTTAATTGGGAAAAATGTCATTTTATGGTTGAACACGGGATAGTTTTGGGTCATGTTGTATCATCTACAGGTATTGAGGTTGATAAGGCAAAAATAGATGTTATATCTACTTTACCTTACCCCGCGAGTGTGCGGGAAGTTCGTTCCTTTTTGGGTCACGCAGGTTTCTATAGAAGGTTCATCAAGGACTTCTCGAAAATTGGAGCACCCTTGTTCCAACTTTTGCAAAAAGATGTATCCTTCGAATTTGATGAAACATGTAAGGGGGCATTCAATAAGTTAAAGGAGTTATTGACCACCTCACCTATTATCCAACCCCCTGACTGGAACCTCCCATTCGAGATCATGTGTGACGCCAGTGACTATGCAGTTGGTGCGGTATTGGGTCAAAGAGTAGGAAAGGCAGCTCATGCTATTTACTACGCATCTCGAGCCTTGAACGGAGCTCAATTGAACTATTCAACCACCGAAAAGGAGCTTTTAGCAGTTGTTTTTGCCTTAGAAAAATTTCGGTCTTATTTACTTGGTGCTAAAGTTATTATTTTTTCTGATCATGCAGCTTTGCGGTATTTGTTGACCAAAAAAGAGGCAAAACCGCGATTGATACGGTGGATATTGTTGCTACAGGAGTTCAACCTGGAGATCCGAGATAAGAAAGGGGCGGAGAATCTGGTAGCAGATCACTTGAGTCGAGTACAAGTCGTCGAAGATGACATCCCATTGAGAGAAGCATTCCCCGAGGAGCATTTATTTTCTATTAACTCATCTTTGCCTTGGTATGCAGATATTGTTAATTTTCTAGTCACTGACAAATTTCCTACAGGATGGCCTAAGGCAAAGAGAGACAAGTTGAGGAGCGATGCAAAGTTCTACATTTGGGATGATCCTTACCTCTGGAAGCAGGGTGCTGATCAAATCATCCGTAGATGTGTAAGTGAAGTTGAATTTCAATCTATTCTAGCCTATTGTCACTCTTTTGCATGTGGAGGTCACTTTGGACCGAAGAGAACGGCTCGTAAGGTGCTAGAGAGTGGATTCTATTGGCCAACTCTATTCAAGGATGCCTACTCATTTTGTAAGTCATGTGATAAGTGTCAAAGAGTGGGTAATATCTCTCGTAGGGATCAAATGACTCAAACCCCAATGATTTTTGTTGAAATTTTTGACGTTTGGGGAATTGATTTTATGGGTCCTTTTCTTTCGTCCTTTGGTTTTTTGTATATATTGCTTGCTGTAGATTATGTTTCGAAGTGGGTAGAAGCAAAGGCTACCCGCACTAATGATTCCAAAGTGGTTGCAGAATTCGTTAAGTCTAATATTTTTGTTCGCTTTGGGATGCCGCGAGCAATTGTAAGTGATCGGGGTACTCATTTCTGCAACAAAACGATCGCTGCAATTTTTAGGAGATATGGTGTCTTGCACAAAGTCTCTACATCCTACCATCCTCAAACAAATGGTCAGGCGGAAGCATCGAACCGAGAGATCAAATCAATTCTAGAAAAGATGGTCCGACCCGATAGGAAGGATTGGAGTGTGAGACTAGATGATGCACTATGGGCATATAGGACGGCATATAAAACACCCATTGGCATGTCCCCTTACCGATTGGTATTTGGAAAGCCATGTCATCTCCCGGTCGAGTTTGAGCATAGAGCATTTTGGGCGGTCAAACAATGCAACATGGATATCGAGGAAGGCGGAATTCAAAGAAAGTTACAATTACTAGAGTTGGAAGAAATCCGAAATGAAGCATACGAGAATGCAGTGATCTATAAGGAGAAGAATCGGATCTTTCATGACCAACAGATCTCTAGGAAGACATTCGTCTGCGGGCAAAAAGTTTTACTATACCACTCCAAATTGAAACTATTTCCAGGTAAATTACGTTCTCGTTGGATTGGCCCTTTTGTTGTAACTAATGCCTTTCATTATGGTGCAGTAGAGATCCAAAGTTTGAAGACGGAGAAGAAATTTGTGATGAATGGTCACCGTCTCAAGCCGTATTATGAAGGATTTCCAATTGAACGGGTGGAGATGATGCAACTGGAAGACCCGATTTGCTTAGTTTAAGCAAATTCTGGACTCCGTCTAGCCAAAGACGTTAAAGAGAGGCGCTTTTGGGAGGCAACCCAATTTTTGATTTTGTTGGTTTTTGTTGTGCGATTCGTTAAATATGTCGTTTCTCATCTGGGTATTGCTTAAATTTGATATTTTTCTCTACTATGATCAGGACAGGTGATCATGGCGTGCCCATGCGAAGAAGGCACGCATTAAAGTTCCAACTTCAACGTTTTGGAAAAGTGACCAAATGAGGCAAAAAAGGCGAAATTTGATCAAAGATCTCAATACCTCAAATTCAGTAATTGTGGTTTTTGATGCATTAAAGAGGTTTAGAATGCATGTTTAGATCATTTTACATGTGCGTGAATGGTTTATTTTGACATAGAAATGATCTATGATGCATTTTGGGAAATTGGGGTATCATTTGTAATTATTCCAAAGTTGAATTTCTGCTAAATTTTGCAGCAGAAAACGCATTTTTTAATGAAACGCGCCACTGAATCGCGTTTTCAAATCTGCGCCTATAATTAAGAAAACGCGCCTTAAAAACGCGACAGGAAGTCGCGTTTTCTACCAAGTCGCGTTTTCCAGCCTGTTCAGAAACAAAAAACGCGCCTTCAAATACGCGATTTTAAGTCGCGTTTTCTCACATAGTCGCGTTTTCGATGCTGCAAGTTTTGTGAAAAAAACGCGACTTCACAAAACGCACCTTGAGGCGCGTTTTCTTGAGCCGCGTTTTCTGAGCACAATGATCCGACCTCGGATCCTTTTAAAAACGAAGGCTTGGACCACTTTTCAACTCTACTTTTCTTCATGTTGGCTTGTTTTTAGTAAGTTTTAGTTCTTCGATTAATGTTTGTGTGTTTTGTAGGTGGCAATGGCAAGAGTTCATGCAAATGATCTCAATTGCAAGGGTGTTTATATTAAAAAAAAAAAAGGGAGTTTTCATGTTCAATTGCTGCATTTCATGCATTTAAAGTGTTTCATGTTTAAGTTATATTCATGCATGATCATATTAAATTTGAATTTTATTCAAAGAACATGAAGTAGGTTGAATGTGGAAGGTTGGCCAAGCAAATTTGGAGGAAAAACTGCAGAAAACAGCTTTTTCTGCAGCAAATCCGGCCATAAATCCGGCCATAAATCCGGATTTTGTCCAGAATGCTCAAAAAAAAAAAAATTTGTATTCTTTCTTTCCTTCTTTTCTTCTTTCTTTCTTCTTTTCTTCCCCGCTGCTTGCCCTTTTTCCCCCTTTTCTTTTCTTCTTCATTCGCCGCCGCCAGAAGCTCCGCTGACCCACGGCAGCCGCGGCAACTGGCTCGCGCGCCGCTCCTCCCTGCCGCTCGTCGACGCTGCCCACGCCGGACGCCGCTGCCGCAACCGCCGCCCACCCCAGCTCTTCTCGCCGCTGCCTCGGCTCTCCTCGCCAAGGGTGACCACCAGCTCATCTCACCTCCTTCACCCTTGTCATAGCCACCGCCTCCAAGATCCGCCTGAAGCCCCGAAAGCCGCGCACCACCAGATCCAGCTGCCGCAAACTCTTCTCTCTCACAACCACCACCTTCATCGCACCACTGGCTTCGTATGCACGCGCCTGCCTCAATCTCTCTCTATTATTTTTTTTCATTTTCTTATTTTATTATTGCAGTATGTTTTTATTATTTTTATTACAGTACGTTTTTGAAAATTTTGCGTGTTTGGACTACCTGACATTTCTATTCCTCCTTAGTTGGGTACTTCTGTGTTACTTTGCTTGTTTCTTTTCACTTTGCTTGATTTTTATTTATTTAGTAGATTGACTTGTGGTTAGTCGTGTGATTTACTTATTCTGCTGTACTTTGTGTCTAACTGTGGGTAATTTGCTACAGTTGTTTGTTCAATTGGGAGGTGCCTTTAACACTTAAATTTACTTATTGAAGTAGATTGCCTTCAATTGCCTTATATGAGAGCCTTTTGTCTGTTTGCATTTCAATTACTACATTGATTGGGGTGATTTTGAGGTGCATTATTATTACATTTGGCTAAGTTTGGAACCACGAGTGTTTATTGATTGCATTTGTTATAAGTGTTGAGATATCTGTATAACTTGCGAGTGAATGCAGTGTGCATTTTGTTCATTGAATTGATTTTTCATTTGTTAGTGCTTTGAATTTCTTGTTTCCATTATTCATTAGTAACTGTTGTCTATTGTGGTTTGGAGTGCAATTTGGAAAGAATGGTGAAACCACGATCTCGACCTTTTGACCTCCGCTTCGCCTCCTCCAACTACAGGTGCTAATAGCTGGCACCAGCTTCAGGGGAGTTTCGTTGTCCTTCTTCTTATTTTTACTGTTTCATTATCACATTGAGGGCAATGTGTGATTTAAGTGTGGGGGGGATTTGGGTTTAGTTTTGATTGGTGTTTCTTTAATTTGCTGCCTTTCTTACTAGTGTTTTGATGAATAAATGTGGCATCTCACTCGTCTATTGCTGGTTATGATTTATTCTATGAATTTAGTTTAAGTGGCAAGTAAAAGCATGTTATCTTGGTGAATATCATGAGTTTAATGACTTGGTGCAAATTGTGGTTAAATTGTTTAGGCAATATAAATATTTTACTAGCAATTGTTGTGTAGATTAGGCAATTGTTGATCTTAGTTCTCCATATTAGGAGATGACGTGGGCCATGATCTTTAATTATCTGGTTTTCTGGTGCTTTAATTGTGATTAATAAATGACCCTACTCCGCTAGTGTCGTCACCCAGTAACCGGGAGTCTTCACCACAAGTGTCGACTTTCGCGTCAAAAAGTGACTATATATATGAGTAGTTAGTCCTGAAGCTGTGAAGAGTTGAGTAACTGGGCTCTTTCATCTAAAAATGTCAGAGTTCACGTCAAAAGACTTGAATAGCTTGGGACTGAGCATTTATTAAAAAAAAAAAAAAAAAAAAGAGAAAAGAAAATAATAAGTAAGTTTATGATCATGTTGGCCTGCCGATCCTTGTTCTTCAATGTTGAGATTTTGATTTTCAGTTGACCCAATTGCTAACTTTTGCTAGTTTAATATTTTGATTTCTTAGACGACTTAGCCATGAATTGGACGAGTCTATGATTTCAGGAGCTAACCGGGAGAAATATGTCTTGACACTTAACCACTAAAACTTGATTTTGGGATAAGCGTAGCTTGGCAGTAAATGAAATGAGAGTTAGCCATTGTTGAGTTTAGTGTTCCCATGCTTGAGGACAAGCATGATTTAAGTGTGGGGGGAATTGATAGGGTGTTAATCGTTAGTAATTTTATTGTTAATTTTCCTTTTTATCATTGCCAAATATTGCTTTAATTTGCTTTAATTGTCAAAATATATTTATATTTGGTATTTGGATATAATTTCAGAAATTGGAGCAGAAACCTCTTGAGAAGATTATTGTGAAGCTTTACACAATTCCGGTGCAAACCAACGAAGAAGAATGGAATTGCATTTGGGAATTCAATTTGGCTAGACAAAATATCAAAGTTGGTGGGGACCGCAAATAAGTTGTATTGTCTAAAGTTTGCTTTCTTTGCACATTTGTGGTCTTGCTTTCTTATTTGTGAACGTGTGCACTTGGTCAAAAGAGAAACCGACAAACCATAGTTGGCTTTGCTTTTGTTTTCGGTGGAGTTGATTAGGTAGGGAAGGAATGTTTTCTTCTGTAAGCGTGGAGTGAAGTTTCGATTTGGCTTGTTTTTATATGTGGGAGAGCGGCACATTTCCGCAGCGGAGTTTTTCTTCTTCTCTTCCATGAGACTATTTTGATTGTATTAGACTACAGAGAATATAATTCTTATTTTTAATTATTAGTAAGAGATAAATGTCTTTGAGTTCAATTAAATTGCGTGGGAATTTTCTTATGAGGCGTGGCTAATCTTCTCCTCTAGTCAAGGATCAACGCGAAGACGCAGTCCCAATTATCTGTGAGATCTAATTAGTTTTTACGTGTTCCTTAATTTATTAATATTTGCATGTTTTCTATTTTAATTTCCATGGGATTATTTTGTTAATTGGATATCAAGGGCCCGATGTGCAATTTGACTTATTAATCTCCTGTCAAATTAATCAATTGAATCCGTAATTATTTAGTTGGTTAATATTAGTGACAACTAGTATTTTCACATATTAGGGGGACATGCAATCTGATTTAAATAACCCTCGTAGCGTGTTATTAATTTGGGTTAGGCTTTTCTAGTTTTTAATGCAATTAGGAAATTAGTTCCTACGGTCGTACCTAGGAGTATTTCCTGGTTAGGGGTAATCAGCGGTCGTACCTTGGTTATCAATAAATTATGGAAAAGCTGGTTGTTAGAGTTTATCGGCGACTATAACTAACCTGTTAATAAAATTACGTGAACCTTCTTTGCATCAATGATCGGATGAATGGACTGTGTCTGCGTAGTTGTATCCTTGGCTAGAATTTATTTATCATTTATTTAATTGCTATTTACAATTGTATTAATTAATTATTTATTTTGGTTAATTATTTTTAGTCAAATTGTTTAATTATTTATTTTTAATTTCATCTTGATAAAAATCCCCCGTGTCCCGAACTTGAAAAGAATCGAATTTTTTCCAGTCCCTGTGGATTCGACCCTACTCACTACTATACACAGAAAATTTATTTTTCTCGAGTAGGTATTTATTATTGCACAGGCTCGGCACCTGTCAATTTTTGGCGCCGTTGCCGGGGACTGGCGTTAATCATTTGTTTCTTTTTAAGTTAATTTTTTTCTGGTATTTTTCTAGTTTATGCCTCGCTCTTCTCGTACAGGCGAATTAATTTTCGACCCTGAAGTAGAGAAGACCGCGCGTAGAACGAGAAAAGAAACCAGGCGGCTCAGGGAGGAGCAATACGATATTGCTCCTCAGGAACTTGATCCAGAGGTTGAGCCGACAAATTTGTCTGGTGACAATTCAAGTGATTCAGACCGAGAGGAAGTCACTATGGCAAATGCACGAACACTAAGGGAGTTGGCTGCTCCTGATTTAAATCAGCAGCCCTTGTGCATTACTTTTCCACATTTAAATGATGACACTCCCTTTGAACTAAAATCTGGTCTAATTCATCTATTGCCATCTTTCCATGGTCTACCAGGTGAGGAGCCCTACAAGCACTTGCAAGAGTTCGACGTCGTTTGCAACAGTATGAAGCCTCCGGGAATTACAGAAGAGCAAATAAAGATGAGGGCTTTCCCCTTCTCTTTGAAGGACTCTACAAAAGACTGGCTCTACTACCTACCGCCTGGTAGTATCACCACGTGGGATCAATTGAAGAAAAAATTTCTGGACAAGTACTTTCCGGCGTCTCGAGCTGCGAGCCTGAGGAAAGAGATATGTGGTATCAAACAACACCCTAGCGAGTCTCTCTATGAGTACTGGGAGAGATTTAAGAAACTGTGCACCAAATGCCCTCAACATCAGATAAGTGAGCAACTGCTCATTCAATATTTCTATGAGGGGTTGCTTTTCAGGGACAGAAGCATAATCGATGCTGCAAGTGGAGGGGCGTTGGTGAACAAAACCCCTCGAGGAGCATGGGAGTTGATTGAAGGGATGGCTGAGAACTCACAGCAGTTTGGTTCAAGAGAGGACATCCCGACGCGTAGGGTGAATGAGGTGGAAACGTCCTCTATCCAACAGCAGATCTCCGAATTAACATCTTTCGTAAGACAATTAGCTGTGGGGAGTGCTTCACAAGTCAAAGTGTGTGGGGTGTGCACTGCCGTAGGTCATCCTACGGAAATGTGTCCACTGGTTCAAGAAGAAACTGCAGAACAGGTGAACATGGCTGGCCACGCGCCCGCGCCAAGAAAGCAGTACGACCCGTACTCAAACACCTACAATCCTGGTTGGAGGGATCACCCCAACCTTAGCTATGGAGGAAATAGGCAGTCTAACTTTGTGCCAAATAGACAGCAAGGACACCAACAGCAGTACCATCCTCGCCCACCACCACCACCACCCCCTTCAAACTCAAGTCCGTCCATGGAAGAAATGATGAAGCAATTACTTGCTAACCAACAAAAGACGGATTCAGACTTGCAAAGCATGAGGAATCAACTGGGACAGGTGCAATCATTGCAAAATCAAATGAATCAAATGGCCATAACAATCAACCGTTTGGAGTCCCAAGTTCAAGGGAAGTTGCCATCTCAACCTGAGACGAATCCAAAGAATGTAAGCGCAATGACCTTAAGGAGTGGGAAGGAAGTTCAAGGACCCGAACCCGTGATTTCTAAAGACAAGGACGAGGAACGGATCGAGAAAGAATTAGAAGAGGAGGACAGAGGTAACAAAAATGCAAAGGTACCCTCGAACCCAATTCCTATAGCTAAAACTAATCCACCTCCCTTTCCTAGCAGGTTAGAGAAACCAAAGAAGCAAGACAAGGAAAAAGAGGTCTCAGAGATCTTTCGCAAGGTGGAGATCAACATACCCCTACTGGATGCGATTAAACAAGTACCCAGGTACGCAAAATTTTTGAGGGACCTGTGTGCCAACCGCAAGCGGTTGAAGGGGGATGAACGAGTTATAGTTGGGGAGAATGTTTCAGCAATTCTACAAAGAAAGCTTCCACCGAAATGCGGAGATCCAGGTATGTTTACTATTCCTTGTAGGATAGGTAATACTTTGATTGGGAAGGCCATGTTAGACCTGGGAGCCTCAATTAATGTCATGCCAAAGTCCATTTATGCCTCCTTAAACTTAGGCCCTTTGAAAGAGACTGGGATAATAATTCAATTAGCTGACAGGACCAATGCATACCCTGACGGGTTGATTGAAGATGTTTTGGTAAAAATTAATGAATTGGTTTTTCCAGCTGATTTTTATGTGCTCGACATGGAGGATGAACACTCCCGTGATCCGTCACCTTTGTTGTTAGGTAGACCCTTTTTGAGTACAGCCCGAACCAAAATTGATGTTAATAAGGGTACTTTGTCTATGGAATTTGATGGTGAGATTGTTCACTTTAACATCTTTGAGACCATGAAATATCCATCCGATTCAAATATTGGCTCTGTTTTCTCGGTAAATGTTATTGACCCTGCTATACAGGAGGTTTTTGAAATTGAAGGCAGGGATGAACTAGAGGTCGTCCTGACCAGGCACTTTGAATCCGAAACGACCTCTAGGGTAGAGTTGAGTGAAGAGTTTAAATGCGTGATTGGATCGTTGCAAACGTTACCAACCACGAAGACAAGGTATGATCTTGCACCGATTTTCATACCCGAACCTCATCAAAGATTACTTCCATCTGTGGTGCAGGCACCTGTCTTGGAACTAAAACCATTGCCGAAACACCTAAAGTATGTATACTTAGGTGAAGGGGAGACACTTCCAGTGATCATCTCCGCGGATTTATCAAAGGTTCAAGAAGAGAAACTACTTCGAGTTCTTAGGGAACACAAGCAGGCGATAGGATGGACCATCGCCGACATCAAGGGAATTAGCCCTGCGGTGTGTATGCACCGAATTCGACTCGAGGAGAATGCTAAACCCGTACGGCAAGCTCAACGGAGATTAAATCCTCTCATGATGGAGGTCGTAAAGAAAGAGATTTTAAAACTGCTGGACGTTGAAATTATATTTGCAATATCAGATAGCCCGTGGGTAAGTCCAGTACAGGTGGTCCCGAAGAAGGCAAGGGTGACAGTGGAATCAAACCAAGAGGGTGAGCTCGTACCAATTCGAAAGCCCACCGGATGGCGACAGTGTATCGATTACCGAAAGCTAAATGCCGTCACGAAAAAGGACCATTTTCCCCTCCCTTTCATTGACCAGATGGTGGAGCGATTAGCATGTCGAGCTTACTATTGTTTCTTGGATGGATTTTCAGGTTATTTTCAAATTGCCATCGCACCCGAGGACCAAGAGAAGACTACTTTCACCTGCCCATTTGGAACATTTGCATACCGAAGGATGCCATTTGGATTATGTAATGCACCTGCTACCTTCCAAAGATGCATGGTAAGTATTTTTTCAGAATATGTTGAGAAAATTATTGAGATTTTCATGGACGATTTCAGTGTATATGGTGAAAGTTTTGAAAACTGTCTAGATAACCTGAAATTGATCTTAGTAAGGTGTATAGAAACTAATCTCGTGCTTAATTGGGAAAAATGTCATTTTATGGTTGAACACGGGATAGTTTTGGGTCATGTTGTATCATCTACAGGTATTGAGGTTGATAAGGCAAAAATAGATGTTATATCTACTTTACCTTACCCCGCGAGTGTGCGGGAAGTTCGTTCCTTTTTGGGTCACGCAGGTTTCTATAGAAGGTTCATCAAGGACTTCTCGAAAATTGGAGCACCCTTGTTCCAACTTTTGCAAAAAGATGTATCCTTCGAATTTGATGAAACATGTAAGGGGGCATTCAATAAGTTAAAGGAGTTATTGACCACCTCACCTATTATCCAACCCCCTGACTGGAACCTCCCATTCGAGATCATGTGTGACGCCAGTGACTATGCAGTTGGTGCGGTATTGGGTCAAAGAGTAGGAAAGGCAGCTCATGCTATTTACTACGCATCTCGAGCCTTGAACGGAGCTCAATTGAACTATTCAACCACCGAAAAGGAGCTTTTAGCAGTTGTTTTTGCCTTAGAAAAATTTCGGTCTTATTTACTTGGTGCTAAAGTTATTATTTTTTCTGATCATGCAGCTTTGCGGTATTTGTTGACCAAAAAAGAGGCAAAACCGCGATTGATACGGTGGATATTGTTGCTACAGGAGTTCAACCTGGAGATCCGAGATAAGAAAGGGGCGGAGAATCTGGTAGCAGATCACTTGAGTCGAGTACAAGTCGTCGAAGATGACATCCCATTGAGAGAAGCATTCCCCGAGGAGCATTTATTTTCTATTAACTCATCTTTGCCTTGGTATGCAGATATTGTTAATTTTCTAGTCACTGACAAATTTCCTACAGGATGGCCTAAGGCAAAGAGAGACAAGTTGAGGAGCGATGCAAAGTTCTACATTTGGGATGATCCTTACCTCTGGAAGCAGGGTGCTGATCAAATCATCCGTAGATGTGTAAGTGAAGTTGAATTTCAATCTATTCTAGCCTATTGTCACTCTTTTGCATGTGGAGGTCACTTTGGACCGAAGAGAACGGCTCGTAAGGTGCTAGAGAGTGGATTCTATTGGCCAACTCTATTCAAGGATGCCTACTCATTTTGTAAGTCATGTGATAAGTGTCAAAGAGTGGGTAATATCTCTCGTAGGGATCAAATGACTCAAACCCCAATGATTTTTGTTGAAATTTTTGACGTTTGGGGAATTGATTTTATGGGTCCTTTTCTTTCGTCCTTTGGTTTTTTGTATATATTGCTTGCTGTAGATTATGTTTCGAAGTGGGTAGAAGCAAAGGCTACCCGCACTAATGATTCCAAAGTGGTTGCAGAATTCGTTAAGTCTAATATTTTTGTTCGCTTTGGGATGCCGCGAGCAATTGTAAGTGATCGGGGTACTCATTTCTGCAACAAAACGATCGCTGCAATTTTTAGGAGATATGGTGTCTTGCACAAAGTCTCTACATCCTACCATCCTCAAACAAATGGTCAGGCGGAAGCATCGAACCGAGAGATCAAATCAATTCTAGAAAAGATGGTCCGACCCGATAGGAAGGATTGGAGTGTGAGACTAGATGATGCACTATGGGCATATAGGACGGCATATAAAACACCCATTGGCATGTCCCCTTACCGATTGGTATTTGGAAAGCCATGTCATCTCCCGGTCGAGTTTGAGCATAGAGCATTTTGGGCGGTCAAACAATGCAACATGGATATCGAGGAAGGCGGAATTCAAAGAAAGTTACAATTACTAGAGTTGGAAGAAATCCGAAATGAAGCATACGAGAATGCAGTGATCTATAAGGAGAAGAATCGGATCTTTCATGACCAACAGATCTCTAGGAAGACATTCGTCTGCGGGCAAAAAGTTTTACTATACCACTCCAAATTGAAACTATTTCCAGGTAAATTACGTTCTCGTTGGATTGGCCCTTTTGTTGTAACTAATGTCTTTCATTATGGTGCAGTAGAGATCCAAAGTTTGAAGACGGAGAAGAAATTTGTGATGAATGGTCACCGTCTCAAGCCGTATTATGAAGGATTTCCAATTGAACGGGTGGAGATGATGCAACTGGAAGACCCGATTTGCTTAGTTTAAGCAAATTCTGGACTCCGTCTAGCCAAAGACGTTAAAGAGAGGCGCTTTTGGGAGGCAACCCAATTTTTGATTTTGTTGGTTTTTGTTGTGCGATTCGTTAAATATGTCGTTTCTCATCTGGGTATTGCTTAAATTTGATATTTTTCTCTACTATGATCAGGACAGGTGATCATGGCGTGCCCATGCGAAGAAGGCACGCATTAAAGTTCCAACTTCAAGGTTTTGGAAAAGTGACCAAATGAGGCAAAAAAGGCGAAATTTGATCAAAGATCTCAATACCTCAAATTCAGTAATTGTGGTTTTTGATGCATTAAAGAGGTTTAGAATGCATGTTTAGATCATTTTACATGTGCGTGAATGGTTTATTTTGACATAGAAATGATCTATGATGCATTTTGGGAAATTGGGGTATCATTTGTAATTATTCCAAAGTTGAATTTCTGCTAAATTTTGCAGCAGAAAACGCATTTTTTAATGAAACGCGCCACTGAATCGCGTTTTCAAATCTGCGCCTATAATTAAGAAAACGCGCCTTAAAAACGCGACAGGAAGTCGCGTTTTCTACCAAGTCGCGTTTTCCAGCCTGTTCAGAAACAAAAAACGCGCCTTCAAATACGCGATTTTAAGTCGCGTTTTCTCACATAGTCGCGTTTTCGATGCTGCAAGTTTTGTGAAAAAAACGCGACTTCACAAAACGCACCTTGAGGCGCGTTTTCTTGAGCCGCGTTTTCTGAGCACAATGATCCGACCTCGGATCCTTTTAAAAACGAAGGCTTGGACCACTTTTCAACTCTACTTTTCTTCATGTTGGCTTGTTTTTAGTAAGTTTAAGTTCTTCGATTAATGTTTGTGTGTTTTGTAGGTGGCAATGGCAAGAGTTCATGCAAATGATCTCAATTGCAAGGGTGTTTATATTAAAAAAAAAAAGGGAGTTTTCATGTTCAATTGCTGCATTTCATGCATTTAAAGTGTTTCATGTTTAAGTTATATTCATGCATGATCATATTAAATTTGAATTTTATTCAAAGAACATGAAGTAGGTTGAATGTGGAAGGTTGGCCAAGCAAATTTGGAGGAAAAACTGCAGAAAACAGCTTTTTCTGCAGCAAATCCGGCCATAAATCCGGATTTTGTCCAGAATGCTCAAAAAAAAAAAAAATTGTAGTCTTTCTTTCCTTCTTTTCTTCTTTCTTTCTTCTTTTCTTCCCCGCTGCTTGCCCTTTTTCCCCCTTTTCTTTTCTTCTTCATTCGCCGCCGCCAGAAGCTCCGCTGACCCACGGCAGCCGCGGCAACTGGCTCGCGCGCCGCTCCTCCCTGCCGCTCGTCGACGCTGCCCACGCCGGACGCCGCTGCCGCAACCGCCGCCCACCCCAGCTCTTCTCGCCGCTGCCTCGGCTCTCCTCGCCAAGGGTGACCACCAGCTCATCTCACCTCCTTCACCCTTGTCATAGCCACCGCCTCCAAGATCCACCTGAAGCCCCGAAAGCCGCGCACCACCAGATCCAGCTGCCGCAAACTCTTCTCTCTCACAACCACCACCTTCATCGCACCACTGGCTTCGTATGCACGCGCCTGCCTCAATCTCTCTCTATTATTTTTTTTCATTTTCTTATTTTATTATTGCAGTATGTTTTTATTATTTTTATTACAGTACATTTTTGAAAATTTTGCGTGTTTGGACTACCTGACATTTCTATTCCCTCCTTAGTTGGGTACTTCTGTGTTACTTTGCTTGTTTCTTTTCACTTTGCTTGATTTTTATTTATTTAGTAGATTGACTTGTGGTTAGTCGTGTGATTTACTTATTCTGCTGTACTTTGTGTCTAACTGTGGGTAATTTGCTACAGTTGTTTGTTCAATTGGGAGGTGCCTTTAACACTTAAATTTACTTATTGAAGTAGATTGCCTTCAATTGCCTTATATGAGAGCCTTTTGTCTGTTTGCATTTCAATTACTACATTGATTGGGGTGATTTTGAGGTGCATTATTATTACATTTGGCTAAGTTTGGAACCACGAGTGTTTATTGATTGCATTTGTTATAAGTGTTGAGATATCTGTATAACTTGCGAGTGAATGCAGTGTGCATTTTGTTCATTGAATTGATTTTTCATTTGTTAGTGCTTTGAATTTCTTGTTTCCATTATTCATTAGTAACTGTTGTCTATTGTGGTTTGGAGTGCAATTTGGAAAGAATGGTGAAACCACGATCTCGACCTTTTGACCTCCGCTTCGCCTCCTCCAACTACAGGTGCTAATAGCTGGCACCAGCTTCAGGGGAGTTTCGTTGTCCTTCTTCTTATTTTTACTGTTTCATTATCACATTGAGGGCAATGTGTGATTTAAGTGTGGGGGGGATTTGGGTTTAGTTTTGATTGGTGTTTCTTTAATTTGCTGCCTTTCTTACTAGTGTTTTGATGAATAAATGTGGCATCTCACTCGTCTATTGCTGGTTATGATTTATTCTATGAATTTAGTTTAAGTGGCAAGTAAAAGCATGTTATCTTGGTGAATATCATGAGTTTAATGACTTGGTGCAAATTGTGGTTAAATTGTTTAGGCAATATAAATATTTTACTAGCAATTGTTGTGTAGATTAGGCAATTGTTGATCTTAGTTCTCCATATTAGGAGATGACGTGGGCCATGATCTTTAATTATCTGGTTTTCTGGTGCTTTAATTGTGATTAATAAATGACCCTACTCCGCTAGTGTCGTCACCCAGTAACCGGGAGTCTTCACCACAAGTGTCGACTTTCGCGTCAAAAAGTGACTATATATATGAGTAGTTAGTCCTGAAGCTGTGAAGAGTTGAGTAACTGGGCTCTTTCATCTAAAAATGTCAGAGTTCACGTCAAAAGACTTGAATAGCTTGGGACTGAGCATTTATTAAAAAAAAAAAAAAAAAAAAGAGAAAAGAAAATAATAAGTAAGTTTATGATCATGTTGGCCTGCCGATCCTTGTTCTTCAATGTTGAGATTTTGATTTTCAGTTGACCCAATTGCTAACTTTTGCTAGTTTAATATTTTGATTTCTTAGACGACTTAGCCATGAATTGGACGAGTCTATGATTTCAGGAGCTAACCGGGAGAAATATGTCTTGACACTTAACCACTAAAACTTGATTTTGGGATAAGCGTAGCTTGGCAGTAAATGAAATGAGAGTTAGCCATTGTTGAGTTTAGTGTTCCCATGCTTGAGGACAAGCATGATTTAAGTGTGGGGGGAATTGATAGGGTGTTAATCGTTAGTAATTTTATTGTTAATTTTCCTTTTTATCATTGCCAAATATTGCTTTAATTTGCTTTAATTGTCAAAATATATTTATATTTGGTATTTGGATATAATTTCAGAAATTGGAGCAGAAACCTCTTGAGAAGATTATTGTGAAGCTTTACACAATTCCGGTGCAAACCAACGAAGAAGAATGGAATTGCATTTGGGAATTCAATTTGGCTAGACAAAATATCAAAGTTGGTGGGGACCGCAAATAAGTTGTATTGTCTAAAGTTTGCTTTCTTTGCACATTTGTGGTCTTGCTTTCTTATTTGTGAACGTGTGCACTTGGTCAAAAGAGAAACCGACAAACCATAGTTGGCTTTGCTTTTGTTTTCGGTGGAGTTGATTAGGTAGGGAAGGAATGTTTTCTTCTGTAAGCGTGGAGTGAAGTTTCGATTTGGCTTGTTTTTATATGTGGGAGAGCGGCACATTTCCGCAGCGGAGTTTTTCTTCTTCTCTTCCATGAGACTATTTTGATTGTATTAGACTACAGAGAATATAATTCTTATTTTTAATTATTAGTAAGAGATAAATGTCTTTGAGTTCAATTAAATTGCGTGGGAATTTTCTTATGAGGCGTGGCTAATCTTCTCCTCTAGTCAAGGATCAACGCGAAGACGCAGTCCCAATTATCTGTGAGATCTAATTAGTTTTTACGTGTTCCTTAATTTATTAATATTTGCATGTTTTCTATTTTAATTTCCATGGGATTATTTTGTTAATTGGATATCAAGGGCCCGATGTGCAATTTGACTTATTAATCTCCTGTCAAATTAATCAATTGAATCCGTAATTATTTAGTTGGTTAATATTAGTGACAACTAGTATTTTCACATATTAGGGGGACATGCAATCTGATTTAAATAACCCTCGTAGCGTGTTATTAATTTGGGTTAGGCTTTTCTAGTTTTTAATGCAATTAGGAAATTAGTTCCTACGGTCGTACCTAGGAGTATTTCCTGGTTAGGGGTAATCAGCGGTCGTACCTTGGTTATCAATAAATTATGGAAAAGCTGGTTGTTAGAGTTTATCGGCGACTATAACTAACCTGTTAATAAAATTACGTGAACCTTCTTTGCATCAATGATCGGATGAATGGACTGTGTCTGCGTAGTTGTATCCTTGGCTAGAATTTATTTATCATTTATTTAATTGCTATTTACAATTGTATTAATTAATTATTTATTTTGGTTAATTATTTTTAGTCAAATTGTTTAATTATTTATTTTTAATTTCATCTTGATAAAAATCCCCCGTGTCCCGAACTTGAAAAGAATCGAATTTTTTCCAGTCCCTGTGGATTCGACCCTACTCACTACTATACACAGAAAATTTATTTTTCTCGAGTAGGTATTTATTATTGCACAGGCTCGGCACCTGTCAATTTTTGGCGCCGTTGCCGGGGACTGGCGTTAATCATTTGTTTCTTTTTAAGTTAATTTTTTTCTGGTATTTTTCTAGTTTATGCCTCGCTCTTCTCGTACAGGCGAATTAATTTTCGACCCTGAAGTAGAGAAGACCGCGCGTAGAACGAGAAAAGAAACCAGGCGGCTCAGGGAGGAGCAATACGATATTGCTCCTCAGGAACTTGATCCAGAGGTTGAGCCGACAAATTTGTCTGGTGACAATTCAAGTGATTCAGACCGAGAGGAAGTCACTATGGCAAATGCACGAACACTAAGGGAGTTGGCTGCTCCTGATTTAAATCAGCAGCCCTTGTGCATTACTTTTCCACATTTAAATGATGACACTCCCTTTGAACTAAAATCTGGTCTAATTCATCTA
The DNA here is from genome assembly GCF_036785885.1 of Coffea arabica. Lineage (NCBI taxonomy): Eukaryota > Viridiplantae > Streptophyta > Magnoliopsida > Gentianales > Rubiaceae > Coffea > Coffea arabica. The sequence goes on along the minus strand of NC_092318.1, from coordinate 40,688,576 downwards.
TTGCCATCTTTCCATGGTCTACCAGGTGAGGAGCCCTACAAGCACTTGCAAGAGTTCGACGTCGTTTGCAACAGTATGAAGCCTCCGGGAATTACAGAAGAGCAAATAAAGATGAGGGCTTTCCCCTTCTCTTTGAAGGACTCTACAAAAGACTGGCTCTACTACCTACCGCCTGGTAGTATCACCACGTGGGATCAATTGAAGAAAAAATTTCTGGACAAGTACTTTCCGGCGTCTCGAGCTGCGAGCCTGAGGAAAGAGATATGTGGTATCAAACAACACCCTAGCGAGTCTCTCTATGAGTACTGGGAGAGATTTAAGAAACTGTGCACCAAATGCCCTCAACATCAGATAAGTGAGCAACTGCTCATTCAATATTTCTATGAGGGGTTGCTTTTCAGGGACAGAAGCATAATCGATGCTGCAAGTGGAGGGGCGTTGGTGAACAAAACCCCTCGAGGAGCATGGGAGTTGATTGAAGGGATGGCTGAGAACTCACAGCAGTTTGGTTCAAGAGAGGACATCCCGACGCGTAGGGTGAATGAGGTGGAAACGTCCTCTATCCAACAGCAGATCTCCGAATTAACATCTTTCGTAAGACAATTAGCTGTGGGGAGTGCTTCACAAGTCAAAGTGTGTGGGGTGTGCACTGCCGTAGGTCATCCTACGGAAATGTGTCCACTGGTTCAAGAAGAAACTGCAGAACAGGTGAACATGGCTGGCCACGCGCCCGCGCCAAGAAAGCAGTACGACCCGTACTCAAACACCTACAATCCTGGTTGGAGGGATCACCCCAACCTTAGCTATGGAGGAAATAGGCAGTCTAACTTTGTGCCAAATAGACAGCAAGGACACCAACAGCAGTACCATCCTCGCCCACCACCACCACCACCCCCTTCAAACTCAAGTCCGTCCATGGAAGAAATGATGAAGCAATTACTTGCTAACCAACAAAAGACGGATTCAGACTTGCAAAGCATGAGGAATCAACTGGGACAGGTGCAATCATTGCAAAATCAAATGAATCAAATGGCCATAACAATCAACCGTTTGGAGTCCCAAGTTCAAGGGAAGTTGCCATCTCAACCTGAGACGAATCCAAAGAATGTAAGCGCAATGACCTTAAGGAGTGGGAAGGAAGTTCAAGGACCCGAACCCGTGATTTCTAAAGACAAGGACGAGGAACGGATCGAGAAAGAATTAGAAGAGGAGGACAGAGGTAACAAAAATGCAAAGGTACCCTCGAACCCAATTCCTATAGCTAAAACTAATCCACCTCCCTTTCCTAGCAGGTTAGAGAAACCAAAGAAGCAAGACAAGGAAAAAGAGGTCTCAGAGATCTTTCGCAAGGTGGAGATCAACATACCCCTACTGGATGCGATTAAACAAGTACCCAGGTACGCAAAATTTTTGAGGGACCTGTGTGCCAACCGCAAGCGGTTGAAGGGGGATGAACGAGTTATAGTTGGGGAGAATGTTTCAGCAATTCTACAAAGAAAGCTTCCACCGAAATGCGGAGATCCAGGTATGTTTACTATTCCTTGTAGGATAGGTAATACTTTGATTGGGAAGGCCATGTTAGACCTGGGAGCCTCAATTAATGTCATGCCAAAGTCCATTTATGCCTCCTTAAACTTAGGCCCTTTGAAAGAGACTGGGATAATAATTCAATTAGCTGACAGGACCAATGCATACCCTGACGGGTTGATTGAAGATGTTTTGGTAAAAATTAATGAATTGGTTTTTCCAGCTGATTTTTATGTGCTCGACATGGAGGATGAACACTCCCGTGATCCGTCACCTTTGTTGTTAGGTAGACCCTTTTTGAGTACAGCCCGAACCAAAATTGATGTTAATAAGGGTACTTTGTCTATGGAATTTGATGGTGAGATTGTTCACTTTAACATCTTTGAGACCATGAAATATCCATCCGATTCAAATATTGGCTCTGTTTTCTCGGTAAATGTTATTGACCCTGCTATACAGGAGGTTTTTGAAATTGAAGGCAGGGATGAACTAGAGGTCGTCCTGACCAGGCACTTTGAATCCGAAACGACCTCTAGGGTAGAGTTGAGTGAAGAGTTTAAATGCGTGATTGGATCGTTGCAAACGTTACCAACCACGAAGACAAGGTATGATCTTGCACCGATTTTCATACCCGAACCTCATCAAAGATTACTTCCATCTGTGGTGCAGGCACCTGTCTTGGAACTAAAACCATTGCCGAAACACCTAAAGTATGTATACTTAGGTGAAGGGGAGACACTTCCAGTGATCATCTCCGCGGATTTATCAAAGGTTCAAGAAGAGAAACTACTTCGAGTTCTTAGGGAACACAAGCAGGCGATAGGATGGACCATCGCCGACATCAAGGGAATTAGCCCTGCGGTGTGTATGCACCGAATTCGACTCGAGGAGAATGCTAAACCCGTACGGCAAGCTCAACGGAGATTAAATCCTCTCATGATGGAGGTCGTAAAGAAAGAGATTTTAAAACTGCTGGACGTTGAAATTATATTTGCAATATCAGATAGCCCGTGGGTAAGTCCAGTACAGGTGGTCCCGAAGAAGGCAAGGGTGACAGTGGAATCAAACCAAGAGGGTGAGCTCGTACCAATTCGAAAGCCCACCGGATGGCGACAGTGTATCGATTACCGAAAGCTAAATGCCGTCACGAAAAAGGACCATTTTCCCCTCCCTTTCATTGACCAGATGGTGGAGCGATTAGCATGTCGAGCTTACTATTGTTTCTTGGATGGATTTTCAGGTTATTTTCAAATTGCCATCGCACCCGAGGACCAAGAGAAGACTACTTTCACCTGCCCATTTGGAACATTTGCATACCGAAGGATGCCATTTGGATTATGTAATGCACCTGCTACCTTCCAAAGATGCATGGTAAGTATTTTTTCAGAATATGTTGAGAAAATTATTGAGATTTTCATGGACGATTTCAGTGTATATGGTGAAAGTTTTGAAAACTGTCTAGATAACCTGAAATTGATCTTAGTAAGGTGTATAGAAACTAATCTCGTGCTTAATTGGGAAAAATGTCATTTTATGGTTGAACACGGGATAGTTTTGGGTCATGTTGTATCATCTACAGGTATTGAGGTTGATAAGGCAAAAATAGATGTTATATCTACTTTACCTTACCCCGCGAGTGTGCGGGAAGTTCGTTCCTTTTTGGGTCACGCAGGTTTCTATAGAAGGTTCATCAAGGACTTCTCGAAAATTGGAGCACCCTTGTTCCAACTTTTGCAAAAAGATGTATCCTTCGAATTTGATGAAACATGTAAGGGGGCATTCAATAAGTTAAAGGAGTTATTGACCACCTCACCTATTATCCAACCCCCTGACTGGAACCTCCCATTCGAGATCATGTGTGACGCCAGTGACTATGCAGTTGGTGCGGTATTGGGTCAAAGAGTAGGAAAGGCAGCTCATGCTATTTACTACGCATCTCGAGCCTTGAACGGAGCTCAATTGAACTATTCAACCACCGAAAAGGAGCTTTTAGCAGTTGTTTTTGCCTTAGAAAAATTTCGGTCTTATTTACTTGGTGCTAAAGTTATTATTTTTTCTGATCATGCAGCTTTGCGGTATTTGTTGACCAAAAAAGAGGCAAAACCGCGATTGATACGGTGGATATTGTTGCTACAGGAGTTCAACCTGGAGATCCGAGATAAGAAAGGGGCGGAGAATCTGGTAGCAGATCACTTGAGTCGAGTACAAGTCGTCGAAGATGACATCCCATTGAGAGAAGCATTCCCCGAGGAGCATTTATTTTCTATTAACTCATCTTTGCCTTGGTATGCAGATATTGTTAATTTTCTAGTCACTGACAAATTTCCTACAGGATGGCCTAAGGCAAAGAGAGACAAGTTGAGGAGCGATGCAAAGTTCTACATTTGGGATGATCCTTACCTCTGGAAGCAGGGTGCTGATCAAATCATCCGTAGATGTGTAAGTGAAGTTGAATTTCAATCTATTCTAGCCTATTGTCACTCTTTTGCATGTGGAGGTCACTTTGGACCGAAGAGAACGGCTCGTAAGGTGCTAGAGAGTGGATTCTATTGGCCAACTCTATTCAAGGATGCCTACTCATTTTGTAAGTCATGTGATAAGTGTCAAAGAGTGGGTAATATCTCTCGTAGGGATCAAATGACTCAAACCCCAATGATTTTTGTTGAAATTTTTGACGTTTGGGGAATTGATTTTATGGGTCCTTTTCTTTCGTCCTTTGGTTTTTTGTATATATTGCTTGCTGTAGATTATGTTTCGAAGTGGGTAGAAGCAAAGGCTACCCGCACTAATGATTCCAAAGTGGTTGCAGAATTCGTTAAGTCTAATATTTTTGTTCGCTTTGGGATGCCGCGAGCAATTGTAAGTGATCGGGGTACTCATTTCTGCAACAAAACGATCGCTGCAATTTTTAGGAGATATGGTGTCTTGCACAAAGTCTCTACATCCTACCATCCTCAAACAAATGGTCAGGCGGAAGCATCGAACCGAGAGATCAAATCAATTCTAGAAAAGATGGTCCGACCCGATAGGAAGGATTGGAGTGTGAGACTAGATGATGCACTATGGGCATATAGGACGGCATATAAAACACCCATTGGCATGTCCCCTTACCGATTGGTATTTGGAAAGCCATGTCATCTCCCGGTCGAGTTTGAGCATAGAGCATTTTGGGCGGTCAAACAATGCAACATGGATATCGAGGAAGGCGGAATTCAAAGAAAGTTACAATTACTAGAGTTGGAAGAAATCCGAAATGAAGCATACGAGAATGCAGTGATCTATAAGGAGAAGAATCGGATCTTTCATGACCAACAGATCTCTAGGAAGACATTCGTCTGCGGGCAAAAAGTTTTACTATACCACTCCAAATTGAAACTATTTCCAGGTAAATTACGTTCTCGTTGGATTGGCCCTTTTGTTGTAACTAATGTCTTTCATTATGGTGCAGTAGAGATCCAAAGTTTGAAGACGGAGAAGAAATTTGTGATGAATGGTCACCGTCTCAAGCCGTATTATGAAGGATTTCCAATTGAACGGGTGGAGATGATGCAACTGGAAGACCCGATTTGCTTAGTTTAAGCAAATTCTGGACTCCGTCTAGCCAAAGACGTTAAAGAGAGGCGCTTTTGGGAGGCAACCCAATTTTTGATTTTGTTGGTTTTTGTTGTGCGATTCGTTAAATATGTCGTTTCTCATCTGGGTATTGCTTAAATTTGATATTTTTCTCTACTATGATCAGGACAGGTGATCATGGCGTGCCCATGCGAAGAAGGCACGCATTAAAGTTCCAACTTCAAGGTTTTGGAAAAGTGACCAAATGAGGCAAAAAAGGCGAAATTTGATCAAAGATCTCAATACCTCAAATTCAGTAATTGTGGTTTTTGATGCATTAAAGAGGTTTAGAATGCATGTTTAGATCATTTTACATGTGCGTGAATGGTTTATTTTGACATAGAAATGATCTATGATGCATTTTGGGAAATTGGGGTATCATTTGTAATTATTCCAAAGTTGAATTTCTGCTAAATTTTGCAGCAGAAAACGCATTTTTTAATGAAACGCGCCACTGAATCGCGTTTTCAAATCTGCGCCTATAATTAAGAAAACGCGCCTTAAAAACGCGACAGGAAGTCGCGTTTTCTACCAAGTCGCGTTTTCCAGCCTGTTCAGAAACAAAAAACGCGCCTTCAAATACGCGATTTTAAGTCGCGTTTTCTCACATAGTCGCGTTTTCGATGCTGCAAGTTTTGTGAAAAAAACGCGACTTCACAAAACGCACCTTGAGGCGCGTTTTCTTGAGCCGCGTTTTCTGAGCACAATGATCCGACCTCGGATCCTTTTAAAAACGAAGGCTTGGACCACTTTTCAACTCTACTTTTCTTCATGTTGGCTTGTTTTTAGTAAGTTTTAGTTCTTCGATTAATGTTTGTGTGTTTTGTAGGTGGCAATGGCAAGAGTTCATGCAAATGATCTCAATTGCAAGGGTGTTTATATTAAAAAAAAAAAAGGGAGTTTTCATGTTCAATTGCTGCATTTCATGCATTTAAAGTGTTTCATGTTTAAGTTATATTCATGCATGATCATATTAAATTTGAATTTTATTCAAAGAACATGAAGTAGGTTGAATGTGGAAGGTTGGCCAAGCAAATTTGGAGGAAAAACTGCAGAAAACAGCTTTTTCTGCAGCAAATCCGGCCATAAATCCGGCCATAAATCCGGATTTTGTCCAGAATGCTCAAAAAAAAAAAAATTTGTATTCTTTCTTTCCTTCTTTTCTTCTTTCTTTCTTCTTTTCTTCCCCGCTGCTTGCCCTTTTTCCCCCTTTTCTTTTCTTCTTCATTCGCCGCCGCCAGAAGCTCCGCTGACCCACGGCAGCCGCGGCAACTGGCTCGCGCGCCGCTCCTCCCTGCCGCTCGTCGACGCTGCCCACGCCGGACGCCGCTGCCGCAACCGCCGCCCACCCCAGCTCTTCTCGCCGCTGCCTCGGCTCTCCTCGCCAAGGGTGACCACCAGCTCATCTCACCTCCTTCACCCTTGTCATAGCCACCGCCTCCAAGATCCGCCTGAAGCCCCGAAAGCCGCGCACCACCAGATCCAGCTGCCGCAAACTCTTCTCTCTCACAACCACCACCTTCATCGCACCACTGGCTTCGTATGCACGCGCCTGCCTCAATCTCTCTCTATTATTTTTTTTCATTTTCTTATTTTATTATTGCAGTATGTTTTTATTATTTTTATTACAGTACGTTTTTGAAAATTTTGCGTGTTTGGACTACCTGACATTTCTATTCCCTCCTTAGTTGGGTACTTCTGTGTTACTTTGCTTGTTTCTTTTCACTTTGCTTGATTTTTATTTATTTAGTAGATTGACTTGTGGTTAGTCGTGTGATTTACTTATTCTGCTGTACTTTGTGTCTAACTGTGGGTAATTTGCTACAGTTGTTTGTTCAATTGGGAGGTGCCTTTAACACTTAAATTTACTTATTGAAGTAGATTGCCTTCAATTGCCTTATATGAGAGCCTTTTGTCTGTTTGCATTTCAATTACTACATTGATTGGGGTGATTTTGAGGTGCATTATTATTACATTTGGCTAAGTTTGGAACCACGAGTGTTTATTGATTGCATTTGTTATAAGTGTTGAGATATCTGTATAACTTGCGAGTGAATGCAGTGTGCATTTTGTTCATTGAATTGATTTTTCATTTGTTAGTGCTTTGAATTTCTTGTTTCCATTATTCATTAGTAACTGTTGTCTATTGTGGTTTGGAGTGCAATTTGGAAAGAATGGTGAAACCACGATCTCGACCTTTTGACCTCCGCTTCGCCTCCTCCAACTACAGGTGCTAATAGCTGGCACCAGCTTCAGGGGAGTTTCGTTGTCCTTCTTCTTATTTTTACTGTTTCATTATCACATTGAGGGCAATGTGTGATTTAAGTGTGGGGGGGATTTGGGTTTAGTTTTGATTGGTGTTTCTTTAATTTGCTGCCTTTCTTACTAGTGTTTTGATGAATAAATGTGGCATCTCACTCGTCTATTGCTGGTTATGATTTATTCTATGAATTTAGTTTAAGTGGCAAGTAAAAGCATGTTATCTTGGTGAATATCATGAGTTTAATGACTTGGTGCAAATTGTGGTTAAATTGTTTAGGCAATATAAATATTTTACTAGCAATTGTTGTGTAGATTAGGCAATTGTTGATCTTAGTTCTCCATATTAGGAGATGACGTGGGCCATGATCTTTAATTATCTGGTTTTCTGGTGCTTTAATTGTGATTAATAAATGACCCTACTCCGCTAGTGTCGTCACCCAGTAACCGGGAGTCTTCACCACAAGTGTCGACTTTCGCGTCAAAAAGTGACTATATATATGAGTAGTTAGTCCTGAAGCTGTGAAGAGTTGAGTAACTGGGCTCTTTCATCTAAAAATGTCAGAGTTCACGTCAAAAGACTTGAATAGCTTGGGACTGAGCATTTATTAAAAAAAAAAAAAAAAAAAAGAGAAAAGAAAATAATAAGTAAGTTTATGATCATGTTGGCCTGCCGATCCTTGTTCTTCAATGTTGAGATTTTGATTTTCAGTTGACCCAATTGCTAACTTTTGCTAGTTTAATATTTTGATTTCTTAGACGACTTAGCCATGAATTGGACGAGTCTATGATTTCAGGAGCTAACCGGGAGAAATATGTCTTGACACTTAACCACTAACTTGAAAAGAATCGAATTTTTTCCAGTCCCTGTGGATTTGACCCTACTCACTACTATACACAGAAAATTTATTTTTCTCGAGTAGCTATTTATTATTGCACAGGCTCGGCACCTGTCAAGCAGAACAAATCACCCGTTGATGCTTTGAAGATCAATATGGATGGAACGTGGGAAAAAAAAGGGCAGGGTAGAATTGGTTTAACCATTTTGGATGAGACTGCGGAGGTGATGGTAGCATTAGGAAGGCACAAGATAGTGATAACGAAACTTTAGCAATGATCCGTCCAGTGTAATTCAAGTATTTACACATTCAATTGCAGGGTTAATGATCAGGTGGCTAACTTAAGAAATTGATGGGCAATAGACTGGATGTGTCAAAGTTCAAGTGACTGGAGAATTATGCTAGGCTGCTGATTGCTGTGTTTTTTGATTGTTGAATTCACTAACAAGTTAATTTTAAAATTCCTTTACAATAAATTTCAGTTGAACTACAATAACTTAATTGGATAATGTCTCGATGTGCTTGCTTGTGCACGGATGTCAACCTTCATTTGAAAGCAAATTTTTACCCGTTACTTATGCATGGATTTGAAGGAGTCTTAATCAATATTTTTCAGTTTTGTGTTTTCCTGAACATTGGTTGATAGTTTATTTCTTGGGAGTGTGATGGTGCCATAGATTGTAACACCTATTTGAAAACTTTCGACTGCATTGCAACAGTTCCTCTGCATTATGTAGGGGTTATTATTATGTTATTCCTTTAAACTATAGCACCACTATCATTTTACTTGTTAACGTTATTTTTCTTGTCATTTTACGTAAAATTTTGAACAAAAATATCCTTCTCTCTAATGGTACTAGTATAGTGTTATTATCACTTTACCCCTTAAATTATAGTGCTACTATTAGTTTATTTTCTAATGTTATATTTTAGGCATTTTCTACTACTGCTAAGCCAATTCAACATATTAAATATTTTAAATGGAAACATCCTTCTGTTTTGTATAATTAAACAATAAAAAGTTAGAATGGTTTTATTCTTCTTTTTTTTTTTATACTAAGAGTACCAAGAAAGTAAAAGCAAAAGGGTTTTTTCTTCTTTTTTTCATTCCCACTAATACAAAGAAAAAGAAAAAGAAAAAGAAAAAGATATGGAAGAGAGAGAGAGAGAGAGAGAGAGAGAGAGAGAGAGAGAGAGAGAGAGAGACCACCAAAAACTCAAATTTGAAAAGAAGAAAAAATAAAGAAGAATCTAATATTTTGACCGTTTTAAAGTCATCGGAGTTGGAATTTGGTGGAAGGTAGAAGAGTGAGGAGTGATTTTAAAATAATGAGAATATTGAATTTTTCTCATTTTCTTTCTTAGAATTAAGTTCTTACTCTTTCCTCTATCTCATTTTCTTTTTGGTAACTAAAAAGAGTGAAAAAAAAAGAGATAAGAGCACTTGTTGATTTTTGAATTTGGTATCTCATTTTCTTTTAATTGTAAGAGAGGAAGCTAACTTCATCTAAAATTTTGCAATATGCTAAATTAATTTCATCAGTGGTGCCTAAAAAATAATATTAGGAGATAAATTGAAAATAATGTTATAGTTTATTGGAGTAAACTGATAACAATTCTAAGGGCGAAACATGTTTTCTCACTTGAGTTAACAAACTACATTACATTTGACAATTAGTTTTGTGGATAATGTAACTAATCACCCATTTACGATTGCAATAGCTTATCAAAAAAATACTTCACATAATAGAAGTTTTAATAAAAGTGCTTAAATGCTTTTAAATATATTATTTGGATATATAGTTCAATAAATACTTATTGTGTTTGATAATGTGCAATTTGAAAATTTTTAAATGCATTTATCTCTTTATTGAATTCATAATTTATAATTTAGGATAACATGATTAAATTTAACGTTTTATTTCTTCAAATACAAAAGTTATTCTAAAAGCATCAAATTTGATCTTTTACTAAAAGTGCTTTTAACTGAAAAAGTTTCGTTTCTAATTTTATGGGACGATATTTATCAAAAGGCTCAAAATTATTTTTAGCACCCAAATGGACCCTAAAAAAATAATCAACAAACTATGTTACATTTCATCATTAGTTTTGGGATAAAGTAAGTAAATAATAGCGCCTAATTATTTAAGGCATCTTTGGCTGAAAGAAACCCATCTCAAAAGCAGCTAAGTGGGCATGTCAATGTATCGGATCTTACCCAAATCCAACCCAGATTCAAGATACTTGGGTAGGATTTGGATTTAATTTCTCAAATCTAGACCCAAATCCTATAACAAGGTTGTGGGGCTAGGTAGGATCTGATTTTTTATGACCCATATTCAAATTCAAACCCATACCAGACTCTATTCAGACCCATATATATATAATTAAAAATATATATATATATTAGTAAATTTATAAAATATTCTAATATTATATGGTCATTGGATCGAATACAATAAGACTTCATAATTATTTTTTTTCAAACTAATCCTAGTTATCATTGTAATTAGTACAAACTATTTCAGGAAAACAAGAAAAAGTAAAGGCAAATAAATGAAAGATTGGACGTAGATATAGTAGGAGTTTTAAAAATAAATAGAAGTAGTCGTATATTCATTCAACTTCTTGAATATTAATTTTATTATTTGAAAATAAAAATTGGATGGTGTTTATATTTTTTTCAAATCTATATATTTTTACTTTAGTGTGTGTAAAAAAATAGAACCTATACTTACCGGATACCAGATCCAGAAGGATTTGGGTTTGAACTTATTTTTTTCAGACCCACAAAGATCTAGGGTGAATTCTCAGTTTATGATGGAAAAAAAAAAGAATTCTACAACGAGGGCGGTTCTTGGGTTTGTTTCCACAAAAGAGGGTCTTCGCATTCTGGAAATGCGAGCTCACTGAGCTCGCATTCCGGGAATGCGAGCTCACATTGAGCTCGCATTCTGAAAATGCGAGCTCACTGAGCTCGCATTGAGCTCGCATTCTCGCACTACATACCGCCAAGACCCATTTCGAAAAAAAAAAAGACAAAAGTGAGTGGGAGAAGCAGAACGCAATATCGAAACATAGCTGCCGAACATCAAAACAAAGATTTCGGAATTGTCGAACAGCAAAACAAAGAAAACAAATAACATGCACTTCATAAAAATAACTTATATAATTTTTTTAAATAACATTGCGTTATGAAATTTCTAAAATTACAGTTGAAATTGTAACAGATATTAATGACTATTAACTATTAGATTCTTATAACTAAAATTCGTCGGTGTCAACAAATAAATACGATTCATTAATAACAAAGGAAAATTAGAATTTGATAAAAAAAATTTATTTGATAAAAAAGGAAAAAAAGTTAGTATTTTATTCATAAAATATAGTCAATACCTTACATGTTAACAATTTCATTCTATTTTTTCATTGATATATGAAATAGAAAGAACTATGCATGTGTACTTTTTCCACCATTTAAATGTATTATAATAAAATAACGTATTTTCAACCGTACAATTACCAATTTTTTTTAATATAAAAGAAATATGATTTTTTTTAGAACACATATTTGATGACTTTAGGCACGTGCAAGTTTTAAAATAAAAAAATTTATTCCTCTGCTAATTACAGATTTTAAATAACATTTCTTTAACATTTCTCCGAAATATAAGATTTTAGTAGAGCTTTTAAAATAAGATTTTACTACCGACAGCATTTTAGTAAAGGCAAATTCTACAAAACAAACAACATTTTCTGAAAAAGATACATTTTGGTGGGAGCTCGTAAATTTCATTTTAAATTTTTTTTCTAGCAAGTTTGAATTTAATTTTCTGAAAGTCATACTTATAAATGCGAAATCTAACAAAAAAATTAAATACAATTTTTAGAGGTCAAATTTATCAAATGCGAGCTATTTGAAAAATTTTATTTAGCTCTTACTATTTTCTGGAAAAAATTTAATGAGAGCCCAAAAAAAAAATATATATATATATATATCAGGGTGAGCTCTATTGAGCTCGCATTCGTGGAATGCGAGCTCAATAAGCAGAGCTCGCATTTTGCGAATGCGAGCTCAGCAGAGCTCGCATTCGCAAAATGCGAAGACCCCCCCTACGGAATACCCAATCAAAATCACCCCTTTTGTAGAATTTTTTTAAAATTCATCACAAAATTAGAAATTTCTCCAAAGATCTAGGTCTAACAAAATTTAATAGATTTACATCTGAATTAAAAGAATTCAATCCAAACGCAACCCATTGACATGCTTACAGCCAAGCCATGAGTGGGGAACTTACATCCACTAGGGCCGGAGTCCTTCCTGTGATCACAACCCATATCAAAGGCAGCCATGATTGAAATACTCAGCAGGGCATAGTTCCCAGGCAAAGGGTTGACAGCCCATCTCAAAACTAACCATGTCTGAGGAAACTAGTAGTGCAGGAGTTCCCATAGAAGATCAACTCAGCGATCTGCCTGACGCCATCATCCACCACATACTCTCGTTCCTCCGGACAAAATTTGCTGCGGTGACTTCCGTCCTTTCCACCAGGTGGAGGTATCTTTTCTTAGACGTTCCCAAGATTGACTTTGACGAGCCACTGGTTTTCAAAAATCCTGACCTAAAAGGCAGACATGGTGTTAACAAAAAAGATGAATTGATGTTCGAGGCGGGAATCCGTTGTTTGGCTGCGAGACTTGATAAACTCATAAAACTTCCATAAAAGAATTTCGGCTTAGATTATTAGAGCTATGACATGGGAAAATGGATCTAATTAAGGTGTGGATATCTTCTCCACTCTGTAGCAAAGTTGAAGTTGTTGACATTTGCGTTGAACGAGTTTGCTACTGTGAGAGCTTAAAATCCATCCCACCTGATATATTTGGACGCAAATCGCTTGTAGTATTGAAATTACGTGAGAGTTTATCCTCAGGGTTCCAGAATTGGAACGATCGTGCTTCCACGTCTGAACGTATTGAGTTTAGCAAGAGAGGTGAGACTGCTCAGTAATACTCGACGTTGGGAAGTCGCTGTGAGATATCCATTGCTTGGGGATTTCCGGGTTTCTAATGTCAATCATCTTGATATTGAATTAGTTGATATTTCGATTCCTTTGCTAAAAAAGTTGGTTTGGAATGTTCCTATTGGAGGGGATCGGGTTGTTCTTAACACCCCGAATCTTGAGTGTCTGGAATGTGATTATCTTGAGCATCTGGAATGTTTCATGCCCACTAGTTGGCTCAACTTGCAAGTTGAAATCTTTTATTGGAGCTGATCTATGTTTTATTTCTTTGACTGAGGCTTATCAGTTTCACCAGCTCATTGATGAAATGTCCAATGTAAAGATTCTCCGTTAGTGGGGCTATATTATAGAGGTAAATTTCTTTTAATTGTGAATATCTGTAGTTTAGTGACCTTTTCTTGATTTTTGGGCTTACAGTACATATTTTGCTTCCATTTGAATAACTGTTGCACTTTATGTTATTTGAAGTGTCTCAATGAGGCAAATCATCTGCTACCTGAACTTCTAAATTTGACACACTTGGAACTATTGGCATGCCGCGTTGAAAATTGGAAGTGCTTGTCTGTGACATGGTGAGTTGGCCTTTGAACTTGGGTGATTTGAACGGAGTGGACCAAATGAGTTTTGCCTTTCTCCTTTTAAAAATAGGTAGAGATAAAATTATTTAATCTAATGTCAAGGTTTCGCTTTTGTCTTTTGATCAGTGCGGATAGGAAATTGACGGCAATATACTCCTACAGAATAGTGCTAAAGACAAACCTTGGTGTTTGGATGAGCATCTTACAGAAGTTAAAATAAAAAATTTCAGTGGGAGAAAATACGAGTTTCAGATAGTAAGATATTTTCTGAAGCATGGGAGTGTGTTGCAGAAGATGTCTATATATGCTTATGAAGGTGAATTTCGGGAAAAAGGCAATCATTCGTTAACGAGAAGTTATCAAAGTCGAGGAGGAGCTTCAAAAACTGTGAGGTTGTGCTTCATTAAGCGTATGGAGGAAACTTTTGTGCTTTAGATGCTCAAAGAAACACAAAATATCAAATTCGCTACTTCTGGATCCAAAAGATGTTGGCGCTGTTTTCTTCTGTATGATTCCAGATTCTGGACTTTAATGTTTCATTCTACAGATTCCTTCCTGTGAGCGCAATCTTCTGAACTATTGGGTTTTCGTGGTTTGACATATAAAGTATTGTGGTATTTTGGTCCATTTAAAAGCAGAGTTAATTACTTTTGCCCTTTTTGCGGGCGTTGATAATGTACTGGATGCCAAAATCATTAACTCGTTCTCTGAATATCTGTAGATGCTACGTTAACTTCTTCTTTAACATTATTGCTGTGGTTCTTTTCTTCCTGCAATTAGGTGATCATGAGATTGGATTCAGTAAAGAAATATTGAACTCTACCCATACTTTGCAAGATCAAATCTAAAAATATTAGTCAGTGCCAGTTCATATATGGTTTCCTAATTGTTGTTTGTTGTTTGGTACATTATTGCCGCCTATGCTCATTTGCAGACATTAGTGGCCTGTACGATTCTTCACTGCTGAGTGCTTTTGCAATTCTGTTCCGAAACATCGAAGTGGACAATGCTTTGTTCCATTTATGCAAATCTATGTAGTCTAAAACACCTACAAGGGGCTTGTGTTCTTTGAGACTACTCTAAGTTTGACAATTACCTTTTGTTCTTGAACTTCGCATTTTTTATATCCAGATTGGTGCTGACATTTAGTTAATGTCAGATAGATCTTCTGCTCTATGGAAAAGTTGAACGCTTCCTTGTGTCAAGTAAAATTGCTTCTTTTGATATATTTGTATAATGATAACAATAATAGTTAGAGGGGTTAGTCATCAAGATGTTCGCAAAGACGGGAGGCATTCCTCTCCTTGATGAACAGTTTGATATGTTTCGGAGGAGGAATTTGGCAAACTCTGTTTTCAGAGGCAAAATTACTTTTCACAGAAATTTGAGACAAAGATTTAGCTTCTCTTAGCTACTACCCACAAATAAAAGAAACAATGCCTTACCTAGTATCAAAAGATCAAAGAAATGGCTCTTCCAGTTGGGAAGAAGAAGAAAGTGAAGTCCTCGTGGCGGTTAAAATATAAGACTCTGTTTAATTGAACTTATGGAGTGAAATGGTCCATTATGGTGATGTATTTATTTTTTCTGCTCTGGATTTTGCTTTACTGAACATCCAGAGAATTCTAGGGCTGTAATTAGTGTCCTTTGATATTTCCTAAACTGTTTGCTTTGTTTTACTCTTCTTCTGCCATTGCTTCAACTCCCTCATCAAAGGTTTCAACACCTTCACAAGTGACTATCTTTCCCACACAACAGAACAATATCTTTCCAATTGTCAACTACTTTGTTTTGCATTCCCATAGCATCAGGATTAGACTGCATGAAAATAAGTGGATTAATTCATCATATAAACTAGGCAGCAACACAAGATAAATGACTGCTTGTTTTGTACCTTAACATAAACTTTCCATTCATTTACATCTTTTGCTGTCACAACAATCATCTTTCATTCTTCATCCCACTTGAATCCACTTTGTGTCTTGATTGCATCTGTAACCACCGCATGGTACCTTTTCCACAGTTTGAGGTGACTCTTTATGTTTTCTTTTGTCAATTCAAGACCCAATTCAGAGTTCATTTACTCAAGTGCAGTTTGTAAAACTAGAGGCTTGCAAGAATTGCCATCACTCTTATTCCCTTTAGCCATCTGGTCAAGCAAGACCTAAGCCAAGGCTTTATCCATTGCCTTAGTCCATGCAACATAGCCTCAAAGTTTTTCCGGTGACTGAGTACTTGATTGAGATTTTTCAAATTGCTTCCCATTTCCTTTCTTTCTTATAAAAATATAACAAACACCCAAAGAGAAGTTTTGGCACTGAATCTTACAGAAGAAGTTTATGGTACAAACATCCAGGACCACAATACTTGGAGACTGCAAATTCAAATTACAAACTTCAACAAATAAAGTAGAAGAGTTCGGATGTGATGAACTGGCAAACTACAAATCATGTAGTATACTTGCATTGCTTTTTGATTGAACAATCTAAGATTTTGTATGAGTTCACTATAAACTGATGCTTTAAGGCAACCACTTAAGAAGCATTAAAAGTTTGTAGAATCAGGTTCCCCCTTGTGGCTTTCATGTACAATCAAGTTCATTCAGACTGAATCCTAATCCTTAATATCAATTTCAGCCTTAGGCCGCATCAGGAAAACTGGAACAGATGAGAATCAAATTGTTTGCTTCCAAGTCTAAAATCTTCATTTAATGGTTTGGCAGCAAAACTTAGTGTAATACACAGTCAGTACTTACAGTGCTATTACTACAACAGACCAACATTTAGAAAGTTAATACAGATGCAGTTTAACCATATTTATCTAGCCTCATAAACTTTAAAGAATCTAGTAAACCAGAACAGAGATTTCCTTTCCTATTCACAATAGAAATTTGAAACCAATAGATGAAGAACAAGTCCATTCTTTCATAGCACTTGCTCATCAAGATAACTACTTGTTTCGTTTGGGTTTACGCCGCTGGGCCATTATCAACGCCAATGAGTACAATGTTAACCTTTTCATTGGACTCTTGCCCTCAGTTAACCTTTTCCACTTGCTATGAGGCCAATGAGTCAACAATGTTAACTCAGTCAGTTTCTTGGTTCCAGTGCACCAAAGCTGCTATAAAATATTGGTGTGAAATTCCAATATTCTACGTTTTAATTGAACAACCCTTTTACATATTTTTTGGGGAGGGGCGTGGGAAAGTGGGGAAGGGGGCAAGGGGGCAAGGGGGAAAGTGGGGAAGGGGGCAAGGGGCAAAGAGGATGAAGAGAAGGGACAAAAAAATAGAAAGAGAAGAAGTATGACTATTGAGGAAGTGTGTTACTATCAGTTTCATGGAAATAGAGTCAACAAAGTCTTGAACCAAGTCAGCTCCCGTTAAGTGCATACTAGCTAAAAACACAACATGGAACTTAAGCCAACTGATGGGGGAGGACGAACTATCCAAGCTGGTGTACGAAAATCAAGCACCTATAGCTGCAGGGCAAGTATTACTTTTGCTTATATTTACCCACTTGCTCTAGAAATATAATCAAAAGTTAGTACAAGATTTCTAATGAAGTAGCATGTTGCGCCAAAAAGTGTTACAAATAAGGGATTACATAAGTTAGAAAAAACGAGTTATAAACTCCAAATATTTCTCAATAGGTGGGGAAAGAGTTGCAAAGTTCTTTATGGGCTGTGAGTCACTTGAAGATTTAAATTTGTCTTAGTGCTACCCAGAAGAAGGTCAAATTCTAGATCTCTCCATGAATTCCCTTAGAAGAATGACATTATCCTATAATGACATTCACAAAATTATGATTGATAACCCAAATCTTCGATACTTGATGATTGAATCTCTTGATGAACACGCACTAAAAAATTTAAGAGTCTCTAGTCACAGCAGAGAACATTATAGAATTTCACCCTATTGATGATTTTACCTTCATCTATGAAGATACCCTATGATTTGAAAATTTGGTGCATACGAAGTTTTCAGCAGGGAGCCGAACTTTACCTCGTTCATGTCTCGCTCAGATGCTAAATAAAGTTGAAACTGTTGATTGTTCTGGTTGTCGAACTCAGTTTATATCATCGAGTATCTTTTACAACATGAAGCAGTTCTCAAAGAAATAAGTTTTAGGTTTTGAGAGGATAACGCATCCACTGAACATTGGTTATATTCTAAATGGAGGAAATTGTTAATGCTTCCAAGATGCTCAAAGACCTACAAGATTGTTCTCCCTGAGTAAACTCCATTTTCTGTGAAGTAGTTTTTGGTGTATGGTGTAAAAAAATATTAGAGTTTATACATGGTGAAAATGTCATGTGCTTGTTTTTGTATCAAAATCCTTATGCCAAAACTTGTTTTGCTTAAATTTTACTGTATATAAACCACAATTGCCGGTTTCTATGTCCTTCACATAATGGAAGGTGCAAAAATTATTACCAATTGTATACAAGTTTAGGGAATATGACAGAGTAATGTATTGTTAGAGTCAAAAACTGTGAATTGAAATGGCGTAAAAAAAAAAAAGAAAAAAGGTTGCAGAGTGATGGCAGCCATGGAGTTGAAATGCTCGGACATAAGCTCATGGAAGGCGGCTCTGTCGTCCTACAAGTCCAGCATCGAATCCTTAAACAAACCAAACCTTATTTCCCTCGACGATTTCTACAGGAACGAGCTTCCGGTACTGGTAAAGCAGAGGAACCCTACTCCATATATAACGACTGATGAACTCTCAAAATTAATGCAGTGGAAGCTGAGCAGGGGCAAATGGAGGCCCAGGCTGCTGGACTTCGTTTCTTCGCTGAACGACGACGTTGTCAAATCAGCCTCGCGAAAAGCGTTCGAGTCGTTGCCGGACGTTTCTAAAGCTGTTAAGGAGCTCACCGTCTTGAAAGGCGTGGGCCCCGCCACTGCCTCCGCTATTCTCGCTGCCTATGCTCCTCATATTACTCCATTCATGTCCGACGAGGCGATGGAAGCAGCAATTGGTAACACGAAGGACTATACATTGAAGAGTTATCTAGTTTTTGTGGAGAAGTTACAAGCCAAGGCAATGGAACTTTCGAGCGAGGAGGACCTATTCACACCATCAGATGTTGAGAGGGCTTTGTGGAGTGCTTCTGTAGCTGCCAAGTCAAAAGCTTTATCATCAAAGCCTGCTGAGGTTGACTTAGACAAGAATTCCAAAAGAAAGAGAAAGCGGTGATTGGAAACTAACTAGTCCGATTCTGGCACTAACTAGCACATAAGTTAATTCTTGCACTGTGTTATACCCAAGTAACTCTAGTAATGTGCAGCTTGGGTTTTCTTCCCCATGGAATATGTCTATTGCAAGACAATTTTTGGTACAAAAAAAAAAAAAAAAAAAAAAATGTATTGTTAGTTTAATGATATTTAAGGATATAAAGTTTAATGATATTTAAGGATATAAAGTTTAATGATATTATGATAGTAATACGTATGATAATGCTGAGATAAAGTTGAAACTTTGAGAATATATATATGCGAAAAAAATCAACTAGGACTCAGGAAACATAGAACATTAAAGAAGATAATCATATGGTTCAATGTTCAGCTAATAAGTGAAACTTCTAATGGCTGGAAATCCTATGGAACAAACTAATGTTCAATATGTCCAAGGTAAAAGAATTTTAGCCATTATACCAATTTCTAAAGACCCAGGACCAAAATGACAAATCAGAAATGCCAGCAACATAACTAAAATCTTCGATATTTCCTTTGTCAAGCCAGATGTTGTACTTGATCAACAGATGAAGAAGCAGGAGACAAGGAGATTCAGGTCGGCATTTTTAATCCTTTTCTGGTAAGAGTTCTATTCCTTAGTCGAATAGGTTTATTGTTCAAATCCTATTTCAAGTTGTACATACAAATTCCATGTGTACTATTTTTATTAAGTTTCTTTTCTTCTTTCCTTCTCAATGTAACAGCTACAGCATTACCTGAAAATATATCGATGCCGATCGAGCTATGATCTAAAAGGTCATAGTTCAAAGTTCCCTTCAATCGACCCTGCCCACGCTTTATGAAGCAGAAAATGAACTTAAATGTGCAGAGAAGGCAATATGGCAGCTCGTAAAGTTGCTACCTAGAAAAAATTTAGGATAAATTACAGTTTATCTAGGTGGTTTACTACCTTTACACATTAATTCTCTTATATTTTAATGGCTATCCATGACCCCTTCATGGTTTCAACTAAAAATTTAAAGAGATGGAATCGTTCATTTGTAATGAACTACTTTAAATGTCAAGATTACTCTCGTTTAGAAACTAAAATAATTGAAGTCACAAAGATATGTAAATATAATATGTATTACACTTAACCTTCTGTAAGTTGCGCACTTTCACGTAACTCTCTTATGATTTTCAATAGAATCCCTTGTGGTTAACCAATAATTTTTATCTTGATATTCACACCAGCTATGTTACGGAGGAGGTGACCATCATTTTAACACTTTGATCTAAGCTATAAGAGGGTATGGTTTTTTGAAACTATAGGAGGCTTATGTAAAAATATGTTAAACTATAGGAAGGTTAAGTATAATTCGCAAAAAAAAATATATATATATAGAATGCTCCTTGACACTTTAATTTTATGATATGGGTATAACTTAAACCACAAACATATGTAAAAAGGCCATATTCTACACTGCATAAGCAGTAAGACTAATGTTTGGTTGCTATAGATTTTAAGTGATAATAATCCACTAGGATTGATCTAATGGTTGGCAGAGGGTTTTTAGACTTCTTCACATTGCCAAGTCCAGAGTTTCAAATCATGGTCCTAAGAGTTATATTTAAAAAAAAATGTCACGGAAGCAATTGACAAAAGAGGGGTACTTGTTCAAGATTCATAGATAAGCATATAGTCCAAGGAAGAGATCAAGTATGAATTTGCATATCTAATATTTAAACAGAAACTACAGAACAATAAAGCTACAAGAAGCAACTATAATTTGTCTACAGTTGAAATAACAAAGCAAATTATAGTATAGGAGAGAACTGAATGTTTCAGCAAATTAAAGATTGCAGAAAGCAATGGAATGGGTTTATCCATTTATTTGCAAGGCTGGTTTTTCCTTTAAACACAATATTGCAGTTCTTTGAGCACTTCAATAGCTTCTTTGGTGGCCATCCCTTGGACATTCCATGCTCTAAAGGAGACATAGACATAACATCAAGCACAGCTGCCTGCTGCAGAAGATACCCTACTAATTCAAACTCCAACTTATGCCCAGAAAAATTTCTTATCTCAATTTCCCTAAGGTGTTTAGCAAAACACACAGGCTTCTCTTGAGCACCATAATCCAGTGCTGTCTGGGTATATACTTCACAGTGCAGTCCAAGAAATTCAAATATTTGGCAACCAAATCAAATTGACTTTTTTCTCTCAGTTAGCATTAAATAGAACTTTATGCCAAAAGCAATTATTCATGAACATTCGACAGTGTGACAATTAGTTGAAAATCTAACTTACCAAGTCACAAATCAGCACTTCCAGGTTGGGAGCACAATGCAGCAGAATTTCTAAAAGTTGCCACTGGTAATCACGGCTTGCTTTAAGCTCCATACGTCTCAAATTATGAAATTCAGGCAACGAATGAGGAGATCGAAAGAGAACCTTTATACCACAAACAACACAAGTATCATGAAAATGCTAGAGAAACAGAGATTTTGCATCATAATGTACGGATTTTGGCGAAGAAATTAGAACTAAAATAAAAAAAATTTACCTCTAAAGAAGCGCCTGATAGACGAAGAAACTTAACATTGCACATTTTACTAATAAAACTAAATAACTGCAAACGTGATAGCATAGCACAGGGGGCATTCCAGGAGAAAAATCAGCTCTGACCAGAGACTTGAACCCACATGTTGACTGTACTTTACTATAAGAATCATCGTACTCGAGAACCTGAAGATTGGGGGTATTAAGAACAACCTTGTCCATACCCCAAAACGGGCGCCAGATTAACTTTTCTAGGGAAGGAATTGAAATTTCAACAGATCCAACTTTATATATACGTGGCCGCACTGCATTAGTCCAGGCATCCTCAGGATCAACTACACGGCCTTGCCCGTCTCTCAAACTTGTATCACTGCCCCCTACTTTCAACAATTCTATATGCAAAACTTTGAGCTTGGGCAAACAAAAAATATTTGGAAATTTGACAAGAGCTCCGCCACACAATTTCAAAACCACAAGCGTTTTGCACCAAAATATTTCACTAGGCAAGACTGCACTATTTTCATTCTCTCCCAGTCCAATTGCAATATCAAGAACTTGTATATCACGCCAAAGCATAAAAGATATCCATACACTTGCAAGATAACTTGTGGAAATGTTTTGGCTGTGAAGACGAAATTCACTAACAGAATACGATTCCCACAGCATAACCAGTCTAAAAACAAAGTTTATATACTTTTCAAGCCACTCTGGTTGTGATTGTGTTTGAACTTGTGATCTTTTATAAGGAATTTGTTTTCTTTGCGGGGGATGCAAAAGCAAAGAGTTATCAAGATCAATTTTGGGGACTGACAAGAAAATGTACCTCCACTTGGTGGATAAAATAGATGTGGCAGCTGCAAATTTCGTGGAAAGAAATGAAAGTATGTGACAGATTATGGAGTGATGTAGGTTGCTGAGTCTATCTTCTTCTTCTATACAACCTTTGGGTACCATGCGCTCTCTATCTTCTTCTTCTATTCAAATTTGGCCATGCATTTGCACAAGCATTTTTGCATCTTCACAAAAAAAAATTTTTTTAATAGATATTAATAAGAACTCAAAATGATAGATATACAAAATTGGAAGTACTATATAAACTGTCAATGTATACTATATCAATTCATATAACATATAATACAATAACGTATTTGTTTCTACTGAATCTTATCTCGATGTTTAATTTTACTTATTTTGAGTAATGGTGGTGGTAAAGTTACATATGAGAGAACAAGATATTGTAGGGAAATCTACTAATATTGATTACTTATTCAAAAGAAATCGTAAAGAGAAGAATTTAATAAGCAAAATTCTACAAATGGAAAAAGAACCCAAATCTAAGCACGATTGTAGAAATAAGTAGTTGATTTGCAATTATTTAATTACAAGAAAGGAGAATATAGTTTTTCTTTACTTTCCTATAGAATCAATGAAATTGATAATAGTGTGATAGATTTGTAATTGATTGATTAGAAGGAAAAAATGTATTTGCTTTCTTTTATTTTCTATAATAGAGAATGGGCATCCTTACGTTTTGGCAGGAGTAGACCACAAAAAAAGAAAAAAGAATAGAAAAATTTTCGGAATGTATACTTGAAAGGACATAGTAATAATAATATATGTAAAGGCACTTGAAATGTGATGCATTTGAACTTTAAACAATAATAGGGAACTAAATTGAGGAACTTTATTTAGTCAAAGAATAAAATAAAAATACAAAAAAGGAAACTAATTTAGGAGAACACTTTTGTTGAAAAGATTTAAAATCTCTAGCTAGTAGTGTGAACATCAATCCACTCTTGCTTTCACCCCCACCTATGACTCTTGTTGAAAAACTAATGCAGAACTTGCTCAAATCAGTGCTTAAGTAGAAATGGCTTTGACCCATAAAAAGCTACAAAAACAATGGATTTGAAAAGAAAAATTATAACAGTTGATGAAATGAATGAGCTACTAATCGACAATCTAAATAAATTAATATGAATCATATGCTAAAATTAGGCAATATGAAACAACATAAAAATTGAAAAATTGTCAAAATTGTAGAAATAATGATAAATAATAATCAAGCCAACCAATAAGGGTACAAAAATAGAAATATATGATAGTAAAAGAAATCATGCGTTACCATTTGCTTTGGAGAAAATGTTGTAAAGAAAACTGATAGGTTGATTGAGTAAAAAAATCAAGAACGTCATATATTAACTCTAATGTATAAATAGCAGGGAAATAATATATTCATTACTATTAGCTAAAAATAAGGGAGTAAACAAAAAGAAATAATTTGATTGTCAACAAAAACAAAAAGAAAATAACAAGACACAAATGTTAATCATGTCCAAGTGGCAACAACAAAGGATGTCCACTTGGTATTATATAGATTTGTCCAACTAAATACTTACAGATAGGGTATATTTCGGCAAAATATTGATACAAAAGAACTAAAATAATAAATTTATCAAATTTAAGATATTAAATATAAGACAAACATTGAAACTAAATAAAATAAGAATAGTTCACTCATGCACAAATTAATAATTAGTTCTAAACGACTCTTAAGCATGGCTTAAGTTTAGACTATATTGGATTCCATTTTGGAGCTTTAATGCAACTCCAGTGCTGGAGTTTAAGTTGGAGTTGTCACAGGAGTTCATTGAAAAATTACTGGAAATTGCTTTTTTTTTTTTTAATCTCTAAGAAGTCTAATCCTACCATGTTTGGGATATAACTTTAGAAAACTATAACTAGGGGTATTCTAGATCATTTTTATGGTTAGAAAGTATTAATATAGCATTAGTTCATCTTTTTTATATCTTCTATTCTTGAGAAATTGAGGAGGAAGACGGAAATTGGAGCAAGGAAAATTGAGAAGTTTTATTTTCTTTTATCTTCTTATTTGTATCTTTTATTTGAATTCTTGGATTTATTGATGATTATGTTGAACTGAATTGTTTCAAGGGTTAGGATTTTGTGAAGGAAATTTGATTATTTATCATAGTTAAATTCTTAACCGTTGCCTTGATTTATCTATTTTATTTTAATTACACATTTTTGCCTAATCATTATGAACATGTCCTTAGGTTTCGTATTGAACTGAAAAAAGTAGATAATCGTGCACTAGATAAATAAACATATTTAACCTAATCATAAGAGTAGGTTAGCTTTTGTATGATATAATTATATCACCTAAGATTTTAAAGGGTTTCATTATTTACTTATAATCTCGTGAGAAATGTGAGATTTAATATGAACAATTTAGGCGTATCGAGAGATAATGTAAAGTACCTTTAAATGATACATTCTTCGCTTGTTAAAAAAATAATTGGATAAATAATTCAAACTCTGAATCAAAATCTAAAACCCTAGTCTTTTGCCAATTATTTTCTCATGTATATCTTATTTGATTTGATTATTTATTTCATTTCGCAATTAGTGATTAACAACCCTTTGAATTTCAATTTCATCATTTTTATTAAAATAATTAAAATAGAAAAATTAACTAGTTCTTGTGGGTTTGACCCCTGGAATACTTCAACTGAATTATTACTACAATCGACTTTGTGCGATTGCAGGAAACCGTCGATCAACAAATGAAATTTAAAAATCCTAAAACCAACGATCAAGTGTTATGTAGTTAGTCCAAAGTTGTAGTAGGCCAATCAAAGAAATACCATAAGATCGAAGGGTTAAAGACTTGAAGAGTCTATAGTATAAAGGGCTTTGTGGTGTGTTATTTGATTTTAAAGAAAAGGAAAAAAAATGCAAAAGCCTTATTGTTTTGTCCCCCCACTTATCTATTTTTTTTTTTTTTTTTTTTTTGTCGACGGAGTGGGTGTCCCCCCACTTATCTATTACATTCTGCAGTTTGTTAATCATAAAGACAAAATGATTCATAGGCATTCCTCCTGCTACTAATCTGAGTGCCTTAAACGCAGATGCAATTTAAGAGACGCTTATGACTCATCTTAGGAAATAAAGACCGGCTAAATTGTGGAAACGTAGTATGAATTTGCCTATGTTTTCAGACTTGGACCAGGTATCGACTTGGTCGAACTCAGGGGTCAGGAGTCAATAGGTTCGATCGGGGTTGAATCGAATGACGTCATAAATAAAAATTATTTAAAAATTAAAATATCGTATGTAAAATACTTAAAAGCATGTTAATATTAATAAAGGTGTATTCATATATAATTGATGTTTCAAATATGTTTAACAAGAAAATACAAAGAAATTAGAACAATCAAGTAGCAATTTATATTATTCAATGAGCATTAACAAATTTAGAATTAAAATTATGGACTTGATTGAAAATTAACACCAAATTTGAGGACAACATTTATAAAGTATGAAATATTTGAGGTATATTACTAATTTTTAACAACCTAGAGGTCAAAACATAATATTGAAAATGCTTTGACCTTTCAAAAAAAAAGCTATGACACAAACCGCCGATTTTTCGATCAAACTAGGTTTTTGACCGGATTTGACAAGCCTTTATCTCTCTGGTTTTTTAATATAGATCTGACCAGACACTTGGCCGGTTTCAGGTTCTACCGGTGAGACAGGCCAGTTTGGTCCGAGTTTAAAAACATTGGAATTTGCACAAAATATTCTCCTATTTCCAAAAGGGCAAAGATTGACTGCAAATTAGTGAACACGGAAGTATTTCATTTGTAAAAAAATTAACTAGATTAAAAGATGGATTGAAAGGGAATTACATGTTGTGTTATAACCCATGTACCCAAAGCAAAGATAAAATAGGAAATCTGGAAGGATTAGTAGACTTGTAGAATTGACCTCATGCCGAGCCTCTTGATTTCTCTATCCATTTGACCAGTGACTATACCAACAATTGTTCATGACGGGATTTTTATATCAATGCAAGTTTAAATCTGATTTTTATACCCGTTAACTGCAAGTATATAGGCCGAAATCGTAATGTAGGGTATGTATCGGGTCGATCCCACGAGGAGCAAATTAAACAAGTACTAGGCCCTTATTTTTCTCTATTATTTAGACTTACAATAAATTTGAGTAGAGAAAGTATATTGCTATAGTCTACAAATCTGATATACAAATCTAGTTAACAAATGCTAAATGCAAATGGAGAAATTTCACTCAAGGAAGAATCTAGGGATATAGATTCCACTTATGGCATAAACAACACAAATGAATGGATTTACCTCTTGTTATTATTCTTGTTTAACCAGAGATTCATTTCCAAAATTACCAAGTCTCATTTTCATGATGAAATGGCTTAGAGCAATATAGTTTTCCCTATTTTCATGGTGAAATACTACTACTACTCTGTTTTCTTTCATGAAATGCTAAGTAATCCACCTAAGTGTATCTCTATTTTCATGAGCATACAACTTAAGCTCTACTCATGTGTTTCCATTGTTACTACCAATTCTCATTGAACAATAACAACTATAAACATGCTATTGGTGATCAATCAATAACAAGTAATCACAGCTACATAAGTAGACAAGTTAATACAAGATATAACAAGTGTAAATCACATTCAATTCATATTATTTAGCCATAAGTTTCATCTACTCCCTAGATAAAGAAAATTAGCTACTCATGAATGATTTAACAATCAAACTCACAAGTTTATTAATACAAAACATCATAAAGTACAAGTGCAAGAAAGATAAAAGAAAGTTTAGCCAATTGATGGTGAAACCCTCCAATTTCTGCTATGTTCTTGTACAAGATGATTACAAGTGAAGACTCCAAATGCTTCTCCAAGAACTCCTAACTAGAGAGAAACTAGTTACAAGAAGGAAAACTAGCTACGTATGGTCATCCTCTGGCTTCTCCCCTGTGTTTCTGCATAAAAAGTGGTAGAAAGTCTATTCCTCTCACTTCATAATTTCTTCCACTCAGATTTTGTAAAAAGAAGTCAAAGATATGATGTTTCCTTTTGTCTACAACTCATTTGGTCTTCTCTTTTGTTGCAGAAGCATGTGCCACCGATTTCTGTCCCTCAAAATAGTTGGAAAAGTTGTGAGAAAGGTAAAGAAAAACGGTTGTGCCACTTGCTGAGAAGAGAGACAGATCCGAGGGGTGAAAATGGATCCGAGCTCGGATCGTATGGATCTGAGATCTTTTTCTGATGGATCCGAGCTTGGATCATTTGTCCTCGGATACACTGCTCCAGAAGTACAGACGAGGGCTCGGATTGCCCCTTGTTCACACGGATCCGAGCTCGGATCGGTGTTGATCAAGTTTCCAGTTTTTCATTTCTTTCCTTTTTCTACATTTTTGCTCCCAATTTCTTTTGTACTTTGTACTCCAGGCGATCCTTACATTTCTTTCAGCTCGTGCATGAATTTCATACATCAATAACCTTCACAATTTCACAAAATTAACGCATTAATCCACTCATTCATCAAGTTTTGAACACTTAAACAATATTTAAGCAATTATCACCAAAAGAGTTCAAATATGGCTTTAATTTTCTCAAAACATACCAAAAGTTCATACCAAATTTGTACAAAATGTATGTTAAATATTCACTTATCAAATTCCCCCACACTTGAATCATTGTTTGTTCTCAAGCAATTTTACACATAATTTACCACAATGATTCAAGAGATAAAATAATATATATACTTTTGTCAAATTTAATTCCTCAAAACCTAGAAATTACTTATTATGCCATTTTTCAGATTACACTAAATACTCATAATATTCAATTAAAGAAAAATAATTATGCCTTAAATTCAACAAATTTAACTCAATCTCTCTTTCTATCCTAATTCCACAAATAAGTAAATCACATAGTCAATTTTATGGCCTTCCTCATCCCAAAACTTAACAATTTAGAGGGATTTATTCAACTTTTATTTTACTTAAATAGTGAAAACGTCTTTTTACTCGAAAATCGACACTTTTAGGTGAAAATTCCCGGTTACTCAATATTTCACTTATTCAAATTGCTAAGCATACTCTTAATTCCAATACCTTTTTACGCAAATGTTGACATTTGTAGATGCCAACCCCCGGTTACTCAGTATGTGAATCATTGGAGTAGAACATTAATAATATATATATAATATTTTTTTTCTGATTTTTTGATTTTTTTTTGAATAATTTCTTTTCCCTCTAACATAATTAAAGGAAGAATTTGGCCTTGTCTTGACTATATCAATCACTTACTTATAAAATTAAGTAAAAATGAGAAATATCATTAATCATGCAAAATTTTTCTTATT
Source organism: Coffea arabica (assembly GCF_036785885.1). Classification (NCBI taxonomy): domain Eukaryota; kingdom Viridiplantae; phylum Streptophyta; class Magnoliopsida; order Gentianales; family Rubiaceae; genus Coffea; species Coffea arabica. The sequence goes on along the minus strand of NC_092318.1, from coordinate 40,659,775 downwards.
TAACCGAATATACTTTCTAAAATGTAAAAATTCTAATTGCATAATAATTCATTCCAAGCAAAATGAGGACTAAATCTTCCCAAAATACATATAACATTTTATCCAAATGGAAGAATTAGGTACTTAAAATTGAACATTTTGGCCATTAATTTGAAATATTTGGAAAATATTTTAGAAAAATTTTGACAGAGTTTTCCCATTGATAGGGTGTTAATTGTTGGTTATTTTATTGTTAATTTTCCCCTTTATCCTTGCCAAATATTGTTTTAATTATTAATATTTATTTATATTTGGTATTGGACTCAATTTCAGGAAGTGAAACAGAAAACTACAAAAATGAAGGACTTTTTGGAGATAATTGGGATTTCAAACAACCGGGCCCACATGGTGCTACAAAGAGATTGCATTTCCTTTGCTGATTAGGAGATTGGAGTCCTACGGGCAATAGGAAACTAAAAGCAAGGAATTCGGTAGAGCCCCACTTTTGGTTTGATTCTCAATTTCAGCAGGGGACCACAGGGATAAGAAGCTTTAGTCATTGTTGGCTTTAAAAAGGAGACAAACGTACGGAGAACTCTTATCAATCAATAGTTTTAGTTTAGGCTTTTAGCATAGTTTTAGTTTTTCTTTTCTTAGCTCTTTCGCATGGTTGTTCTCCATTAATGGAGGACTAACCTCTTAATTCTAGTCAAGGGGACAACTGAAGACTTGGTTCAACAATTACTGTGAGATCGAAATTATTTTAATCGCTTCCTCATTTATTGGTATTTATGTGTTTCCTGTTTTTAATTGTTATAGTCCTTATGTATGATTGATTAGTGCGCAATAATTAATTATTCATATAGGCTATTTTGCTAAATAGAGGTAATTGAATCCGTAATTGTTCGTTATCTCTATCTTAGTAGCAACTGGCGTAATTGGGTTTATGTCAGGGTAGCATACGATCTAGCTTAAACAAACCCTCATAGTGTGTTTGTTGGTTAGGATTGGGCATTTCTAATTATTAATGCAATCTAGAAATTAAATCCTACGGTCGTACCTAGGGTTGTTTTTGGGTTAGAGAAATAGTTAACGGTCGTACCTTAGCTATCGAGAAATTAAGGAAGGGTTGGTTGTTTATCGCGTGCATGACAACTATAACTAATCTATTACTAAATGTTGGAATTATTTCTGCATCAATGATCAGTGCATGAACCATTTCTGAAGTGTACCCTTGGCTAGAGTTTTCCCTTAATTATTCCTCTTAATCAATTATTTTCTGCAGTTAATTTATTTAGTTAGCATTTAATCCAAAATCCCCCATACTTTGGACTCTAGAAGAAACGAATTATCCCCAGTCCCTGTGGATTCGACCCTACTCACCGCTATATACAAAATCTGTATTTTTCTCGAGTAGGTATTTATTATTGTACAGGTTCGGCACCTGTCAATTTTTGGCACCGTTGCCGGGGACTGGTGTCAGATTAATTTGTTTCCTTTTGAGTTCATTTTGTTTTCATTTTTTTTATTTATGTTTCTCTTATTTTTTTTTTGATATAGTTTATGGCTTCTAACACTTCGTATTTTGGTGAAATACTGGATTTTCTTTTCGGGAAAGGCGATGGGACTAGTTTTTTCGCTAAGTCTGCATATGCAGAGGCACTAAAATCTATTAGAAAAAGAATGGCTGCTGCAACCTGTAAAATTTGTTATGCCAGGGATCATTCAACCGGTATGTACCCCGAATATCAAGATAATCTGAGTGTCCCATTCGATAATTATGGAGAATTTTCACCCTGGTCTCAAACGTGGTACGACCCTAATCCAAACTGGTATGATCAAGGATGGTGGGATAACTCCAGTTATAATTATACAACAGGGCCAATGAATTTTCAGCAGTATGAGTCTCAAGAATCATCATCTATGTCAGGTATGTCTCTTGAAGAAATAGTTCAACCAATAGCTACTAATACATACCAATTCCAACAGGAGACACAAATGAGGAATGAGATGATGAAGGATGCAATGAGTTATCTGGCAGATCAACTATGTCTATTGACATCCAGAATAAATCGATTGGCTTCTCAAATGGAAAAATTGCCCTCGAAAACCATTGTTGATCTAGAAGAAAATGAGAGTGCAATTTGCTTGACTAGTGATGAGGAGATGCAAGAGTGTCAAAATGAGAAATCTACAGATGCAGTTGAAAAAGAAGCCGAAAAGGAAGAAATGGAACCCCAACCGCAACCCATTCAAGTGAAAGAATCCAGTGAAGAATCATCAAATATGGTGACACCACCTCCATTCCCTAACCCGCATTTTCTTAACTCTTACTCCATGATTTCTGTTAATGAGATTGATTTTGTTATACTGGAAGTTCTTGAGTCTCATGGCAGGAATGAGTTAAGAGTAGCTATGGTCAAATATCTTGAACCGTTGAATGCTCTTGATGGAGAAGTGGATGAAGATTTCCGATCAATGCTTGATTATTTGGCGCCATCAACTAGTCCATGGAAAATCGTAACTAGTGTGCTCAAAGATTACTCCATCTATGAGGTTTACCAGGATCATATTGAAGATGAAGCATTGAAGCGAGCCACAAGATTTTATCCTCCGTGAACAAGCATAGCATGTCTAGCCAAAGACATTAAAGAAAGGCGCTGCTTGGGAGGCAACCCAAGGCTTTTGTTTTAATTTTCTTATGTTTTTGAAGTTTTAGTTAAGTGTTAGTGTCAATTAATGGTTTGATGTTTGGTGGCAGGAAATTAGTAGTTAGACGTGCCCACGCAAGGTGGTCACGCCTGAGGGAAAGAAATTTTCGTTCAGGATCTGCGGACTCTATAGCAGTTGAGCGTGCCCACGCTAGTTGGTCACGCTAACGGATCGAGAATTTTCGCCGGATGGTCAAAAGACTAGGGAGCGGTTAGGCGTACCCACGCCTAAGACTGCGTTTCTTTGTAAAAAAAAAAAAAAAAAATTTTTAAAAAAAAAATATATATATATATATATATAAAAATTTCAAAAGATACGAAACCCTATTTTCTTTCTTCTTCTTCTTTCTTTTCTTTTTCTTTCTTTCCTTCTTTCTCCTTCTTTCTTTTCTTCTTTTCTTCTTTTCCTTCTTCTGCTTGGTTCGCCGCCGCTCCACACCGAGCCGCACGCCACCAGCTCCACCTCACCCACCCTCGCCCGCCTCCAGCGTCATCCGCAACCACAGCCGCCGCTGGCCCCAAGCTCCACGACCACCACCACCTCGCGAGCTGCAGCCACGCAGCCGCCTGCCATCGCCTCCTCCTAAGCCGCGCCCATCCACCAGCGCGACACCAGACCAGCGCACCTCCAAGCTCCAGCCACGCGCCGCACACACCACCATCTCCCTCCCCTCGCGCGTCTGCCCAACCTCGCAGCCAAGTGGCCGCCGTTGCTGTCTGCCACACCATCGGGAGCCGCGAACACCAGCAGCCCTTCAGCTCACGCGCCGCCACAGCCCACGGCAAGATCCTCCATCGCGCGACCTTGACCTGGCCAGCCCACCACCAGTTCGACCCCAGCACACCGCCGCCTGCCGCCTGGAGCCCATGGACCTCCACCTCCAACAGCCGAGCGCCGCAGCTCCGCCATTGCCGCACGCCCAGCTCCAGCTGTCGCGACCACTACCAGCCCAGGCCGCTGCCCGCACTCATCTCTCTCTCTCCGCGCCTCTCTCCTCCCATTGTGCGCACAGCTGCACGCGTAGCTGACAGCCTCTGTCGCCAGCTCATCTTCCAAAGCTCGCGGCCACCACCTCGTGCACCACCTCCTTACCGCGCGTCACCACCTGTCAAAATTGACAGGTGGAGGTATTAACTTTCTACCCTTGTTTTGGTATTTTTCCTGCATCCTCAGTTGCTGGAATTTGTGCTTTTGGGTTCCTTGATGGATAAACACAGGAGGTGATTTGCTTCATTTTGTTTTTCCCGTTGAATTGGTTGGGAGTTTCTATGCATTTTTGGTATTTGGTTTTTGAAGGCACCTCTGATAGTTCATTTATTTGGGAGTTCTTTGGGGTTGATTTGGGAGTTGCTTGCCAATTGATTCCCATTTTCATTTCTTCTAATTTCTGGTGCGGTTTGGTCTTGGTTAGGGTTCCTCAGTCGTTTGGATTGGCATTTGAATTAATTCTTTTCTGTGGAATACACCAGTGGTACTGGTTGGGGTATTTTGTCTACATTTATTGATTCTACTTGGTTGGCTACCTGATTGAAAACTGAAACAACATTTTGATTTAGTTGTAGTCCAAATTTTGAACTACTATTGCTTGTTTTGTCAGTTTCTTGGGGACATTTGCTAATTTCAGTTGGTTAAGTTGTGTAAGACTGTCCATTGGAGATATTTGTTGAGATTTTGAGTGGAATTGGGTTTAATTGCTGCCATACGTGGGGATATTTTCTGATATTTATTGAGTTACTGCTGTTTGATTTAAATCCTCCCTGTGTATACACCAGTGGTACTGGTTGCATTGTTGCTTACAATTTCTTGATCCTTAGTGCTTAAATTGTTTTTCGAATCCTGAACTGTGGTTGCTGGAATTGCCAATTTCTGTGGTCAATTGCTAATTTTAGCAGGTTGAATTGGGTATTTAACTGTCCAATTGGAGACAGTTGTTACGGTTTTGGGTCCATTTGTGTCTAAATTGTATAATTTGTGTCGAGTTGTGGGTAATTTGCTGCGGCTGTTGGTTAAATTAAGGGGTGCCTGTTATGCTTAAATTTGCTTATTGAAGTGGTTACCTCTAATTGCCTTGCTCAGGAGCATTTTATCCTTTTGGTTTCCTTTACTAAGCTCTTTGGAACACTTGTTGCATTTTGGACTGTCTTGATTCTGAATTTGACTACGTTTGGACCATAGGTGCTCATTGATTGCAATTGTTATTAGTGTTGGGGTATTCGTATAACCTGTGGGTGATTGAATTGTGCATTTTATTCGTTGGGTTGGCTTTAAAATTGTTAATGCTTTGAATTTCCGGCTTCCATTATTTGTTGGCAATTGTCGTCCCTTGTTGCTTAGAGTGATATCTAGAGTCTATGGTGAAGCCACGAATGGCACCAGCTCCAGATGCGAGTTAATCCACAATTTCCACTTGAGCCGCCCCTATTTTGATGACTTCAGGGAAGTACCGTCGCCCCTCTCCTTCCTTCTGCTTTTACATTATCACATTGAGGGCAATGTGTCATTTAGGTGTGGGGGGGATCAGTTGGGGTGCTAGTATTTTTGTTTTTAGTTCCTAAAGGCTTTTCCTTTATTTTTAGTTTGATATTTATCTCCCTTTTCATTTATTTTCTTTTCTTTTCTTTTCCTAGTGGTCAGTTCTTATTTGAATATCAAGTTTGATGTTGGATTGTTGTCTCTAATTCTGCTATTGCCAAGTGTTATTAACAAAAGGATATTAAATTAATGTGGTTGAGTTCATGAACATCTCTCTGGTAAATATCGGTAATTGCTTGACTTTTCCAATTTTTGGTTAACTTTTCTAGGCATAGGGAATGATAGTTGGCATTTTTTTTATGTGAATTGGTCCAGTTATTAATTTTAGTTCTCCATATTTGGAAATTTGAGACTGGCTGCTGTTATTTTTGTGTTATTTTTAGTTATTGTGCTGTATGGTTGTAAATAAGAGCTGACTGTACTATGCTAGTAGTTACTACTGAGTAACCGGGGATCTTCACCTAAAGTGTCGATTTTCGCGTCAAAAGGTAGTAGTTGCTATGAGTGCGTGGTCCTGTAGCGATTGGAGCTGAGTAACCGGGCTCCTCCATCTGTCAAATGTTGGAGTTCGCGTCAAAAGGCTTTAAGGGCTATAGACTAAGTCTTTCGCTACAAAAAAAAAAAAAGATTGTGTTAGTATGTGAACAAGTCAGCTTGTCGGTTTGTGATCTTAATGTCGAGATTTTGATTAATAGTTGGACCATTTACTGATAGATGTGAGCAACCATTCCTTTTCCTTAGATTAGTTTGCTTTAAATTGGAGGAGTTGGTGATTGGGAAGCTAACCGGGTGGTTTTTCTTTGATTTTAACCTGTGATGCTTGATATATGTTTTTCTGGGTACCTTGGCAATACGGTAGTTGGAGCAATAGCCATTATTAAATTTCGGTGTTCAATTGTTGTTTTCATGCTTGAGGGCAAGCATGGTTCAGGTGTGGGGGGAATTGATAGGGTGTTAATTGTTGGTTATTTTATTGTTAATTTTCCCCTTTATCCTTGCCAAATATTGTTTTAATTATTAATATTTATTTATATTTGGTATTGGACTCAATTTCAGGAAGTGAAACAGAAAACTACAAAAATGAGAGACTTTTTGGAGATAATTGGGATTTCAAACAACCGGGCCCACATGGTGCTACAAAGAGATTGCATTTCCTTTGCTGATTAGGAGATTGGAGTCCTACGGGCAATAGGAAACTAAAAGCAAGGAATTCGGTAGAGCCCCACTTTTGGTTTGATTCTCAATTTCAGCAGGGGACCACAGGGATAAGAAGCTTTAGTCATTGTTGGCTTTAAAAAGGAGACAAACGTACGGAGAACTCTTATCAATCAATAGTTTTAGTTTAGGCTTTTAGCATAGTTTTAGTTTTTCTTTTCTTAGCTCTTTCGCATGGTTGTTCTCCATTAATGGAGGACTAACCTCTTAATTCTAGTCAAGGGGACAACTGAAGACTTGGTTCAACAATTACTGTGAGATCGAAATTATTTTAATCGCTTCCTCATTTATTGGTATTTATGTGTTTCCTGTTTTTAATTGTTATAGTCCTTATGTATGATTGATTAGTGCGCAATAATTAATTATTCATATAGGTTATTTTGCTAAATAGAGGTAATTGAATCCGTAATTGTTCGTTATCTCTATCTTAGTAGCAACTGACGTAATTGGGTTTATGTCAGGGGAGCATACGATCTAGCTTAAACAAACCCTCGTAGCGTGTTTGTTGGTTAGGATTGGGCCTTTCTAATTATTAATGCAATCTAGAAATTAAATCCTACGGTCGTACCTAGGGTTGTTTTTGGGTTAGAGAAATAGTTAACGGTCGTACCTTAGCTATCGAGAAATTAAGGAAGGGTTGGTTGTTTATCGCGTGCATGACAACTATAACTAATCTATTACTAAATGTTGGAATTATTTCTGCATCAATGATCAGTGCATGAACCATTTTTGAAGTGTACCCTTGGCTAGAGTTTTCCCTTAATTATTCCTCTTAATCAATTATTTTCTGCAGTTAATTTATTTAGTTAGCATTTAATCCAAAATCCCCCATACTTTGGACTCTAGAAGAAACGAATTATCCCCAATCCCTGTGGATTCGACCCTACTCACCGCTATATACAAAATCTGTATTTTTCTCGAGTAGGTATTTATTATTGTACAGGTTCGGCACCTGTCACCCATAAAAATGGACAAAACTCCCTGCCAACAACCTCAATTTCAAGAAAATTAACCTCATGACAATATTTCCACATATAATTCCAACATTTTTAAGCCATAGACAACTAAAATCATGCATTTCAAGACACAGTCACCCATAAGATAAAGTAATCCCTCCTCCACACTTAAAATCTACAATGTCCTCATTGTAGAGGAAGGTAAAAGAAACTGAAACTTCCCTCAAATAGGTGGTGATGCAATTTGAAGCCCTTAATCCTCACGATCATCCCAATTCTGGCCAAAGTGAAACAAAAGGTACGAAGAAACATAAGTAGCACAAGATGATCCAAAAATAAAAGAAAAATAAAATCTACAAAGTTTATGTTAACAGAAGAAAAGAAAAATAAAGAAATAAAAGATCCAATCCGCTAAGGAGCGTCATGGCTGCTCGGAACGAGGGTCTACAGCCTCCTCGGATCCATGAGAACCATGTGATGTACCAATATGGCCCTCCTCCTGCTGAGGTGTCGGAGTAGGGGACCGGCGGATATGGAAATGATCCTCGATCGTACGAAGACAGCGATCATGTCGATTGAGGTGCTCAGTCATCATCCGCTCCGTCTGGTCAATGCGTTCAACGACTCACGTCTCCATACAGCAAATGGCATTGAGGAGCTCTTGCCACTTGGATCGCGGCGGAGGTGGTGGTCGCGGAATGGGAGGAGGAAGAGGCTGCTGTGCCTCCGTCTCTTGAGCTTCCGCTTGAGGTTCCGTGTGAGGCGGAGGCTGAGTGGAAGTCGAAACTTCACCGGTGTCCCGAATCAAAGCAGCTCCAAAATCCGTAGGGATACTCAAAGATTTGAGTATCGAGGCACTGACCTCGTCGGCAGACCTAGTTACCACAGCTCTCTCGGTTCCAAGAGGAACCTTGAACTTCTCAAAAATGAGGGATAGCAGTCGAGAAAACCCGAAGCAAGTCTCGCCGGCCCTCATGCAAGCTGTGGTCTGCATGTAGCTGATGATGATGCTGGGTAGAGGAATACCGGTCAACTACGCACTCACACCATGCATCATCTTATCCAAAAAGTATAGATCACTATTGCGGAGCTCCCGTTTTTCACTCCTTTTCGGCACCTCATTAAAGGCAAAAAGATAGAAGATCAGGTGGTACCGATGCTCGAAGGAGTCGGTGTATACCGTGAGTTTTTTCGCACTTCCTCGCTCATGGTACTGACCCTTAAGACGTGCCACGGCCTCTCCCACTTGCCACGGATCACGTGCCTTGAACTCCTTGGTCAGTTTAACATCTTCTCCTTCGCCTTTGAGTTTGACCAAGTGTCTTAATATATCCCGATTGAGAGCCACTCTCTTGCCTCGAACCCACGAGACGATGAGATTGCCACTGTGGCTCTGTTTGTTTTCTACATTGGCGTAGAACTCCCGGACCAGATTGGGATAATAATGCTTCGGCAAATTTAGGATATTTTCCCATCCAAGTCGTTTGAAAGCCGTGGAGATCTTATAGTGGTCATCCACCTCCGGTGCCAGATGCTTCTCAATTATGATCTCCTTGTCTAATCCAGCTTCATACCACTGTTGGTTTTCAAGCGAAGTGAATCGCTTGGTATCATAATCCGAAAGTGGCTCGTCACGGCTAGTGGAAACTGTCTTACGCCTGGAGCGAGGCGGTGACTCAGGTGAAGGGGATTCCTAATCTAGCGAGTCCTCATGCAAAGAGGGTGTATGTTCTTCACTTGAAGACGGAGAAGGTGTGGGAACACGAGTTCTTCTTGTGCGAGCCATGATAGCTATACACAAACATAATAACAGTTAATTAAAAATTATATAGAATTGCTCATATATGTTAACTAAAAATTTAAAGAAATTTCGGCAGAATTTCCCCTTGAAAAAGGGCTAAACTCCCTGCCAAAAACAGTCACAATTGCTACTTAAACCATTCCTAACACAAATGCACATTTATAATAGCAATTCCAATCCACGATTCCAACAGGTGGCATGAGCATTCCACTTTCAACATTTGAACTTCGTATTTCAATTAGAATGTCATTAAAATGTCCAATCTCTTGAGAATTGATGCACATTCCAACAATAGAATATGATGTCAAAGTAGAAGGAACTGTTAAATGACCAATTTCATTGCTATCCTAATGTACATGTCAATTATCTCTAAGAACAAGGAATGTTCCAGCAAAAGACTTAACATGCTTAAACTTAAAAGTTGAGAAAAATAAACAAAAATATCACTATAACAACAATTTTCTCAATTTTAAGTTTGCAAGTAATTCACAAAGAGGAGTAATTTCATGCATTTACGAATTCATGTGCATTAACCTAAATTTTTTTTTTTAAAAAAAGAAAAATCGACAAAATAATACCAAATCCACAATTCTCTAAAAAATAAGCTTGAAAATTGTTATAACAGTCTATTTAAGCACAATGTAGCACAATTGTATCAAGAAATTTCAACAAATAAACATATACCCAAAAACTAAAAAAAATGCAAAAATAGGAATTATAAAATGTCAAAGAAATTCTCAAATTGTTACCTCAAATGTGTAGAGTGATGTTGGAGGATGATAATGATGCAAAAATTGAAACCGAAATAGCCCAAATTAGCCCCCAAATTGATGAAGTACAGTGCGGCCCCAAATCTAGTTTTTGAAGATCAAACTCACCCAATTGATGTTTTTGATTCCAGAAAACTGAGGGTTTATGCTCAAAAGAGGTTGTGAGATGTTTTTCTGGTGAGAAATTGGATTATTGTTGGATAAAATGGAAGATTAGAGAGAGAGGGCTAGGGTTCGGTGAAAAGAGGGAAGAAAAATTTTGAAAAGTGCAAAAACGAAGCCTCGTTTCTGCTATATCCGTGAATCGATCTGTGGTCGGATCAGTTCTGAAAGCCCTCGGATCCGACAGAGCTCGGATCCGTCACTCCAGAAGTTTAGCCGAGCCCTCGAATCCAACTGGGTTTTGTTGGATCCGAGCTCGAATCCCCTATTTTTGATTTTTGAGTTTCAAATGATCCGAGGTCGGATCCGTCTGGGTTTTTCGGATCCGAGCTCGGATCTGTATTTCTCTGCACTAATTGCAGAAACTGCATTTTTCAAACTTTTACTCCCTTTTCCGGCCAATTCCAAAACACACTTTGGACAAACTTTTTATCAATTCTAACCTCCCACACACATGGAATATACCATAAACACAATAGCCAACCTTTCAAAACATATCAAACACATCTACATTGCAAATCGAGGGGTGAGGTTCTTTGATCATTTTTGCACTTTTACACCAAAATGGCACTTTTGGGCATTAAATGCACATCAAATGAGTCCATGAGCATTTATAACCATGTTATCACTAAAACTCACTTGAATATACTTGAAATGCACAATGTATACATATGCATGGGAATTTTAAGCACTTAAAACACAATTTGGTAAGAAAACCTCCCTTTTTACACTTGTTCTTCAATTGTACTTCCAAGATGGATGATGAAACTCCAGTACCTCCTACAAACAAGTGAAATACATCTAATTAGTCAATTAAATTACACCAAAATGTAAGAAACACATAAAAACACACAAATACACTATTATTATTGGATTGCCTCCCAATAAGCGCTTTTGTTTATAGTTGTTGGCTCGACTCAAAAAGTTGAATCATTTTAGAACATTAGGGAGCGATTTTTTCCCCATGGGTCGAAACTCCCGAGCCAGTCTACCATGTGGTGAGCCATGTATTGATCTCCATAGTCAAATTTCCTCAAATGCCAAGGAGGAGTATTAGACTTATCATATAAAGGCTCGACTTCACCTTGGAGTGGAGTTTGTTTGTCTTTTTCGAGTTGGCTCAACTTTTCTCCACTTTCTTCATGGAATGGCGAATTTATTAAGCCAACTTCCATCCTTATCTTCTCCTCCCTTGCTCCTACACGATGAAAGTTAGTACCAAGGACATTTATATATTTAACTTCTTCGTTCCTTTCTTGGTTAACATTTTCATCACATGGCATATTAGAAACAAGAGCAGTAGGCTCTATACTCCCTTCTTTATTATCCAAATTGAATTCCAATTCCTCACCATTAACCCGTAATATAAGCTTACCTTTTTTCACATCAATTATAGTTCGTGCGGTGGCTAAAAACGGTCATCCTAGAATAATTGGCATTCTCGCATCTTCCTCAATATCTAAGATAATAAAATCCACAGGTATTATAGATTGTCTTACCTTTATGAGCACATTTTCCAAAATACCCATTGGATGTGTGATTGACCAATCCGCCAATTGCAATGTGATATTGGTAGCTTTTAGCTCTTGAAGTCCCAGCCTCCGAGCAACCGATAGTGGCAAGAGTGACACACTTGCACCTAAATCACATAAAGCATTAGAAAAATGCAATTGACCAATTGTGCAAGGAATAGAAAAGCTTCCCGGATCTTTCAATTTAGGAGGGAGTTTATTTTTAATCAATGCACTACACTCTTCCGTTAATGCAATCATTTCATTATCTACAATTTTTCTCTTCCTTGACAAAATGTCTTTCAAGAAACGTGCATAAGAGGGGATCTGTGTTATAGCATCAATAAAAGGAATGTTAATGTGCAATTGTTTAAACATTTTGAAAAACTTTTCAAACTCCCGATCCTGTCCATCTTTCTTCAACCTGTGAGAAAAAGGAATCACATTAGGATTTAACTGAGAATTTAATTTGGGAGGAAGTGCATCAATATCAATGACAACATGATCATTTCGGCTTTCTTTCTCCCCTTCGATTGATTGCTCCTTGTCTTTTTCACTACCTGAATTTCCAAAATTAAGTCCTTCAACCGTTTTACCGCTTCTAAGAATGATTGCATTGACATGCTCTCTCGGATTCACTTCAGTCTTGCTAGGTAAATTCCCTTGGTTGCGATTGTTAACTGCATTTGCTATTTGCCCTAATTGGACCTCAACATTCCTGTACATATTGGTGAGTTGGTCCATCCTTCCTTCAATTCTTTCAAACCGTTGAGTAGTGGCACTGGCTAACTTTTCAATTTTATCATTTGATACATTTGCCAGCTTTTCAATTGCCAATTTCCAAGCTGGTTTGGACTCCGGAAGTGATTGCTTCGGTTGAAAACCCGGTGGATTAACTGGTCTTTGTTGGTTCCCTTGATCCTTCCATCCAAAATTTGGGTGATTACGCCATCTTGGATTGTAGGTATTGGAGTATGGATTATTTTGGGGTGGATGGTTGTAATTGTTGAGATATTGAACCTGTTCGCTGCTAGAACACATAGAATCATTATGATCTCCGCCGCAAGTAGTACAACATGCAACAACTACTCCTTGATTAGAGTTAGAACCAACATGCCTATTAAGCATCTTAATCACATTATTCATCTTTGCACTTAATATATTCAAGGTATCTACTTCAAGCATACCTGCGGTTCTCCTTGTATTACCTCGTTCGTTTGTCCATTGGTAGTTGTTAGCAGCCATTTTTTCAATCAATTGTTGAGCTTCCTCGGCTGTCTTTCCCATCAAAGCTCCTCCCGCTGCCGCATCTACATGCGTCTTTGTTGGATAGGTGAGACCATTGTAAAATGTTTGGACTACTAGCCAATTTGGTAGACCATGATGAGGACATCTTCGTTGCAATTCCCGATAGCGCTCCCAAGCTTCATACAATGTCTCTCCTTCCTATTGAGAGAAATTAGTTATATCCATTCTGAGTTTTGCAGTTTTTCCAGGTGGAAAGAATTTATTGAGAAAAGCCTTAGCTAATTCAGCCCAAGTTGTAAAAGTATTAGGAGGATGAGATTGTAACCAAATCTTGACCTTGTCCCTTAGTGAAAATGGAAACAATCGAAGTTTAATTACTTCATCACTAACACCATTAAACTTAACTGTATCACAGATTTCAAGAAATGTTGACAAGTGAGAATTTGGATCTTCGGTAGCATTACCTCCATATTGAGATTGTTGTACCATTTGAATCAGTGATGGTTTTATTTCAAAATTATTAGCATTTACCGTTGGTCTTACAATGCTAGTTTGAGAACCTTGTGTTCCCGGTACAGCAAAATCTCACAAAATTCGCCTATTTTGTTCATTTTCCGCCATTTCTTCCTCAAATGGTAACTCTATCAAAATTTCCTCTATCGGCTGCCAAACCTCTTGTTCCTCTTGGTGTGGTGTATTCCTCCTTTGTCTCCTTAGTGTCCTCTTAATTTTAGAATCGAAAAATGCAACTTCTCGATTTGATCGGTGCATACACTACAAATAAAAATAAGAGAAATTTTGCAGTTTAATTCAACAACTTGAATAAAAATAATGAAAATATGTAAATTAATAGAGATGATTAGGCCCTAGTATTGCCGCTCCCCGGCAACGGCGCCAAAAACTTGACGGGATTTTTATATCAATGTAAGTTTAAATCCGATTTTTATATCCATTAGCTGCAAGTATACAGGCCGAAATCGTAATGTAAGGTATTTATCGGGTCGATCCCACGAGGAGCAAATTAAACAAGTACTAGGCCCTTATTTTTTTCTATTATTTAGACTTACAATATAGTCTACAAATCTGATATACAAATCTAGTTTAACAAATGTTAAATGCAAATGGAGAAATTTCACTCAAGGAAGAATCTAGGGATGTAGATTCCACTTATGGCATAAACAAAACAAATGAATGGATTTACCTCTTGTTATTATTCTTGTTTAACCAGAGATTCATTTCCAAAATTACCAAGTCTCATTTTCATGATGAAATGGCCTAGAGTAATATAGTTTTTCCTATTTTCATGGTGAAATACTACTACTACTCTGTTTTCTTTCATGAAATGCTAAGTAATCCACTTAAGTGTATCTCTATTTTCATGAGCATACAACTTAAGCTCTACTTATGTGTTTCCATTGTTACTACCAATTCTCATTGAACAATAGCAACTATAAACATGCTATTGGTGATCAATCAATAACAAGTAATCACAGCTACACAAGTAGACAAGTTAATACAATATATAACAAGTGTAAATCACATTCAATTCATATTATTTAGCCATAAGTTTCATCTACTCCCTAGATAAAGAAAATTAGCTACTCATGAATGATTTAACAATCAAACTCACAAGTTTATTAATGCATAACATCATAAAGTACAAGTGCAAGAAAGATAAAAGAAAGCTTAGCCAATTGATGGTGAAGCCCTCCAATTTCTGCTATATTCTTGTACAAGATGATTACAAGTGAAAACTCCAAATGCTTCTCCAAGAACTCCTAACTAGAGAGAAACTAGTTACAAGAAGGAAAACTAGCTACGTATGGTCATCCTCTGGCTTCTCCCCTATGTTTCTGCATAAAAAGTGGTAGAAAGTCTATTCCTCTCTGTGATGCCCCCACTTCTTCCAAGGGCGAACCCAAGGGTATCCGCGGGACGCCTGCCCAACTCTCGCCAGGACTCGAGACAAATCCAATTCAAACCTAGTCTAATACTAACAATGAAAGTCGGAATAAAGGTACGAAATCATTTCCATACATAAATATCCAGTCTTACATCACAATTTCAAATTTACAATCACTTTCCCCAAAATATACAACTTCCAAAATGTTTAGTCGATTACAATTACAACACTAATACAAAAGTGTCTCAAGTCGGCATTTGCTTAACTCCCTCCAATCGGGTTCCTGTTAAGGAAAACAAACTAATGGGATGAGCCAATACTTAGTGAGGCCAAGAAACACACATGCAAACATGTAATCCAAGTAGCCACAAATTACATAGTAAGTAAAGCTATAAGTTCGAATAATTCACATTTCGAATAGGAAAAAAAATAAACAAAAACAATTCAAGGATACTGTAGCTCTCAGGAGCTAAATTCCACGTAGTCGAGTCGAAGTCTTGATCACATCTCATGTTGACACTCCGTCAACCACATAAGTATCAAATCAGTAGATACACCAGTTTACTTCGAATCCCGTCACCGTTACACCCCCTTACCGGGCCCGCTCATCAAAGTTTTTTGATAATACTCGAGTATATCATGGCAATACTGCGCGAGTAATGCCGAGCAAGATCTCTCCAATAGATCATGCTTTAGGAATATCTCATGGTTTGCTAAGCTTATCGACCAAACCCATGCTGGCTCGATTCGCAAAGTTAGCCAAGGAGTTTGGGCGTCCCCCGAATACGAATACGAATACAAATATAAGTCGATGAGCAACGCTCAAATCGACGATTCCAAATAGGAATCACAAATACGAATCACATCCACATTACTAAGTACAAGTCGAATATGAATTCACATAGCCAAATACGAATATAATTTCATTTGAAGGAGAACGAGTGCGGTAAAGTACACATTCCTCTCACAAAGTTCAAATTCGTATAACGGATAAGAAACAGTTAATCACTTAGCAACAAATTCATGTACTTGTCACTCACCAATCGAAACAAGGGAGTAAGTGCATAAACGAGCCTTTAGGTGTTCCCCTCGAGACAAGGGAGTAAGTGCATAAACGAGCCTTTAGGTGTTCCCTTCGAGATCCTCTTGAAGGTCTCCTTGAGCACCTGAGCAACTAGTAATTGTCTATTACACACTATCGCTTAAAACCCCTAATTATCGAGGAAGATTGCATACTTGTACAATTTAAGAAAATTTCACGAAAGTGAGCCTTAATTACTCGTAAATCGAGACTCAAAAATGGGGTTTTAAAACACAAGTGAAATCTGATTTTCATTTTGAAATCAAGTGTAAAACGGTTTAGCAATATCGAAGGAAAATAGAGAGTTCGCAACCCTCAATTTCCTTTAAGTTCGGAAATTTCAGATTTGTCACCCATACTTTGAAAAATCGTATCTCATTCTCTATAAGTCCAGAATTCAAAAATTTGGTACCGTTAGAAACCTCTTAGAAAGTACTAAAAGTTCTTAAAAGACAATTTTCCATGATTCCAAACGGAAGATATCCAAAATTTAGCTCAAAATTTAGACAGATTTAGGTTGGTTTTTGGCCAACTTTGAAAATTTGGCAAAATTCACTTGATCCGAACTAACCTCTAAAATTTGGAAATCTATTAGAGTTGTAATCCAAGTTTAAAACAAAACAAATGGAACAAGATTTGGAGTTTTGAGAACCAAGATATGGTAACTCAAAGTTACCAAAATTCCCTTGTGAAACAAGGGTTTTCCAAACTCGAGTCATGAACTTTGGTAATTTAGTCGAGCAGCGAAATGGACTCGGATTGGTACAAAATTTGGTAATATAATACTCCTATATAAAAGGTATCCCTCTATCAAATTTTATGGAAAAATACCTTCGGGAAGGTAGTCAACCAAACAACCAAAGTTTCGAAAAATCCTAAGGCAAAACTGCCTTGAGCTGCTTGCTTTCCATTACCAAACATTTGGCCAAGGAAAATCCTTCAAACATGGTTCATTTGTGTAGGCAAAGCCTAAAGAACATTCATGGTTGTGACGGCCCCACTTCCCCCTAAGGCGAACCAAAGGGTTGGCGGGTCGCCTGCCTAGCTCTCGCCAGGACTCACTCACTCTAGCAACTAATATCACCAAACATAAATTGAAAATAAACCTTACTCTCGAGCATGCTAAGTACTTAAATAAATCATACAATTCAACTTATACAGCCCGAAAATACAATTCCAAGTACCAACGAAAACATCGAGTTTAAAATACTTAATATACAATTTAAAGTTCCTAACTCAGGGCACAGAAGCACCACAGGATTCACATTTTCCCAAAGGCACAAGAAAATCATCCAAAAGATATTAAAGTATCTCCCAAAGTACGATTACAAAAGTGGGCATTCAAAATATAACATTTCTTTTCTAGTTCTCCAAGACTTCATGCATTTCAGAACCTGTCAAGGAAAACAAATTGGAAGGGATGAGCCAATAGCTCAGTGGCGCCTCGAAACATGCAATTCACATAGGGCAATTTAACAAGTACAAATGGACGAGTAAGCAATTAACAATTTAGGAAAAAACGAAGTAACATGGCAAGAAAAGGATACGGGGCTCTCAGGAGCCAAAGTCCTCGCACTTGATCAGGTAATATATAGTAGTTGACACTCCGTCAACTTTCACTACCTAATCTCCATGTAAACATTTTCCCTAATCTACACGTCTCCTAGCAACGACTTTCCCCTTATTTTCGGGCCCGACTCCAACACGAATTTTTGCAAGCACTTTTACCAAGACGGCAGAGAGGTACCTCCCACTCTAATAGAGCGTGGTACGTACATCCGTTTGGTTTATTTAGTCGACGAGACCCCGCTCCAATCGACATTGCAACACTTGTACTTGTGATATTTCACGAAATCACATAGCATATAACATTTCATGATATCTCTAGCAAGTACTTTTAACAAGTAGTTCAACTAGCAGTTAAACACGATTCATGCAAAAGACACTCACCTCAAGTGAAGAGTCTAGAATTGCAAACTTTGATCGAGATTGTGCTCTTCACCAACTCCTAAAATCATACAAATAACTCACATAAATTTCCACTTTTGAGTTGGTGAATTTAACTCGAGTCAACTAGCATTTAATTTCACTCAAAAATCCCAACCTAGCATTAATTGATTTCTCAAAGTGAAATCCACAATTTCGAGTGAAATTAAATTTTAAGGTTTCTTTAAAACCAAAAACTTGCTAAATTCGTCAAATATTCCAATAACCAAGTTCTAGAGTCATATAAGCAATTAACACCACTTTGGTGTCACAAGTTGAGAAGAATCATATTTGACTATTTAGAAGAATTTTCCCCTCTAATTTTCCCCAAAAATATCTTGGGAAATTCCTTTAAGAGGAAATCATATAAACCAAGTAAAACTAGTCGTTGAAATTTCTATAAAATAGAAACTCCTTAAGTTTGCTAAATTCCATTGACCAACTTGGTTCAAGGATTTTCATGAAGGCAAAAACTTGAGTTTTCAAGAAAATTTCCAAATTTGGCATATTTCTCGAAATAGGACATTTGGTCTAATAAAATTCAAGGTTATTGACTCGAAGTGGACCTAGTAACGAAGGTTAATGCTAGAAAACATTTTCGGGACAATTTAGTCCACAGTTAACCAAAACGAAATCCAAACGTCAAAAATCATTTCTAATTTCAAACAAAATTTCTGTTTTGGGTAGCGTCGTGAAGAATAAAATTTTGGTCCACTTTTTGAACGTAAACTCTACTAGATTTTTGTCCCAAATTGAGCTATACACACCCCTTAACTAAACACAAGTCAAATTGGGTTCATGTTAACGTGAAAATTATTTAACATGTCTCATGCAAAGCTGGAAAAATTTCCAAGTGCATTTGGTACAAGAAGTCCATTTCCTCTTCCATTTGTCCAAGATTTTTCAACTACTCAAAGGCTACATTTTTACCCAAACAATACTTCACATATAGGTCAACATATTTACAGCTCAAATGGTTCAAAAACGTGTCAAAACCAAACCCCAAATTCGCCCAAAAATCTGGAAATTTCCAGAATTTTTCGGACAGCTCAAGGGGCATTTTTCTCTTTGGTTTTTCAAGGAAATTTCCCATTGTACCAAAGCTGCATTTTCACCAAAACTACTCTACACATATAGGTGAACGTATATATGATTTAAATAGCTCAATAACTTCACAAAATCCAGCTCAAAAATTCGGGTAAAGAATGGAAGAAAAACAGGCCTTCTGGTTCGGTTTAGCAGAGCAGAATTTTCTCCTCTTTTTGCTCAACCATCTTCAACTTATAACTCATATTTTAAGTCCATAACAATCACAACCAAATAGTCCAACCTCCCAACAAGCAATCCAGTTCATTACCTAAGCAAAAATTGCAAAACATCAACAGGTACAAATCTGGAAAATTTTCCTTTCTCTCGGCAGCACCCCAGCTTCATTCTAAAAAATTTTTTTTCCAACATTTAACCACCTCAAAACATACATATAGCACATAAAACACCTCTAGCTTCATCAATCATTAGCTTAGAGGATCAGCAACCCAACATGTTTCACCAAGACAAGCTAAAACTTCAAGAACCAAAAGCTGTAACAAATCTGAAATTTTGGCTAAGGGGATGAAGCGGAAGTTTTTGGGTTACCTTTGGTGGTTGTTTACTAGCTAAATGAAGTGCCTAGTTCCCCAAGTTCGCTCCTAGAATCACTGAGGTCAGTCGGCACCCCTTGCACTCTGTTTTTCTCTCGGTCAGACCACCCACAGCAACAACCCAGCAGCAAACGTTGAGGTGAAGAGAAGCTTGGGTTTGGGGTTTTGAGTCAGCTTGGAAGGTTCTGTGGTTGGAGGAAAGAAAAATGGCAGCTGGTTTCTCCTTCTCCCCTGGTCCAACACAACGCTGGCAGCAGCAGCAGCGATCTTCCTCCTCCTTGCTCGGTCGAGACAGCAGCCAAGAATGGAGGTGGAAGCTGGAAATGGAAGGTGAACGTTGGGTTTGGGAATGGTTGAAGATGGAGGGCTGCTGGAAGCTGGGAATGGCCGTGGCTCTTAGCTCTTCTTGCAACAGATGATCGAGCTTGAAGAGAAGAGAAACGGCTGGTAGTTGGTGATAAGATGGGTTGAAAATGAAGGTAAGCTAGCGTATAGGTTTGAAGACTTTTTGGGCATGCCATTAATGGTGACAATTTCGAATTTGAATCGCGTTTAAGCGCGAAATTCTTATCTACTAGTAGAAATTCCTCATCTAGCATTTTCTCAACTGAATTATATATTTTTATAACCTCTACATATCATACAGTTCAACTTAGAGCTATATTGCGTATGGGAGTGCGAAAATCCAACTTAAAGTTTAGCCGAACGCGAACCGTCAAATAAATTTTGAAAATTCATGTAAATTAAAATATAACATTTATATAAGTGAAAACATCATTAATAATATAAATACACATTTTTAAATATAAATTCATAGTATTTAATAATTTTCAAAGTTTAAATAATATTTATTTTAATTTTCAGAAATTAATGAAATTTTGAGACCCTCACATCCTTCCCCCCTTAAAAGAATTTTGTCCTCAAAATTCTTACCTGTTCAAGCGAATAATTCTGGGTATTGGTCCTTCATGTCCTTCTCTACCTCCCAAGTTGCCTCCTCGACGTCGTGATTTTTCCACAAGACTTTAACCAAGGCAATCTTCTTATTTCTCAATTCTTTAATTTCGCGGTCCAAAATTTTAATGGGTCGCTCCTCATAGGTCAAAGACTCGTCTACTTCAACATCATCTAATTGAATTACATGACTTGGGTCGGAATGATATTTCTTGAGCATAGATACGTGGAAGACATTATGAATCCTGCTCATACTAGGAGGTAAATCCAGCTGATAAGCCACTTTTCCAACTCGTTTAAGAATTTCAAAGGGTCCAATGTACCTCGGCTTTAATTTCTTTCCCTTCTTGGATACTACCCCTCCTTTCATAGGTTTCACTCTTAGAAAGACTTTGTCCCCTACGTCAAATTCCAAGTCTTTTCTTCGGTGATCTGCGTAACTCTTCTGCCGACTTTGAGCAGTTTGAAGTCTCTCCTTAACCAGTTTAACTTTCTCATAAGCTTCTTCGATCCATGGGATAGCTGTCGGATCTAAAACTTTCTTCTCTCCTACTTCATCCCAATGAATAGGGGATCGACACCTTCTACCATAAAGCGCCTCATACGGTGCCATTTGGATTGAAGCCTGATAACTGTTATTATAAGCAAACTCTGCCAACGTCATGTACTGGTTCCAACTCCCTCCGAAATCCAATATACAGGATCTTAACATGTCCTCTAGGGTTTGTATGGTTCTCTCCGACTGTCCATCTGTTTGTGGATGATACGCAGTGCTCAACTTCAACTTAGTTCCCAAAGTTTCCTGAAATTTCTGCCAAAAGCGGGAAACGAATCTAGGGTCTCGATCGGAGACTATACTTACAGGAATCCCATGCAATCTCATAATTTCTTCTGTGTACAACTTGGCTAATTTCTCCAAAGAGTAACTCATATTCACCGGTAAGAAATGTGCAGATTTAGTAAGCCTATCCACTATCACCCAAACCGCATCATGTCCCCTTTGACTTCTAGGTAAACCCGTCACAAAATCCATGGTAATATGCTCCCATTTCCACTCAGGGATTTCTAAAGGTTGTAACAAACCAGAAGGCTTTTGATGTTCTGCCTTAACCTGCTGACATACTAGGCAAGTCTGTACAAATTTCGTCACATCCCTTTTTAAGCCATCCCACCAATAAAGCCCTTTCACATCCTGATACATCTTGTTAACTCCAGGGTGAATAGTATACTTGGACCGATGTGACTCCTCTAGAATTTCTCTTTTCAAACTTTCTTCACTAGGTACTACTATTCGATCCCTAAATCTCAAAATGCCTTCAGGTCCTAGCTTAAAATCTAGGGTTTCCCCCCTTCTCACTTTCTCCAAATAACCTTGTACTACCGGATCCTTCCCTTGAGCCTCCTTAATTCTTTCTAACAAAGGGGATTTTAAGGATAGATTTCCAAACAAGATTTTCAACTTTTCTAAACGAGGATTCCAACTACTCGCTTCTTCTAACATATCCCATTCTCTCACCATTAGACCCGCTACTTGAGCCCTTCTACTTAGTGCATCTGCAACCACATTTGCTTTCCCAGGGTGATAATTGATTGAACAATCATAATCCTCAAGAAATTCTACCCAACGCCTCTGTCGCAAGTTCAACTCCTTTTGTGAAAACAAGTACTTAAGGCTGTTATGGTCGGTGAATACCTCAAATGTCACCTCATACAGGTAATGTCTCCACTTCTTCAAAGCAAAAATAACAGCGGCTAACTCTAGGTCATGGGTCGGGTAATTCATCTCATGGGGTTTCAATTTCCTAGAAGCATAGGCCACAACTTTTCCCTTTTGCATTAAAACACAGCCTAACCCTTCTTTAGAAGCATCGGAATATACTACATACCCATCAACTCCCTCAGGTAGGGCTAACACTGGAGCCGTAGTCAATCGCCTCTTCAATTCTTGAAAGCTCGCTTCACATTTAGGGCTCCAAATGAACTTATGGTTTTTCTTAGTTAACTCCGTCATTGGCCCAGCAATTTTTGAGAAATCTTTTATAAAACGACGGTAATAACCCGCCAATCCCAAGAAACTTCTAATTTCAGTTGGATTCTCTGGTTGTTTCCACAAAGTAACTGCCTCCAATTTAGTTGGATCCACTGCAATTCCATTCTTAGAAATTCTATGACCCAGAAAAGAAATTTCTTCCAACCAAAATTCACACTTACTGAACTTAGCGTAAAGCTTGTGTTCTCTCAACACTTGTAAAACTATCTCCAAGTGCTTGGCGTGATCCTCTCGGGTCTTAGAATATACTAGAATATCATCTATGAATACCACCACAAATTGGTCCAGATATTTCTTAAAGATTCTCTGCATTAGATCCATGAAAGCAGCTGGGGCATTGGTTAACCCAAAAGGCATTACCGCAAACTCAAAGTGCCCATATCGAGAAGTAATAGCGGTCTTAGGTATATCTTCCTTTTTAATCCTCAATTGATAGTACCCTTGTCTCAAATCTAACTTAGAGTACACCACCGATCCTTGCAATTGGTCAAATAATCCATCAATCAAGGGCAAAGGGTACTTATTCTTAATAGTCACCTCATTCAAACCTCGATAGTCAATGCACAATCTCAAACTCCCGTCCTTTTTCTTTACAAACAAAACTGGAGCTCCCCACGGTGAGTCACTTTCCTTAATAAAACCTCTTTCTAGTAGGTCCTGCAACTGGATCTTTAGTTCTTTCAACTCCGCAGGAGCCATTCTATAAGGAGTTTTTGAAATTGGGGCTACTCCTGGAACCAAATCAATCTTAAACTCTATCTCCCTTTCAGGTGGCAGAGATGTTAATTCTTCCGGGAAGACATCGGAAAAATCTTGCACGATTGGTACATCTTCTAATTTCACTTGATCACTAGGGGCGTTAATTAAGAAAGCTAAGAAACCCTGGGCTCCCTTGTGAAGCATTTTCCTAGCTCGAATCCCTGAAATCAAAGCAGACGAAGCTAATCTACCCCTTACATCTAGCTTGAGAGTTGCCTCACCTGGGATGCAAAATTCCACCACTTTAGCTCTACAATCTAGCTTAGCATGGTGGTAAGACAAAAAGTCCATTCCTATAATCACATCATACCCCTTAAGGTCCAAACTCACCAAGTCAACTAGCATTTTTCGCTCCCCAACCCAAAATTCACACTCCTTATACACTAAACTAGTGAGCATGCTCTTATTACCCGTAGGAGTCCTAACTTCCAAATCATAGGGTAATCGTACAGGTTTTACATCAATTCCACACATAAAAGCAGGATTAACAAACGAATGAGTCGCACCGGGATCAATTAAAACCTTGGCTAATCGATGAAAGATTGGAAGTGTACCTTCGACTACCTCCGAAGGGTCAGGTGCAGGTTGACTATTTAGGGCATAAACCCTGGCCGGGACCTTCGGCCGACTCCCTCCAGAAGCAGTTTGCCTAGAACTTGTGGCACCTCCTTGGCTTCCCCCATTCTCGGAAATCCTAGGACAATTAGCAATTTGGTGCTCAGCACTTCCACACTTGAGGCACTTGCCATCCTTTCTCCAGTACTCATTTGCAGTATGATTGGCTTTTCCACAATAACCACAGGTTATCTGAGGGGTTGACACTTGTACACCTTGTGGAGCACTCCTAGGGGGTCCCCTTCCACTTTGACCTCCTCTCACTCCAGATCCTCTCGCCCCAGGGCCTCTAGCTCCAGCACCCCTTGTTAAAGCACCTCTCGATGCACTAGGGATATTCACTACCCCAGTTCCTCTACCCATCTTAGGCGGTAGGGCACTTGTAGAAATTGGGTCCCTGCTACCACTAGGGGCATTCCTTTTCCTAGCAAAGAATGACCTAGATTGGGCTCTAGCCGTCTCGAATCTCTGAGCTTTCTCTACGGCATCACTATACGTGCTAATTTGAGCAGTGGCTAGCCCTTCTTGAATCTCCACATTGAGCCCTTGCACAAATCTCCTAATGCGTCTCTGCTCAGTGGCTATCAGGTCAGGGGCATATCGAGCTAATTTAGTGAAGTTGGTCTCATACTCTGCTACACTCATGGCCCCTTGTTTGCACTTAATAAAGTCATCCTCCCTTTTCTCTTGGACTAGAGGTGGAAGAAATTTAGCATTAAACTCACGGGTGAAGTTTGCCCAAGTACTAGGGGTACGGTCTCTATCCCACTTATCCTTAATTAGATTCCACCAAGACCGTGCAGCTCCTTCAAATTGAAATGACGCAAAAGTCACTTTCCGCGTCTCAGTGTAATCCAATGTGGCAAAAATATCAGATATTCTCTCCCACCATCCCTCAGCTATTTCAGGCTCTGGCCCACCTTGAAACTTAGGCGGCCCAAACTTTAGGAACCTCTCCAAGGCCCTATCTTCAGTATCTAACTGCCCACCAGGTGGTTGATGCACTGGTCCAGGACCTTGACGGTCCGTCAAACGTTCTAGCACTTCGGTTATCCTATTAATAGCGGTGGCCATTTGATCTCCACCCCCGCCCTCGGGTCCCCGATTTTGGTTCACTTCCGACGCTCTATCGCCCCCTTGATCACGAAGGGGTTCAGCCCGTCTCCCTCGACCTCGACCTCGACCTCGACTTCGGCGTTGACCTCTACCACGGGGATCCATACCTAGTTATGCCTAATGCAAAACAAGAAGTAAATATACAGAAATTTACACAAAGTTTAAAGAGCAACGCAGGAAAATTGCATAAAACTGAGGAACAAAGCAGAAAATTATGCCAAATGAAGATCAACTTGAGGGCGATAAAAATAACCACAACTAACACATATATTAACATTCGAAATTCCTACAATTAGCATTTCGTTGGGATTTTACAAAAATATAGCACAAAGGTGCTACAAGGTGCAACCAGTCATTCATGATCAAAAGAAGTGCAATCACCACAAAAGCAAGCCATACAGTTACAAAAATACAATGGCCCAAGAGTTAGCACCATCCCAACCAATGTTTACAAATTACAAGT
Organism: Coffea arabica; assembly: GCF_036785885.1. NCBI lineage: Eukaryota > Viridiplantae > Streptophyta > Magnoliopsida > Gentianales > Rubiaceae > Coffea > Coffea arabica. The sequence continues at coordinate 40,634,322 of NC_092318.1, read as the reverse complement.
CAAAAGAGAGTCTAACTAAGCCTAGTCCTCAGCGGGACCATCAGATGGATTCCCCTCATCAGGATCCTCTTCTGGATCCTCCTCCGGGTCCTCCTCTGGATCCTCCTCAGCACTAGGAGCTACCTCTGAGGCCTCGTCCATCACCTCATCCACCAGCATGGTAGCATCCTCTAGTATCCCAAAAGCTCGCTCACGAACCATGTCTCTCATCCTAGCCACGCTATCCCTTGCTCTCTGCAGCTCCTCACGGTCTGCCTCAGCCTTAGCTCTCTCCTCTATCACCCGTCCAGTCAGCTCTGTTACCCTATTCTGCAGATGAGTCACCATGGCACCTAACTCATCCACGTCCTGAATCAGGGCCAGGTTGGAATTCACCAACTGGCGACGCTCATCGTCTATAGCCAGAACCAAGGTGTTGGGGTAAGAGAAGGTCAATCTACAGTCACACCTAGGAACCCTGGTGTCGGGCGAGTACTGACCACGAGCTCCACCACCCTGAACTTGGTAAAATATAGGCCTAAGAGGCGGCGCGTGACCATTCGCGTGCCCGTTACCATTAGCAGCATGTCCATTCCCGTTAGGGTTCTCCATACCTACAAAACAGCCAAAACTTTCAAAGTTAAACCTTAGCACCATTAATTTGATCAATTATCACTTAAAATATATCTAAATATCTCATTCCTATTTCTAGGAATAAAATACCTAACAATTCTCCCAAATACGTTTTAACCTAATGCTCTGATACCACCTGTGACAGTTCTCAGGGTCACATCACGGGGTACCTATCAGCTTGCCACCCGCACGCGGGCATCCCCTACGGAGAGTTTCGCTTCGTGACTCTTCACGAACGAGAGGCTCGGGGCTTTTCCAGACGAAGGACTTAAGGTCCCAACTGTCGGCAACCTGGCTCTGATACCACCTGTGACGGCCCCACTTCCCCCTAAGGCGAACCAAAGGGTTGGCGGGTCGCCTGCCTAGCTCTCGCCAGGACTCACTCACTCTAGCAACTAATATCACCAAACATAAATTGAAAATAAACCTTACTCTCGAGCATGCTAAGTACTTAAATAAATCATACAATTCAACTTATACAGCCCGAAAATACAATTCCAAGTACCAACGAAAACATCGAGTTTAAAATACTTAATATACAATTTAAAGTTCCTAACTCAGGGCACAGAAGCACCACAGGATTCACATTTTCCCAAAGGCACAAGAAAATCATCCAAAAGATATTAAAGTATCTCCCAAAGTACGATTACAAAAGTGGGCATTCAAAATATAACATTTCTTTTCTAGTTCTCCAAGACTTCATGCATTTCAGAACCTGTCAAGGAAAACAAATTGGAAGGGATGAGCCAATAGCTCAGTGGCGCCTCGAAACATGCAATTCACATAGGGCAATTTAACAAGTACAAATGGACGAGTAAGCAATTAACAATTTAGGAAAAAACGAAGTAACATGGCAAGAAAAGGATACGGGGCTCTCAGGAGCCAAAGTCCTCGCACTTGATCAGGTAATATATAGTAGTTGACACTCCGTCAACTTTCACTACCTAATCTCCATGTAGAGTTGGTGAATTTAACTCGAGTCAACTAGCATTTAATTTCACTCAAAAATCCCAACCTAGCATTAATTGATTTCTCAAAGTGAAATCCACAATTTCGAGTGAAATTAAATTTTAAGGTTTCTTTAAAACCAAAAACTTGCTAAATTCGTCAAATATTCCAATAACCAAGTTCTAGAGTCATATAAGCAATTAACACCACTTTGGTGTCACAAGTTGAGAAGAATCATATTTGACTATTTAGAAGAATTTTCCCCTCTAATTTTCCCCAAAAATATCTTGGGAAATTCCTTTAAGAGGAAATCATATAAACCAAGTAAAACTAGTCGTTGAAATTTCTATAAAATAGAAACTCCTTAAGTTTGCTAAATTCCATTGACCAACTTGGTTCAAGGATTTTCATGAAGGCAAAAACTTGAGTTTTCAAGAAAATTTCCAAATTTGGCATATTTCTCGAAATAGGACATTTGGTCTAATAAAATTCAAGGTTATTGACTCGAAGTGGACCTAGTAACGAAGGTTAATGCTAGAAAACATTTTCGGGACAATTTAGTCCACAGTTAACCAAAACGAAATCCAAACGTCAAAAATCATTTCTAATTTCAAACAAAATTTCTGTTTTGGGTAGCGTCGTGAAGAATAAAATTTTGGTCCACTTTTTGAACGTAAACTCTACTAGATTTTTGTCCCAAATTGAGCTATACACACCCCTTAACTAAACACAAGTCAAATTGGGTTCATGTTAACGTGAAAATTATTTAACATGTCTCATGCAAAGCTGGAAAAATTTCCAAGTGCATTTGGTACAAGAAGTCCATTTCCTCTTCCATTTGTCCAAGATTTTTCAACTACTCAAAGGCTACATTTTTACCCAAACAATACTTCACATATAGGTCAACATATTTACAGCTCAAATGGTTCAAAAACGTGTCAAAACCAAACCCCAAATTCGCCCAAAAATCTGGAAATTTCCAGAATTTTTCGGACAGCTCAAGGGGCATTTTTCTCTTTGGTTTTTCAAGGAAATTTCCCATTGTACCAAAGCTGCATTTTCACCAAAACTACTCTACACATATAGGTGAACGTATATATGATTTAAATAGCTCAATAACTTCACAAAATCCAGCTCAAAAATTCGGGTAAAGAATGGAAGAAAAACAGGCCTGCTGGTTCGGTTTAGCAGAGCAGAATTTTCTCCTCTTTTTGCTCAACCATCTTCAACTTATAACTCATATTTTAAGTCCATAACAATCACAACCAAATAGTCCAACCTCCCAACAAGCAATCCAGTTCATTACCTAAGCAAAAATTGCAAAACATCAACAGGTACAAATCTGGAAAATTTTCCTTTCTCTCGGCAGCACCCCAGCTTCATTCTAAAAAAATTTTTTCCAACATTTAACCACCTCAAAACATACATATAGCACATAAAACACCTCTAGCTTCATCAATCATTAGCTTAGAGGATCAGCAACCCAACATGTTTCACCAAGACAAGCTAAAACTTCAAGAACCAAAAGCTGTAACAAATCTGAAATTTTGGCTAAGGGGATGAAGCGGAAGTTTTTGGGTTACCTTTGGTGGTTGTTTACTAGCTAAATGAAGTGCCTAGTTCCCCAAGTTCGCTCCTAGAATCACTGAGGTCAGTCGGCACCCCTTGCACTCTGTTTTTCTCTCGGTCAGACCACCCACAGCAACAACCCAGCAGCAAACGTTGAGGTGAAGAGAAGCTTGGGTTTGGGGTTTTGAGTCAGCTTGGAAGGTTCTGTGGTTGGAGGAAAGAAAAATGGCAGCTGGTTTCTCCTTCTCCCCTGGTCCAACACAACGCTGGCAGCAGCAGCAGCGATCTTCCTCCTCCTTGCTCGGTCGAGACAGCAGCCAAGAATGGAGGTGGAAGCTGGAAATGGAAGGTGAACGTTGGGTTTGGGAATGGTTGAAGATGGAGGGCTGCTGGAAGCTGGGAATGGCCGTGGCTCTTAGCTCTTCTTGCAACAGATGATCGAGCTTGAAGAGAAGAGAAACGGCTGGTAGTTGGTGATAAGATGGGTTGAAAATGAAGGTAAGCTAGCGTATAGGTTTGAAGACTTTTTGGGCATGCCATTAATGGTGACAATTTCGAATTTGAATCGCGTTTAAGCGCGAAATTCTTATCTACTAGTAGAAATTCCTCATCTAGCATTTTCTCAACTGAATTATATATTTTTATAACCTCTACATATCATACAGTTCAACTTAGAGCTATATTGCGTATGGGAGTGCGAAAATCCAACTTAAAGTTTAGCCGAACGCGAACCGTCAAATAAATTTTGAAAATTCATGTAAATTAAAATATAACATTTATATAAGTGAAAACATCATTAATAATATAAATACACATTTTTAAATATAAATTCATAGTATTTAATAATTTTCAAAGTTTAAATAATATTTATTTTAATTTTCAGAAATTAATGAAATTTTGAGACCCTCACAATGGTACATTTGGTAAGTGTTTTAACTCCAAGAAATTCAATTGGTAAGTCCACACCAAGTCTAGCATCAATTCTGCCCAAAATTTAGGGTTTTCAAGTACAGGGCAGGTTTCATATTTTTATCACAAATCACTCAATTCAACTCGGAATTGAGCATGGTTGGTGGAGTTGGAAAATAAATTCATAGAACTATAATATCACAGAAGAAATTGTTTTGAAATTCAGCACACAACTAGCTCAAATTCGAGCCTCAAGTTGCAGCTTCTGAACTTCGTTCCAGGAAAACAGAGAAACAGGACAGTCATCTTTAAACGGTTGGTACGGGATACTCAGGTGGAATTAGGGGGTGAATTTTATACCGTTGAAAATCTGGGAATGTCTAGTTTCAAATGCCACTGACGGTACTTGATTTTGACGTCGGAGCACAGAGTTATGGACGAAACAAGAAAGCTGTCTGAGCATTACGGGGAAATTTTCCAGGTTTGCTAGCTTTGCGAGATTAATCCATTTAACCAACCAAACCTCAATATTTTTTGATGAAACTTTATACACCATCTATACAACATATAAACATCATATACAAGCCATTAAAATCTCAAAATTCCGCAAAAAGAGGAACGATCATAACAGGGGCAGAATTGGAAACTTTACATCCATGCACTCCTTGAAGTTTATACTAGTTATGCACCATTAATCTACCAATTTGAGCACTAAACCAACATTAGATCTATCATCAATCATCACATCAGCCATCAATCCAAGAGTGGGAGTTCATAGAGCCCACATTCAAAATTTTTCCAACAATAACAAGCCACCCACATGAATTTACAAGCTCATAAGTGCATTACTACTCCCATAAGTTAAGAATTTTAAGGTGGATCATCCATTACCTCAAGTGATGACTTAGGCAGAAATTTTTTGTCCTCTTACAACTCACAAAAACCGTGGAAAGTAGCCCCCTTTTGTAGCTCAAGATGATCACCAAGTGTTTAGTTAAGTATGGGTGAATTTTGGAGTGATTTGGATAAGAAATGAAGGTGAAATGAAGAAGGAACTTTGGTTCTTTTCTCTTGGTGCTGGACGGCAGCTTTGAGGAGGAAGAAGAATGTTGTTGGCTGATAATGAGGCTTACGTGAGAGGCTTAAGAATATGTGGCTAAGAATGCCTCAAAAGTCAACTCTCTCGTGTGCGCGTTTTGTGCCCGATTCGTCTCAAGTTTATTTCACTAGTGCACTAAACCTCTAATGCACTTCCATTCATACAATTATTATTCACTTTTAATAGTCCAAAAATAAAGGTCTAAAGTCCCTCAATTAATCGCGCGCGTTAAAACGCGTATTTCCGATTTAAGCGCGATAAAGTGAAACTTCCAAGAAATTCTTATAACGATAGTATAACTAACTAATAATTGAACAGTTAAACATAAAAATACCTATTTTAAGAATAATGTACAAATCTCCAATTTTTCAAATTTATTGTATTCTCGAAAATCGGCTATAGTCTCCAAACGCGTATTCGTTGTTCTCACTTAACGAGCTTCCAAAAATTAATTTTTGAAACAAGTCACTTTTAAAATATAATGAGGCTATAATTCTATGTAATTAGGTCCAATAAGGTTAGAAAATAATATTCGAAGTAAATGGCCAAATAAATATTTAAATGAGCTAGTAATAAGAGTTTAAAAATAGGAAATTCTGCGAGTCCTCACATGAGTCGAGTGTTAATTCCTCAATTAACCTTTCTTAATCTACTATTGATCATTCTTAATTCTTCAACATTAATACACTCCCGATTCAAGTATATCCGCGAAAAACGTGTACTCGTTATTCCGAACTAAACGAGTTTTCGAAAAGTAAATTTTCTAACAAAACGCTTTAAAAACATAAGAGAGGTGTTTTTCCATATAAATGGATTTGAAGTAGTCGAATTAAATAATTCGGAGAAAATGAGTGAATAACTATTTAAATAAACCAGTAATATATGACGAAAATAAGAAAATTTTCGGATCCTTACCCTCTCACTTCGTAATTTCTTCCACTCAGATTTTGTAAAAAGAAGTCAAAGATATGATGTTTCCTTTTGTCTACAACTCATTTGGTCTTCTCTTTTGTTGCAGAAGCATGTGCCACCGATTTCTGTCCCTCAAAATAGTTGGAAAAGTTGTGAGAAAGGTAAAGAAAAACGGCTGTGCCACTTGTTGAGGAGAGAGACAGATCCGAGCCTCGGATCCGAGGGATGAAAATGGATCCGAGCTCGGATCGTATGGATCCGAGGTCTTTTTCTGATGGATCCGAGCTCGGATTGTTTGTCCTCGGATACATTGTTCCAGAAGTACAGACGAGGGCTCGGATTGCCCCTTGTTCACACGGATCCAAGCTCGGATCGGTGTTGATCAAGTTTCCAGTTTTTCACTTCTTTCCTTTTTCTATATTTTTGCTCCCAATTTCTTTTGTACCTTGTACTCCGGGCGATCCTTACATTTCTTTCAGCTCGTGCATGAATTTCATACATCAATAACCTTCAAAATTTCACAAAATTAACACATTAATCCACTCATTTATCAAGTTTTGAACACTTAAACAATATTTAAGCAATTATCACCAAAGAATTCAAATATGGCTTTAATTTTCTCAAAACATACCAAAAGTTCATACCAAATTTGTACAAAATATACGTTAAATATTCACTTATCAGTTCAGTCAAGAGATTAAGGAATTTGATACTATTAAAAAGATCTTGGGTTCTAGTCTTGTGAACAGAGAAAAAAAACTTGAAGAGTCCCAAGGTGATTGGGATTAATCGGATCCAATATAGTCATCCAATATGGTCATCGAGATATTGAAAGGTTTACACCAAAAAAAAGAAAGAGGAAAAAAGGTGAGCGTCAGACCAAACATCTTGGAACCACATTAAAGGGGCGAATAGGGATGCCCAAAAGTTGCAGGAACGTTTTCTTCAACAAAGAGAGAATAACGTCCTCTATAAATTCCCAAAAGTCGTGGCGGCAGCGGCGGCGGTAACAAGCTTCCTACAAGGGATTCGCAAAAGTCGTTTATCCATTAACGATTGTGCTTTTGTCGACCGTTGTTTGACCATTTTGTAGTGGCAGCCGCGGTAACGAACTTCTTTGCTTGCCGATTTCGTGTTGCCCAGTCCTTTTTTGCGCTCAATTCCTTTTAGCTTTTTTTTTGGCTGATGAAGGCTTCAATTTGCCTGTAGAGTTTTGTCATCCAGGCATCTTTTTCTCCATTTTTAATTTAAGGTGTTATCCAAACAAGTTGTGTAAAGATATATTTAATTTTTTGAATAGAACCGTAAATAAATTGAATTGAATCGAGTTTTGGTCTAATTAAATAGAGGTCGATTCAGTTTTATCAAATTCGAACTTGACAAATTCTCAATATAAAATCTGAGCAAAAACTTGACCTCAAGTTCGAGTCTAGTAGAGCTTGAGTTTAAGAAAAATAAAAGCCAATTATTACATTCTTTTAGAATCGATAAAATAGACATTTTGCCTAAATAATTAATACAAATGTTGGGGGACACATATGTAATTTTACTTTTAAAAATACAAATATTAAAAACATACAAATTCGAGCTAGCTCAATGAGCCAACTAACCGATTATCTCTATACTCGAGCTTAAGCTTGATTTGGTTGGCTTAAGTTTGGTATTGCCAAACTTGAGTCGAGACTTGAATTTTGATTGAGTCGGCTCGGAAGCACTCACGAGCTAGTTTGATTCATTTGCAGCTCTAATTGTGAACTATGGGAACCAACCGAGAAACCACTTATTTGACATTTCTAATTTGGGTTCTTATTTGAAGGGCATGTGTGCAATGTGCATTGATTAAGAGGGGTTTTGGATGTTAGATTATTCAAAAAATAAATTAAATTTGGGAATTATGTCTCAATTCTAAAGCAAGAAATAAATATAAGCATTTGCAATTTAAATGGATAACAGTGCACAAATTAGGTGTAAAACTAGTATCCATTTAATACTCGCTAAAATTATTATATTATACCCCCTCCATCCCATTGAAAGTATCCAACTTTTTATTTTGGGATGTCCCAAAATATTTTTACTATTGAGAAAGTCAAACCACATTTTAGTCTCTCTTTCCAATATAACCCCTCCTTCTAATTATATGCATGTTATCATTCAAATTAAAATTTTAAATTTATAGAGGTAAAATTGAAAAAGAAACACAAACATCACAATTAAACTACTACTCTTAAAAAGTCGGATTCCCGAAACAGAACCAAATAATTGGGATGGAGGGAACATCTTTGAAGGATAACTTCGAAGGATAAATAGCATCCACCAGCACCAATTGCACTAATAAGGGTATTGTATTGGTGACTTGTACAATTAGTATCAACAACTCATACGGCTAATATTAAAACTTCTGGTGAGGTTTAGGAATATGAATTTAATCTGTCCTGAATAATATATGTTGGATTTCTCGTGAAATTTCTACAAAAAACCTTTGTGTTAGTTTCAAATATTGGTTCGGATTTCAAGTTAAATCATATACCTTTCAAACTTATAGTCGTCATATAACACATTTGAATATGAAAGTGAACTTTTTTTGTTTTTTTTTTTTGTATATGAAAGTGAACTTATCTATAATTGAAGTTTATCTAGCTTGGACGATTTTCCAAATTAACTAGTAATGATGGTTGTTCTCTTACTGGATCAAAAAATTTCTACATTTTAGCTCAAGGTTGTGGGAATCAAAGAGAATGCCTATAAGTTTTTACACTTAAGAAGCCAAGAGCAATGATTTTACGTTATCTCATGTTAAATCTGATCGCATAAGAAATAGAATAACCAAGAATTGAGTTCTCATTGCTGCTAATTATCTTCCTTTGCCTATAAAATCATTTTCTTAGATTTTGATTGTCATTGGTATGAACCCGTTTGATTCAATTACGTAACAAACAAAATTATAGTGATTTTGAGTATTTGATGTACGAGGCCAGAATTACTTAAATTGGTATGAGCCGTTCTTAAAGTATCGAAATAAGTAAAAGCCATTACATCCATAATCCCTCGACTCCCCTTTCGCCGCCTTTTTTTAAATTAGGAAAAGCAAAGTTGATTGGTTATTGTTTTCACAAAATACATGAAAAATTCAAGCAATTTTACACATATAAAAATATGTAGAAAGAGAAGAAGAAAAAAATATAAAGAAATACTCAATAATTTTATTAATTTAAAATTCAACAATATCAATATCAATTTGTATTATTTTGCTTAAGACAATTTACAACTAACAAGTTTTAGAGGCTTTCCTTCTATCTCATAACTTGACTCAACTCAGGTTTTCAAAACTATGCTTTCCTTAACTCCCTCTTCAAGAGTTGACTCAAGTTTTCAAATAACAACGTATTAGGCTAACACACATATATAAAAAAAAAAAAAAAAAAACACACACACTCATATATATAGAGTAGTCCGTTTCTTAGTAGTTAAAATAATGTGCAAGCCGATAGAATAGTCCGTTCTTAGTAGTTAAAATAATGTCTAAACCAAATAAGGAATCCAGTAGATGCTCGGACTTAGACTTGGGATTAGTCAAGCGGTTTTGGAGCCGCCACAACACTAATGGATACCAATGAGGAGCCAATAAACATCAGCTGGAAACCATCAAAACCAATTTTGATTCGTACTATATCAGTAAACCCATAATAGATAAGGAATTTACCAAACTAAATTTGATGCAGGCTTGGACATAAACTAGAAACAGGCCGAATATAATTTGGCAATAACTAAACTAATAAAGCTTGGTTTAATTGTCATCATTGCCTTTCTTGAACCAAGCTCGCCATTGTGATTATCTTCAATGCCATCTCGAGCTTCCCTCTTCATAGAAAATTCAACCATTGTATGAACAATACGGAACCTCAAATTGCAATTGATCTTCAATTTCATCTTCACACGTGTTAGTGGACAAAATTTTATTCCTTTGCATGGCCTCCTTTGTAAAAAAAAAACTCAAACATATTTACTCCTTCTTGATTGCATACTCCATAATTTAATTCATCAACATCATCAAGAAAACTTCCTAAAATTACAGTCATACTTTCTGCCACAAAGGTTTTCAACATCACCGTATTTTTCCAAAAGAATATTTTTCCACAAAAAGAAAAATAATTTTTAGATGAAGTAGAGAAAGGAGAAATTGTAGGTGCACATGCAGACGAAGGATTTGTGATTGAAAAGAAAATTTTCTGAAATCGCAAAATCATGCTTTCCACCACCAAGTTTTTTAACATCGCCTTATTTTTCATTTAATTTTTTCATACTAACAATTGCATCAACTTTAGCAATACCACAATCTTTAACTGAATCGTCCACTCCATAATTAATGTCAAACAATTCAACTATTTGATTTTCTTATTCAAATAAATTATTAACTCCCATAAAATCAAGAATTTCTATCTCATCACAATCTTCAATAACATCATTTATTTGACCAATGATGTCAATTTCTTTCTCAACCACGTGTAAAATTTCTTTTCAATCACAAATTCTTTATCTACATATACATCGACAATTTCTACAATTTCTTCTTTCTCTACTTCATCAAAAAATTCTTTTTCATCTTTCTCATAACAAATTTCTTCTCTACCATGGCCACAATAATAATTCATCAAAATTTTCCAAGCCTCCCTTACGAATTTTGCATGAATGAATTTTTTAACTACTTGCAACTCAAATTTTGTGCTAAGATAATGAAATGCCTTGTGATACAATTGACTATTCCTCTCTAACTCTATAACTGCATCACTTGATAATTCCTTACCTGTTGTCAGTTCTGTCAAACCCTTTTGGACAATACCCCAAACTTCAATAGATTACAAAAATGTCATCATCATCAAACTCCAACTCTTAAAATCATTTTTACCATCAAAGACAAAAACGCCACAATAATGTAGATAATATAGATCCATTTCTTACTTTCACGAACAAACCCTAGGGTCAAAGTTTAGAATATTGATACCACTTATTAGCACAAAAAAAATAATATGCACATGCAAGCAATTTCATATACATATAAAAATATGTGGGAGCAAGAATAATAAATATGTAAACAAATATTCAACATATTTATTAATTTAAAACTCAACATTAACAACATTAACTAACGACTCCTCACAGCAAGGAAATGGAATTACTGACGGGTTTTTACTTTAAGTGCAAGTTTAATTCCGAATTTACACCCGTTGGACTGCAAGTATACAGGTCGCAATTGTAGTACAAGATGTGTATCGGGTCGATCCCACGAGGAGCAATTAAAACAATTATTAGATACTAATTTACTCTATTATTTAGACTTACAATTAATTTGAGCAGAAACTTCAGATTTTAATTCAACTACAAAAATTCTTAAATAGATAAATGCAATTTCACAATAGAAGTAGAATTCACTAAATATTAAGATCTAGGGATGTAGATTCCACATATAACACAAAAGATCTAAAACGAATGAATTTAACACTTGTTACTGCTCTTGTTTAACCAAGGATTCATTTCCAACAATACCAAAATCACATTTTCATGATAATAATGGGTTAAAACAGATTAGTTTTTCCTAATCTCTTGGAAAATACTAAATCTGTTTTGTGCATACCTGAAATATAGATTTTATCCACTTGAATGTATTTCTATTCTCATGAATATACTACTCAAGCTCTACTTATGTCATTCCATTATTTTTACCATTTCTCAATGAGTAAAAACAACTATAAACCTGCTATTGGTGATCAAGCAACAACAAGTAATCCAACATACACAAGTAGATAAGTTAATACAAGACATAACAAGCATAAATCACAATCACTTCATATCATTTGGCCATAAGCTTCATCTACTCCCTAGATAAAGGAAATTAGCTACTCATGAATGATTTAACAATCAAACTCACAAGTTTATTAATGCAAAACATCATGAAGTACAAGTATAAGAAAGGTAAAAGAAAGCTTAGCCAATTGAAGGTAAAGCTCTCCAATTCCTGCTATGTTCTTGTACAAGATGGTTACAAGTGAAAAACCAAATGCTTCTCTAAGAACTCTTAACTAGAGAGAAAACTTGTTGCAAGAAGGAAAACTAGCTACGTATGGTGATGCCAGGCTTCTCCCCTGTGTTTCTGCATAAAAGGTGGTAGAAATTCCATTCCTCTCACTTCATAATTTCCTCCACTCAGATTTTGTAAAAAGAAGTCAAAGATATGATGTTTCCTTTTTGTCCACACTCATTTGGTCTTCTCTTTTATTGCAGAAGCATGTGCACCGAATTCCCTTGCATCTTATAGCTGGAAAGTGGTATGAACACAAGAGAATTGACTGAGTCAAATTGCAGAATTTCGGCTATAAAACGCGCCTACACAAAACGCGGCGGCATAAACTCGCGTTTTGTCTACTCGCGTTTTCACTCTGGCCTTATTTCAACTGCGATTTTCTCCATGATAAAGGCCAAACTAGCTTTTGTGAAAAACACAAAAGTTGTAGCCCTTTCAGTTAGCTTTCCAATGCTTCAAGAATCATCCAAATCGGAGCTTTGTAGCCTGAGATATGATCGAAATACTGTCACCTGTTCAAACCTCTGTTTTAACTTCCGACCACAGAATGCAGCTTCTGTATTCCAACGTTTTTCCCATGAAGATGGCAGAAATGGATTTCGATGTCTTCATACGAATTGTAGGTCTCTTTCTTAGCTTTAAAATGGTATAAAGATCACCTCAATCCGATAAATGTAGCTCCAGATATGGTCAAAATACTGAAGAGTGTCAAAACTGACTTGTATTGCATTTCCTCACTTGAACGTTTTTCACTTCATTCTTCTTGTTGCCACTTGAATTCATCACCAAATCTCTATTTTTTACCTCATTTGACATCCTTTGGTGATTGAATCATCATTCCTGCATAAAAATGAAGTTTTTACCATTAAAATCAATAGAAATGCAATATTATCCACTTTTACCAAAAATATATAATTTTACCAAAAACCTCTTTATTTTATTTATAAAACTAAATAATCAACTCAAAATTAACTAATAAAATGCACTTAAAAATACGTAAAATAAACTCTTATCAATTACGTCTGATATGGCAAACGTTACGCTAGCGAAGGTAGACAAAATTCATGACCCACGTGATGTGGTGTCATTTGGAATCACACCCCTTGTGGGTACAAGTACAAGAACACAAACGAAATCCTCTATGCCACGGTTTAAAGATGTGCCACAATTTAAAGATGTATTCGAAGAGTTTAAATGTGAGAGATTACATGGTAGCATCCCCCTCGTACATCAAAAGCCTTTTCTTCATTCAAGTACAACATGCAAGGATGACAAAAATGAAGAAAAAGAAGATGATTCACAACGCAAAAAAGACAAAGATCAAGACCAGAACCTAGTTCACGAGCAATTTACCCAAGTGATTTCAAAGAAAGCGAGGAAGCAGCTTCCAAAAAGAGGTAAAAAATACAAACACGTCAAGATGTTAAACCAAATTCCTATGCTCACTTACAATCCGACAAATGTGGGGCACCCTCATGTGGATGATTTCGTTCGATTGATCTGGTATGTGTTTAGAATTCCAGATTTTTCCATATATGTTTATTATTGTTGATCCTTAGCTGTCTCTTTTACTTTAACAGAGGTCAGGTTTGGCCCCTCTTTATTTCGCTGTACTCTTTTTCGATATAAATAGATTAAGGGATGGCGTCCCTGCCCCAATTTGGGGCTTTGCAAAAAAAAAAAAAAAAACCTTTCACTTACAACAACTCACAACTAATAATTCTTAAAAGCTTTCCCTCTATCTCACAACTTGACTCTTCAAAATTATACTTTCCTCAACTCTCTTTTCAAGATTCAACTCAACTCTTAAATAACAACGTACTAGACTAACACATGTATAGAATGGTCCGTTTCCTTAAAGCTAAAACAATCTCTAAACAAAATACTGTATCCAGTAGATACTCGGACATGGACTTGGGATTAGTCAAGCAGTTTTGGAACCGCCACAACATTAATAGAAACAAATGAGGAGCCAATAAACATTAGAAGGAAAGTATCAAAAGCAATTTTGACACTATATTATTAAACCCAGAATAAATAAGGAATCTACCAAACTAAATTTGGTGCAGACTTGGACAAAAACCAGAAACGCGCTGCATATAATTTGGCAATAACTAAACTAATAAAGTTTGGTTTAATTGTCATCAGTTAATTATGATAAATAAAAGTTTGCACAAACTTAATTTGATTATTAGCCTCTGACATACAAGTAAACATACTTGCCTACAGAATCGAATCCTATCTAATTGAGCCCCGAAAGGCAATAACAGAAGACAACTCAAATTTCTTAAGCAGCATCAATGTTGAACTTAGGTTTCGAGCACTACAAGCCTACAGTTTTTGTTGTACATCGGGCACTGCAAGCCTATAGTTTTTGTTTACTATTCAAGTACACACAATGAGAGTGAGTGCTGACGAAATCCGTTGAAACTTTGAGGAGTAGAGGGGGAAGTACATCGGTCAGTGCTTTGGTCCCTCCAGTTTTTGTTTCTTTCTGAGGATTGCAGAATGGTGATCCTAAGATGTTCTTCACAGAACAACTTAGCCAAATATTGTTTAGGGATAATTGCAGAAACCTCCCCTGAGCTTTCTGACATTTGCACTGACCTCTCCTATGGTTTGAAAAATTACACTGACCTCCCTTGAGGTTACTAATCCTTTGCAAATTTAGTCCAAATGATTAAAATATTATTTTAGGGAGTGAAATTTGGAAATTGATTTATAGTACACTGACAAAGATTATTTTACAAAATATTATTTTACACTGACAAAGATTTGCCCTTTGTGCTACGTATCCAATGAATGACAAAGTACTATAAATCAATTAACAATTAATAAATTTTAAGGAATATAATTTATGGGCAAACACGCATTATTCATTTAAAGTACTAGCTATTTACGAGTATTTTACTTTCAAATATTTAATTTATGATAAATATATCAATATTTGTAAGTAAAATTCAAAAATTATTATAGTAATATTCTTGCAAAAAGGAAATCGATAGGTTATTTATTTAATATAAATTAAATATTTTTTTAAAAAAATAAATGGCCCATAAAGTATTAATTTTTTATGACTTTCATCCATTACACGAGTAAAGTATTCGCTCTTTATGTGCATTTTATTCTGAATCATTTAATTTATGTTAAATACATAAATGTTTGTAACTAAAATTAAAAAAGTGCTATATTAATGTTTTTACGGAAGAGAGATTGGTAGGTTTTGTATTTAACAAAAATTAAATATTTGAAAGTAAATACAAATCTGTATTTGAGCGTAAATATTTGTATTAAATTAAATGTTTGAAAGTAAAATACCCTTAAAGAACCGGTACTTTAAATAGTTACCGGCTCTTTATAGGCAAACACACATTACTCATTTAAAGTACCGGCTTTCTACGGATATTTTACTTTCAAACATTTAATTTATGATAAATATATCAATGTTTGTTAGTAAAATTCAAAAAATGTTACAGTAATATTCTTGCAAAAAGGAAATCGGTAGGTTATTTATTTAATATAAATTAAATATTTTTTTAAAAAAATGACCCATAAAGTATTAATTTTTTATGGCTTTCATCCATTACATGAGTAAAGTATTGGCTCTTTATGGGTATTTTATTTTGAATCATTTAATTTATGTTAAATACATAAATGTTTGTAACTAAAATTGAAAAAGTGTTATATTAATATTTTTATGGAAGAGAGATTGGCAGTTTTTGTATTTAACAAAAATTAAATATTTGAAAGTAAATACAAATATGTATTTGAGCGTAAATATTTGTATTAAATTAAATGTTTGAAAGTAAAATACCTATAAAGAGCTGGTACTTTAAATAGGTAATGCATATTTGCCTATAAACTATACTCCTTAAAGTTTATTAATTGTTAATTGATTTGTAGTATTTTGTCATTCATTGAACATGTAGTACAAAGGACAAATTTGGTAAAAATTTCTAATTTCACTCCCTAAAACAATATCTTAATCATTTGGACTGAATTTGCAAAGGATTAGTAATCTCAGGGGAGGTCAGTGTAATTTTTCAAACCACAGGGGAGGTCAGTGCAAATGTCAGAAACCTCAGGGGAGGTTTCTGCAATTATCCCTATTGTTTACTAGATTCTAAAGTCACAACACCTAGATTGGAACATTCAAAAAATCACAACAGTCCAATAATTTGAAACTCGAACCGGTGATTGAACCGGTAAAATGGATGTGTCAAGGTTCAACCGGTTCAATCCTAGTTCATTGATTTATTTATTTATTTATTTTAAAAATAAAAAATAACAAATAAGTAGAAATGTGTAAAATCAACACAAATATCCTAAATTTTGTAATAACTTCTGGAGAGGATTTACTAATTTGGTTACTTCTAATTCATCTACCAAATAAAAGAAATTTTTTTTTTTTACTAGTACTATATTAGTAAACCTATAATAGGGGATGCATATAATTTGTGTAGACTTGGACATAAACTAGAAATGGGATGCATATAATTTGGCAATAACTAAACTAATAAAGCTTGGTTTAATTGTCATCAGTTAATTATGATAAGTAAAAGTTGGCACAAAGTTGACTTGATTATTAGCCTCTGAGATACAAGTTAACATGCTTGCCTATAGAGTCAAATCCTCTTTAATTGAGCCCCAAAAGACTAACGAAAGACAACTCAAAGTTCTTAAGTAGCATCGATGTTGAACTTAGGTGTCGAGCACCGCATGCCTACAGTTTTTGTTGGTACTATTCAAGTACACACAGTGAGAGTGACTGCTGACGAAATCCTTTGAAACTTTGGGGAGTAGAGGGGAAAGTACATCGGTCGGTGCTTTGGTCTCTCCAATTTTTGTTTCTTTCTAAGGATTGTAGAATGGTAATCGTAAGACGTTCTACACAAAACAACTTGGCCAAGTATTGAATGCTTACTACATTCCAAAGTGTTGAAAGACAACTCAAATTTCTTAAGTAGCATCGATGTTGAACTTAGGTGTCGAGCACCACAAGCCTACAGTTTTTGTTGGTACTATTCAAGTACACACAGTGGCAGTGACTGCTGATGAAATCCTTTGAAACTTTGAGGAGTAGAAGGGAAAGTGCATCGGTCGGTGCTTTGGTCTCTCCAGCTTGTGTTTCTTTTTGAGGATTGTAGAATGGTAATCCTAAGACGGTCTTCACAAAACAACTTAGCCAAGTATTGAATGTTTACTCGATTCCAAAGTCTCAACACCTCAACTAGAGCATTTAAAAGAACACAACAGTCCAATGCTTTCAAACTCGTACTGGTGATTGAACCAACAAAATGGTCGAGTTAAGGTTCAAACGGTTCAACCATGGTTCATTGATTTTTTAACTATTTTATCTTTTTAAAAATAAAAATAAGCAAAGACATGTAAAATCAACACAAAATTCCTAAATTTTGTAATACCTTGTAGAGAAGATTTTCTAATTCAATACATTCTAATTCATCTACCAAACAAAAGAAAAAATATTTCATTAAAAAATAAATGATCAACAAAATTATGAACAAATCTATCTAATATCTTAAATTAAACAAAGACTAGTTTGACTTTGCGAACTAAAAAAAAATTGAAAGGATTTGTAAAATTAACTCCAAAAAGAAAGTAGAAAAAATCATGAATATGAAAAAAAAAGATGGAAGAGACAAGGAAAAGCAAGCGTGCTTTTTTATCTACCAAATTCAACTTCCTTATTGTCTTTACCATCAATAATGTAAAAGAAATGATAGAAGAGAAAAAGGAAAAAGAAAAAAGAAGAAGAGATGACTGGAGCTTGCAAAGCGGTTCTTGTAGGTGAAAGTTCTTAAAGAAAGAAGAGGATTGAGGGTTTCTTTAATTTTTTTATTGGATTAGTCATTTTATATTTAAGTTGAGCCAACTAAGGTGTTTTTTTTAAATTTGAGAAAAATGGCTCATCAACCAATTTAATTGTAGTAGTAGACAATTAGTTGTAATTGTTGGGCTTTGATAGAATCCAAAAGTTCAAAAAAGTGAGTAGCTCTTAAGAAAAAGGTCCAAATCCCAAGTCAAAATTCAAAAATCGAACTTGAGTGGTTTAACTGATTTATTTCGGCTCGCCAGTTTTGAAAATTTTCGAGTTTCTCATTGAACCAGTCCGGTTGTTAAAACACTGCAACAGTCACAGTGATAGCTGTCAAGTGCCACCTACGGATCAATCCTGGGCCCTTGTTGTAATGCAGTATATCTCAGCTAGCTCACTGCAGAGTTTCGGGAGAGTTAGCCCATTTTTACCTTTTTTGAAGTGGGATCAAGTACAGAGAGAATTATTAACAAGTTTAGAACTTATCCACCTCGATTTGCCCATTCTGACATTACTTGTGGAGTTATGATCCAAATTTAACTAAAAACTCATTGAAGAGCACTTAAATGCAGGTGATATATATATCCTTGGTATTCTCCGCAAAGCCATCCAAGCGAGATGAGCCATCCCTTCTTCTACGCCACCTGAGCTTCATTTTGTCTGCAAGGGAAAGAAAAATGGGAGAGTTAAAGTCTTTTTTTTTTGTGAAAAAAGAAAAAGTGGGAGAGTTAAAGTTCGAGTGCGCATTTAATCTAACGGAAAGAGTATACAAAGAAAAAAGAAAAGAAAAAGAGGCAAACATTATCCAACAGATTGGTGTTGCCAAGTATCAATGGCATTCCCATGGACGCGGACACTAGCCCATAGTACTTTCCTTCGTTCATCACAACTCTCTTCTTGCATATCCTCCTCCTTCACCACTTTGTCTTCATTCTCCCCTAGGCTAGTATAAATTATTAATTTCTCCATGCAAATGCAACTTCCATTTCCACATTCTCCTCCATTACTCTGAAAACTCCCGAAATAAACAAAATCAAAGACAAGCTGACTGCAGCGGAAACGGAAGGCAAGGAAAGAAGCCTGAATAAGCCAGTTCAAGAAAAGGCAGCATGAGAGGCAAAGGCGGACAAGAGAATGCTTCCTGCACCTACAAAGGAGTCTGGCAGCAGACTTGGGGCAAGTGGGTGGCAGAAATACGCGAACCCAATCGTGGTTAGCACCTCTTGTTGGGAACTTTCAACACCGCTCACGAGGCAGCCGTTGCTTACGGTACAGCATCACGTAAGCTGTACGGGACAGCCGCCAAGCTAAACCTACCACATCTCTATCAGAGACCTCAGCACGTTCCTGTCTACTTCACTCTCAACACTCTCACTCCGATCAACACCAGTGGTGGGAATCAAGGTGGGTTGCAAGCAACAATTCCTTTTCAACAAAATTCATTCCTGAATTATGCATCCAGCAGTAGCTCCAATGATCTACCCCAGTATCACGGAAATGAAGGGCTGGTTTTCAAGACGAAGCCAGAAGTAACTGCAACAGGTTACCCCCATGGGTACAACAACTTCTGGTGTAACATCAGTTATGAGCAACAATAACAACGTTGTTGACGACAATGGTAATAAGGTAGTCAAAAGTGAGGAAGGAAATATGGAAGAAGTGTGGAATATCTTAAATATCAATTTACCAGAGACAGACGACTCTTCCATTTGGGCTGACACTCAAGCTGTTTCCCCTTTTTTGGCTGCTATGAGTGATCCAGGATCTTCTCTGGCAAATTCGAAGATAGCAAAGGTTGGGATGGATTCAGCTATCCTTGGAACTGAAGTGCATGGAATACTAAATAAGCTTTAATATAATATAATATATAGCATATTATTTATTATATATATATATATATGTTTGTTTAATATATTTGCTTCTTGTCTGTGTTTATTTCTGTTTTGCTTGCTTGAATTGTATGAAGCTTTTTTAATTTGGGTACACATTGGAGGGCCTAAAGGCACATTATGCAGAAACCAAACAAAAGTCGACACCTTGATTAAAATAGCAACCATTTCACTCCTGGTTTTTGAAGCAAGCTCTCCTTAATTAAATAGTCTGCACTCATATTTTTCTTTTCTCCAACTGTGAATAAGTTGTAGTTCCCAGTTTTTCTTCATCTAGCATTTGATCTACTTTAGTAGGCTCGAATGTGGACTGCTCTGTGTGTCTGATTCCACCTGTTGCAAAGTTAGTTTACAATCGGTTTTAACCAGTATTCTTCTGTATCCAGCATTCGATGCAATTCACAGCCCATAAAACAGGCTCAAAATTTAGCTGCCATATTGGTGGCTAGTCCTAAAGGTTTATTTCTGTTTTGCTTGCTTGTCTGTAGGTTTATTTCTAGTTTACTATAGGGAAAATATTATTAAACATCAAGGCAAATTTTCAGATGCCTTGCTCTATAGGATGACATTCATAATTTGCTATGTTGAACGACCACGTTTGACTAAGATCATAATTTCCAAAAAAAAAAATCTTAAAATTCTTAAGTTCTATTGTAAAAACTAAATAAAACATAAGATAATCAACCGTTTCGTGCAATCGCCTTTTTTTGGGTAGAAAGCGAAGGAGATTTTTTTGGCTTACTAGCTCATTTGCTCGATCGAGTCACCTTCAGCTCTATTTGCTGCAACCGCTACAGAAACCTCTTGAAATTTGGACACAATAAAGCATTTGCACCATCAGGACAGGGCTGGAGTCTTAGCTATCAATCTCAAGCAAGGTAAGCTAGGAAATCATGTCAAGCAGAGAAGCAATTAAGGAATTTATCTAAGCCTGAGAAGTGCACTCTTTGAAACTTTTTAAATGTTGCCTGATCTGGGCCTTAATAGAGGGTCTGTTTGGATGCCAAATTTTTTGCTAGTTTTTGATAGACAAAGTTTTTGTTGAACATTATCTATCGCTAGAAACGTACACCCATCTCTTTCTTCTGCCACCACCTTCCAACATCAGCTCACCACTGCCGGTGCCACTTCACTGCCGCCGATATTGTTACTAGTGCAGCCTCTTTTTTTGGTCTCTCTCTCTCTCTCTCTCTCCTCTTTTGATCTGCAATTTGGACTCGGCTCCACTCATACTCCCACTTTCGATCTACAATCTAGACTAGATTTAGCCAGATCTAGACCCGATCCACTAGGGGAGGGGGGTGGGTGTTGCGTACCTCTAATCCTCGGCCTCACAACCAAGCCTCGACTGGGCCTCACGAATACTAGTTTGCCATGTTCTAGATAACAATTAAAGGATTCTAAAATTACTCTCATCATTGTCTTCTTCGATGCATCATCATCTTTTTCGACGTTTTGGTTCCTTGATTTCGTATTGTGCATTTCTCTCTACCTTAATGGGTAAATTTTAGATATTTTTTTCGTTGTAGTTTCTTTTAATGTAACTGACTATTAGAAATATATAAATAACATAATTTGTCTTTTTCAATTCCATAGAACCAGTAGAAGGAGAAAAACCTCTTTTTTTGACCTCCAATATTTATGAAAACTAGGTTTCAATCTTGTGCAAATTTAGGGCTTCGATGATAGTTTTAATTATGTTCAAATTTTGCAAGGAAGATGGATTTTGTATTGAATCACAATTGCAATTCATGATTTAACACAATGATAAAACTAATTCACTTTTATTTGGAGTTTGGAGAGTTGTTATTTTTATTTAGAGTATGGACTAAAACTTCCTTTTGATGGAATTTTGGAGAGAGTTGTTATTTTTATTTAGAGTATGGACTAAAACTTCCTTTTGATGGAATTTTGGAGTCCTCGTGCTTTTAATAGTGAACAATTTGAGTTCTGATTCTACCAAGAAAAATCCTGGACTTCTGATGCAAAAACCGCTTGAATACCTGATTGAGCCGAGCCGCCATTATTTCCGTAACAAAGACCAAAAGTGTAAGAGACCTGTCACATTAGAATATAAAAAGATTTTGAATTGCAAATAAGTTGAGTCGAGTCAAATTTTGACATCATCAAGTCGAATTCGGCTCAATTATACTGAGTTTGAATTTGACAAATTCTCAATGTAAAACTTGAGTTCGAACTTGACCTCAAGTTCGAGCCTAGGAGAGTTTGAGTTCAAGAAATAAAAAAATAATGATTATATTCTTTTAGAATGGATAAAATAGACATTTTACCCAAATAATTAATAAAAACATTGGGGACATATATGTAATTTTATTATTAAAAATAAAAATGCTAAAAACATATAAATTCGATCCAATTCGATGAGCCAACTAGCCGATTATCTTTATACTTGAGTTTCAATTTGATAGATTGATTTGGTCGGTTTGAGTTTGGTATTACCGAACTCGAGTCGAGAGTTGAATTTTGATCGAGTCAATTGACAAGCACTCACGAGCTAGTTTGATTCATTTGCAACATTAATTGTGAACTATGGGAACCTATTCAAAAACCAATCATTTGATATTATTAAATTGGCTTTTTATTCAAAGGGCATGTGTGCAATGGACACGATTAAGAGGGGTTTTGGATGTTAAACTATTAAAAAATGAATTAAAATTGGGAATTATGTCTCAATTCTAAAGCAAGAAATAAGTATAAGTATATGCAATTTAAATGGTTAACAGTTCACAAATAAGGTGTACAACTAGTATCCATTTAATACTTGCTAAAAGCATTATATTTTATCTTAGAAAGATAAACAACATCAACCAGCACCAATTGTGTCGAATAATAAGGGTATTGTATTGGTGTCTGGTGCAATTAGTTTCAATAACTCATACTACTAATATTAGAACTTATACAGTAAAACCTCTATAAAATAATCCTCAATAAATTAATAACCTCTATTAAATAATAAATTTTTTCGGTCTGATTTGGGCGAATGAGGTAAATTAATAGTTTCAATAAAGCAATAAGATAATAATTTTTTTTTGAAAGCCGTATATAATACATTTGTCCCATTCATATCAGATATTAATAATTTACTAAAATTACATATCATATTTTTCTAAAATATTAGTCTATTGTTGCTTGTTTTTCCTTAAAGTTTAAATCTACATGAATCTCATCTCTAAGTTTTCTTATTATATCTAAAAGTTTTGAAAATATTGTTATTTACATACATAATATTGTTAATCTAATTCATTGTACGTCTATATCCATCAATTAGTATTCCTAAATCTTTTTAATCTCTTGATATGTAAGAGGAAATGGTATCAAATACAATGCACATTGAATATATTAATAGAATTAAATTATACATACAAATCAAGCAGATATTAATTGACTTATATTCCTTAGATAGAATTGTAAGTGCACTTGATAAATGAATAAATTATTAATTTATCAATTAATTAATATCTCTTTTAATTAATAGAGCCCAAAAGTATTAATTTATAGTGGCTTTAACATACTTCTTGTGAGGTTTAGGATTATAAATTTAATCCCTCCTGAATAATATATGTTGGCTTTCGTGTCAAATTTTTACAATCGTGTGATAGAGAATCTTTGTTAGTTTCAAATATTAGTTGGCATTTCATCTTAAATAATATACCTTTCAAACTTATAGTCGTAATATAATACATTTGAATATGAAAGTGAGCTTATCTATAAATGCTGGTTGATAATTGAAGTTTATCTAGCTTGGGCGATTTTCCAAATTAACTAGTGATGATGGTTGTTCTCTTGTTGGATTAAAAATTTCTACATTTTAGCTCAAGGTTTAGGGAATCAAAGAGAACGCCTATAAGTTTTTTCACTTAGGAAGCCAAGAGCAATGATTTTGCGTTATCTCATGTTAAATCTGTTCGCATAAGAAATAGAATGACCATAAATTGAGTACTCATTGCTCCTAATCTTCCTTTGCCTATAAAATCATTATCTTAGATTTTGATCGTCAATGGTTCGAATCCATTTCATTCAATTACATAACAACCAAAATTATAGTGATTTAGAGTATTTGATGTACGAGGCCAGGATTACTTAAATTGGTACGAGCTGTTCTTAAAGCATCAACGTAAGTAAAAGCCATTACATCCATAATCACTCAACTCTCCCTTTCGCCGCTCTTTTATAAATTAGAAAAAGCAAAGTTGATTGGTTAATTATGGCAAATAAGCAAAGTTGTTGGTTAATTACGGCAAATAGAAGTTGGCACACATAAGCAAAGTTGATTGGTTAATTATGGCAAATAGAAGTTGGCACAAACTTGACTTGATTATTAACCTTCGAGCTAGAGAGTCAAATCCTCTTTAATTGGGCGCCAAAAAACAATAATAAAAGACAACTCAAATTTCTTAAGTAGCATCAATGTTGAACTCAGGTGTCGAGCACCGCAAGCCAACAGTTTTTATTGGCACCATTCAATTACACACTGTGGTAGTGAGCGCTGACGAAATACTTTGAAACTTTGAGGAGTAGAGGGGAAAGTACATCGGTCGGTGCTTTGGTCCCTTCAGTTTTTGTTTCTTTCTAAGGATTGTAGAACGGTAATCCTTAGACGTTTCTCCACAAAACAACTTAGCAAAATATTGAAAGTTTATTAGATTCCAAAGTCTCAACACCTCAACTAGAACATTTAAAGGAGCACAACAGTCACTGTGATAGCTGCCAAGTGCCTACCTACGTCTCAACCCTAGGCCTGTGTTGCAATGCAATATATCTCAGCTAGCTTACTGCTGAGTTTCGGGAGAGATAGCCAATTTTTTTATCTATTTATTTATTTTTTGAAGTGGGATCAAGTGCTCGGAGAATTACTAACAAGTTTAGAATTCATCCACCTCGGTTTGCCCGTTCTGACATCATTTTTGAGCTATGACCCAAACTTAACTACAAACTCATTCTGCAGCACTTAAATGCATGTGAAATATTTATCCTTGGTATTTCTCCTCAAAGCCATCCAAGTGGGATGAACCATCCGTTCTTCTACGCCACCTGAGCTTAATTTTTGTCTGAAAGGGGAAGAAAAGTGAGAGTTAAAGTTCGAGTGCACATTTAATCTGACGGAAAAAGTATACAAAGCAAAAAATAAAAGAAAAAGATTGGTGTTGCCAAGTATCAGTCGCATTGCTATGGACGTGGACACGTAGCTGATAGCACTTTCTTATATTCATCACAACTCTCTTCTCGTGTATCCTCCTCCTCCTTCGCCACTCTTTGTCTTCATCCTTACCTAGCCTAGTATAAATTGTTAATTTCTCCATGCAAATGCAATTGCCATTCCTACACTCTCCTCTACTACTCTGAAAAATCCCGAAATAAACAAAATCAACGATGGAAGCAGACGGCAGTGCAAATGGGAACGGAAACGGAAGGCAAGGAAAGAAGCCTGCAAACGCCAGTTCAAGAAAAGGCTGCACGAGAGGCAAAGGCGGACCTGAGAATGCTTCCTGTACCTACAAAGGAGTCCGGCAGCGGACTTGGGGCAAGTGGGTGGCAGAAATACGCGAACCCAACTGTGGTTCGCGCCTCTGGTTGGGAACTTTCGACACCTCCCACGAGGCAGCCATCGCTTACGATGCAGCAGCATATAAGCTGTATGGGGAAGCCGCCAAGCTGAATCTACCACATCTCTTTGGGAGGGCTCAGAACATTCCCGACTACTTCACTCTCAACACCAGCGGCGGGAATGAAAGCGGAGTTCAACCAGTTCCTTTTCAACAGAATTCGCTCCTGAATTTTGCATCCAGCAGCAGCTCCAGTTATCCGGTACCCCAGTATCAGGGAAATGAAGGGCTGTTCTTTGAGATGAACCCAAACGCAGCTGCAACTGGTTACCCCACTGGTACAGCAACTGTTGGTATAACATCAGTTATTCACGACAATACCAACGTTATTCACGACAATGGAAATGAGGCAGTCAGAAGTGAGGAAACACCAATGAAAGAAGTGTGGAACAGCCTCAAATCAAATTTGCCAGAGACAGATGACTCTGCAATTTGGGCTGAAGCTCAGGCTGCTTCCCCTTTTCAGGTTGCTATGAATGATCCAGGAATCTTCGATGGCAACCTCGATGGCAACTACCCCTGGAACTGAAGTGCATGTAATGCTATATAGGCTTTAATATAATATAATATAATATATAGCAAATTATTATACTATATGTATATAATTAGTTATAAAGTGAATAAGTATATACTTAATGGTGGCTGCTAGTAGCCGTCTTTATATATTTAGAAATATTAATATTGTCTATATATTTTGAGAGAGAGATAGGGAGAGAAAGAAAATATATGTATGTATATTTGTGTTTGTTTAATATATTTGCTTTTATATATGTGTTTATTTCTATTTTGCTTGTTGTATGTAGGTTTATTTATTTTATTTTATTTTTGGGTACATTGGAGAGCCTAAAGGCCCATTACACAGAAACTAAACAGGAGTCGTCACCCTAATTATATTATACAATTCAAAAGAATTTTCCACATTACCTGATTAGGACTTTAATAGAGGGCTTGTTTGGATGCCAAATTTTTTGCAGTTTTTAATAAACAAAGTTAATAGTAACATAAAAAAAACTCCCAAAATTTATTTACACATCCCACAACACCCAAAAATACACACATATCTCTCTCTTCTACTACTACTCTCCAACCTCAACTCACCACTGTCAATGCCACCTCACAGCCACCGGTCCTATTGCTGGCACCGCCGTCTCTCTCTCTCTCTCTCCCTCCCTCTTTCAATCAACAATTTGGACCAGATCCAGCTTCTCTTCTCCTCTCCTTGCTCTTTTGATCAGTGATTTGGATGAAATTCAACCCAATTCGGTCCAGATCTGGCAATGGAGGGAGGGTAGGGGTTGAGCGGGGGGAGAGGAGAAGAAGAAGCAGAAGAAGAATGGTAGAGAAAAGGGGAAGAAGGAGGAGAGAGGTGGAGGAGGAAGGGTGGACAAAGGGAAAAAGGGAGAGAGGAAGAAAAAAAGAGAAGGAGAGGCAGCATCGATGCCAAGGATGTGTTGGTCGATGGCCACTGGCGTCAACGATCGCCAATGGTTGGAGAAGGGATGGTAGGAGGGATGAAGAAGAAGAGGAAAGAAAGGGAAAAAGGAAAAAGAAAAGAAAAAAGAAAACATTTTAAATTTTTCAGTAAAATGTTTTTATATAAATCCTACAATAAAATTTTATACAAAATCTCAAAAAATTCATATAGGTAGAATTTAATAAAATTAGCAAGGCTAATTTAAAAACTTTAAATGTAAATTAGTGAGTCTAAAACAAAACTATTGAGACATACTTGAAGAAATATGAATTATAATACTAAAAATCAGTCTTTCTGGGGTGAAGTGTATATTTTTAAGATTAAGGGTGACAAAGTGTAAATCATCCTTTTTTATTTTCCATTACATTAGTATTATTGAAAGCAAACTCCCAATCCCTTCTAGCTGGCGCCACAATTTCTGCATACTTTATAGTTCATTAGTCATTACCAACTACTGATATTTTACTACTACTATAAAGGGTTTTCAGTTTTCATAAATGATATTCTTTTTACGGACAGCTGTCCAAAGAAAAGAGAACAAATTTTATATACATTACCAACTTGCACAATCTCTCGTGCAAACTAAATTATCATGTCTGCCTTGAGTTATTCTTTTTTCTTTTTTTTATCTTCCTTGAGTATTTGCTGATAATTGTTATTATCTCATGCAAACCAAGATGAATATATCCACAAACAGTTCAGCCACATTGGAAGTACAGTGAAAAACGTAATTTCAACAGGAGAACTTGTTGGGTATCTTAAGGTGATGGAATTGTGAGCTTGTTTTTATTGCTTTTTGCACAATGCGTTTGAGATGTTCTTTAAGGAGAAAGACATGAGGTCGTCGTCATCAACAATTACCACGTATTTTACAAGAAGGTGATTTTTTTGCTTGACCAAACCAAAAAACAAAAAAAAAATGTTTTGTTTTTAATTGTTAGCGTAAATCAATTAATCTTGTAATCCCAGTTCGTCTTATAAGGTGGGTTTTGTGTGAGAATTGAAACAGACTTTTTTTTTTTTTTTTTGTTTGGAGAATCCAGGAGTTGGATTCTTTAAATGCACAAGAACTAGGTAGCAGAATAATCTCTTTGGCCATAGTTGATTGATTAGCTTTCACCATTATTCTTTTTAAGTCTGTCACTATGTAGTCCAATGATTCAGTGCTCAGCTTTGTTGAGTTCTCAATTTGCAAGAACGTGTTCGTTGGTCTTAGGATCAGGAGGTTTGCTAACACGAGAACAATAGAATTCTGCTCAAAGTCCCAAGGTTTTCTTTCTTTTGTTCTGCACATGAAGTAAGAGAAAGGCACAAAAGAAAAAGGGGGCATTTACCATCCCAAATCCAATATGTGTAAAAGAGAGGCATGGAACCATTAAAAGTAATACTAATACTAATAACAGGTTAAGTACTACATAACTTAAACCCTATTCAAATAACAGCCATAATTGGAAGTACAGGTGGCAATTTGGATTGAGATCCATTTATCCATCCATATAATTCATAATTAAATGGATTTGAATTAGCCATTTATAGTGTTGGTTTTAAATGGTTGACCAAAGTAAAACTATTAAATTAAATAGATTTATATGAATTATCCACGAAAATTATATATATTCATTTACTTAAAAACCAAATAAAAGAAACGGAAAGGAAATGACTAAAATATTTCTTGTTGCATGTTTTTCAACTCTATCTCATTCCTCTGTTCTTTAGTGTTGGCCTCCGCGTTTATTCCACCGGCCTTATGAACACGTTGATGATGATGGCAACTAGCAGCCGCCATCAAATCATAAACGTGGTGTCTCAATGATGTACTAGTTCCGACCTTTTAACTCTTTTACCGCAGTGAAAAAGTTTAATTGTGGACAGAAAATAAAGAGAGCAACTAGTGCCTTGCCTACTCAAGTTTGTGCTCAGGAGTGACAAATAAAGAAAGATAGCCTTTACCTTTCCAGTATGACTAAATGCTTGTGTTCCATTCTGGTTTCAAGCCAACTTAAGGATTAAGGCTTAATGGGGTGGGAGATCAAGAGATTAAATATTATCTCCTATTAATTGTCACAATATGTGATTTTTTCAAAAAATTCATACCAGCGTGGTTTAGTCCTCCATAGGTCGAGTTGGACCTCCCTCCTTTGATTGTGATGTGATTCAATCCTCATTAATCCCCTATTAATCACCATATGGCTATTTGTACAACAATCTTCATGGTTAGTTCCAATTATTTTTGTCATTTATTGATTTTTGTCATTTTCAACACCTAAAATTTACAAGTACATAAAAAATATCTTCATATTACAAGAAATGGTAATACGAAAAAAAGTAACCAAAATATTTAAATTGATTATAAATGGATAATTGGTTTTTATTTAATCCATTTAGATTCATGTAATAAATGGATCTAAATGAACTGGATAAATTTCATCTACCATCCATTAAGTCAAAACCAATTATGAACCATTTATCCATATTGCCACCTCTAATTGGAAGCATGTAAAAGTGAACCTATGGTAAATTGCTTGACGCACAAGTCATCATCGCTATCATCAAAGCTGCCGCCCGTCCTTGTCGCTGAAGGACGGGGCATCAAAATATCTGAAAAAATAACCCAGAAATGAACACAAGTTTAGACGAGATAACCCTCACCAACAAAACAAACAACCAAAACGACATATGTGAAATCTTACGAATTCGTGTGTGTGACGCCCCCACTTCTCCCTAAGGCGAACAAAAGGGTATCCGCGGGACGCCTGCCCAACTCTCGCCAGGACTCAAGCAATCACCATACAAGCTTATAGCGGTGCTAGAAGTCAACAACCAGAAAAGATAAAGACAAATAGTGCGGAAGCGTTCAAACTTAACGAAATATAACAATTATCTAATCCGTACATCGGGTTTTCATAACACAGTCCAAAATATACAATATCCCAAAAGTCTAGACAAAAGAGTTGGAACCCTATTACAAGAGTACACAAAAGAGAAATTCCTCTGAATCTCACTCCAAGTCCAAATCCTGTTAAGGAAAATAAATCTACAGGGTGAGTAAAATGCTCGTGAGACCAAGAATACACATGCAAGCACATTGTTCAAGTAACAACCCCAATTTAACAAGTAAAGCGACAATATTGCAATAAATAACAATCCGAACGGAAAAGTAAATAGAAACAATTCAAGGATATCGGAACTCTCAGGAGCTAATTTCCACTTGCTTTGCCAATGTCATTCGTATACCTTCCCGCGATGACACTCCGTCAACCGGGTCGGTATTTCCATTCCGTAGATCACCACTTATTTCCCTCCGTCCACCGTGCACCTCCCGGGCCCGCAAGACATTTATTAGGCGATGCTCCTCGAGTATGCCAAGCAAGACCTCTCATTAGGTCGAGCTTCATTATCTCATGGCTCGCTAAGGTTCCTGACCAGACCCATGCCGGCTCGAGTCCAAGGTCGGCCTATGAGTTTGGGCATCCCACATTTACATTTGAGAGTCGAGGAGATTCACTCCAATGACGTATGCAGCCATAGCATACCATTTCATTTCATTCAATCATTCAATCATTTCATTTCATTCAATTAAGTCATTCATAATTCATTCATTTCATTTGAATCATGAGTCATTTATTTCAAATAAGGACGAGTGCGGTAAAGTACACACTCGCCTCCATTTTCAAAATCTTCGAACAATCATAACAATTAAGCATGTATCAAGTATTCATACACTTGACACTCACCAATATAAGCAATGAGGAAGAAATGTCCCTCGGAGCTTTAGGCATTCATTGTGGGATCCTCTTGAAGGTCCTCATGTGCGCCTGAGCAAATAATAATAGACTATCATTCACAAACCCCCTACTATATATTAAAGAAGATCGTACCATCGTACAATCTTAGAAAGTCTCGTGAAACGATCCCAAATTATCCTAAATCGAGGCTCTCAAGTGAGGTTTCAAAATACAGGAGAAATTTAGTTTTCATCTTGGAAATCAAGTATAAAACGTTCAAGTAATATCGAAGGAATAAGAAGTACTTGAAAAACCCCATTTCCTTGAAATTCGGAAAATTTCAGTTTTGATACGATATTTTGAAAAATCGTATCTCACATTCCACATGTTGAAAATTGGAAAACTTGGTACCGTTGGAAACTTCTTCCAAGGTATTAAAAGTTCCTAGAATACACTTTTCTAAGATTTCAAATGGAAAACATTCAAATATAAGCTCGAAGTCGTTGTTTTGGTTCATAAGGCAGATTTAAGTTGGTTTTTGGCCGACTTTGAAAATTCGGCAAAATTCACTCGATTGGAACTAGTTTTTCAAATTTGGAATTCTTTTAGAGTCACAATCCAAGTTTACAACAAAACAAGCGGAACGAGAAACGGAGTTCTGAATACTAATTTATGGCAACTCAAAGTTACCAAAATTCCCTTGTGAAACATGGGTTTTCCAAACTCGAGTCATGAACTTTGGTAATTTATTTGAGCCATGAAACGGCCTCGGAATAACACCATAATTAGCAGTATAATACTACCATATAAGGGTTGTCCGTCTACCAAATTTCATGGAGAAATAACATCGGAAAGGTAGTCAACCAAACAACCAAAGTTTCAAAAAATCCTAAGGCAAAACTGCCTTGAGCTTTTCGTTTTCCATTCCAAACATTTGGTCAAGGAAAATCCTTCAAACATGGTTCATTTGTGTAAGAAAAGCCAAAGGAACATTCATGATACATTTGGTAAGTGTTTTAACTCCAAGAAATTCAATTAGCAAGTCCACACCAAGTCTAGCATCAATTCTGCCCAAAATTTAGGGTTTTCAAGAACAGGGCAGGTTTCATATTTTGATCACAAATCATTCAATTCAACTTGGAATTGAGCATGGTTGGTGTCGTTCGAAAATAAATTCATAAAACTATAATTTCACAGAAGCAATTATTTTGAAATTCAGCACACAACTAGCTCAAATTTGAGCCTCAAGTTGTAGCTTCTGAACTTCGTTCCAGGAAAATAGAGAAACATGACAGTCATTTTTAAACGGTTGGTACGGGATACTCAGGTGGAATTAGGGTTGCGTTTTATACCATTGGAAAGCTGGGAATATCTAGTTTCAAATTCCACTGACGGCACTTGATTTCGACCTCGGAGCACAGAGTTATGGACGAAACAGTAAGGCTGTCTGAGCATTACAGGAAAATTTTTCCAGATTTGCTAACTTTGTGAGATTAATCCATTTGACCAACCAAACCTCAATATTTTTCGATGAAACTTTATACATCATCTATACAACATATAAACATTATATACAAGCCATTGAAACCTCAAAATTCAGCAAAAATATGCACGATCATAACAGGGGCAGAATTGAAAACTTTACATCCATGCACTCCTTGCAGTTTATACTAGCTATGCACCATTAATCTACCAATTTGAGCACTAAACCAACATTAAATCCATCATCAAGCATCATATCAGTCATCAACCCAAGAGTGGGAGTTCATAGAGCCCACATTCAAAATTTTCCAACAATAACAAGCCACCCACATGAATATCTAAACTCATAAGTGTAAATCAACTTCCATAAATCAAGATTTCAATGGTTGATCGTCACTTACGTTTGTTGATAAGCTAAGCAGAAATTTCAGTCCTTCCCTTGACCAAGAAAACCGTGGTTTGCAGCTCTCCTTTGTAGCTTAATGTGATTTCCAAGTATTGAGCTAAGTGTAGTTCAATTTTGGTTGAATTTGGTGGAGGTTTGTGCAAGATTTGGAGATGAAAATTTGAGAAACTTTGAGTTGTTTTTTGCAGCTGATGGTTCGGCCAAAGTGAGAGGGAAAGAGAGAGAGTGTAGTGCTGAAATAAAGCTTCTAAAGTAAGCTTAAATGTGTGGCCACAATTCACCCGAAAGTCAACTCTCTCTCGCGCGTGTACGCGTGCATGTTGGGCTCGATTTCTCTCGAGTTTATTTCACTAGTGCACTAAACCTCTAATACACTTATTTTAATATGAATATTATTCACTCTTAATTGTCCCAAAATAATGGTGTAAAGTCCCTCAATTAATCGCGCGCGTGAAAACGCGTATTTTCAATTCAAGCGCGATAAAACGAAACCTCCAAGAATTTCTTATAACGATATTACTAATAACTATCATTTGAGTACTTAAACATAAAATTACCTATTTTAGGACCATTATACAAGTTTCCAATTTTCCAAATTTATTGTGCTCTCAAACGATTAAAATTTCCAAACGTGCTTTCACTTTTTCACTAAACGAGCCTCCAAAAAAATAATTTTTGAAATAAGTCACTTTAAAAATAAAATGAAACTATAATTCCATGTAATTAGGTCTAATTGGGATAGAAAATAATAATCAGAGTAAATGGACAATTAAATATTTAAATATGCTCGGAATGGATTTTAAAAATAATAAATTTTTGCGAGACATCACATCTTCTACCCCTTAAGAAAATTTCGTTCTCGAAATTTATCTTGATCGATGAACAGGTTTGGGTACTTTTCTCGAAATGCTTTCTCGACTTCCCAAGTCGCTTCTTTTAGACCTTGGTTCCTCCAAAGAACTTTCACCAACGGTATCTGTTTATTTCTCAATTCTTTCACCTTTCTATCCAGAAGTTTCACTGGTTTCTGCTCATAGGTCAAAGTTTCATCAATTTCGATACTTTCCGGTCGCAAAATATGAGAAGGGTCTGGATGTACTTCTTAAGTATAGATACATGGAACACATTATGAATTCGAGATAAACTCAGCGGCAACTCCAACTTATATGCCACATTCCCCACGTGTTGGATAATCTTATAAGGTCCTACAAACCTCGGTTGTAGTTTCTTTCCTTTCCCCGTCATCAAACTTGCTTTCAGAGGTGTAACCTTAAGAAAGACTAGATCTCCAACCGCACATTCCAAATCCTTCCTCCGATTATCCGCATAGTTTTTTTGACGGCTCTATGCGGTTTGAATTCTCTGGCGTACCGACTTTACCTTTTCATTAGTGATAAGAGTTTATTTTACGTATTTTTAAGTGCATTTTATTAGTTAATTTTGAGTTGATTATTTAGTTTTATAAATAAAATAAAGAGGTTTTTGGTAAAATTATATATTTTTGGTAAAAGTGGATAATATTGCATTTCTATTGATTTTAATGGTAAAAATTTCATTTTTATGCAGGAATGATGATTCAATCACCAAAGGATGTCAAATGAGGTAAAAAATAGAGATTTGGTGATGAATTCAAGTGGCAACAAGAAGAATGAAGTGAAAAACGTTCAAGTGAGGAAATGCAATACAAGTCAGTTTTGACACTCTTCAGTATTTTGACCATATCTAGAGCTACACTTATCGGATTGAGGTGATCTTTATACCATTTTAAAGCTAAGAACGAGACCTACAATTCGTATGAAGACATCGAAATCCATTTCTGCCATCTTCATGGGCAAAACGTTGGAATACAGAAGCTGCATTCTGTGGTCGGAAGTTAAAACAGAGGTTTGAACAGGTGACAGTATTTCGATCATATCTCAGGCTACAAAGCTCCGATTTGGATGATTCTTGAAGCATTGGAAAGCTAACTCAAAGGGATACAACCTTTGTGTTTTGCACAAAAGCTAGTTTGGCCTTTATCATGGAGAACATCGCAGTTGAAATAAGGCCAGAGTGAAAACGCGAGTTTATGACGCGTTTTGTGTAGGCGCGTTTTATAGCCGAAATTCTGCAAATTGACTCAGTCAATTCTCTTGTGTTCATACCACTTTCCAGCTATAAGATGCAAGGGAATTCGGTGCACATGCTTCTGCAATAAAAGAGAAGACCAAATGAGTGTGGACAAAAAGGAAACATCATATCTTTGACTTCTTTTTACAAAATCTAAGTGGAGGAAATTATGAAGTGAGAGGAATGGAATTTCTACCACCTTTTATGCAGAAACATAGGGGAGAAGCCTGGCATTACCATACGTAGCTAGTTTTCCTTCTTGCAACAAGTTTTCTCTCTAGTTAAGAGTTCTTAGAGAAGCATTTGGTTTTTCACTTGTAACCATCTTGTACAAGAACATAGCAGGAATTGGAGAGCTTTACCTTCAATTGGCTAAGCTTTCTTTTACCTTTCTTATACTTGTACTTCATGATGTTTTGCATTAATAAACTTGTGAGTTTGATTGTTAAATCATTCATGAGTAGCTAATTTCCTTTATCTAGGGAGTAGATGAAGCTTATGGCCAAATGATATGAAGTGATTGTGATTTATGCTTGTTATGTCTTGTATTAACTTATCTACTTGTGTATGTTGGATTACTTGTTGTTGCTTGATCACCAATAGCAGGTTTATAGTTGTTTTTACTCATTGAGAAATGGTAAAAATAATGGAATGACATAAGTAGAACTTGAGTAGTATATTCATGAGAATAGAAATACATTCAAGTGGATAAAATCTATATTTAAGGTATGCACAAAACAGATTTAGTATTTTCCAAGAGATTAGGAAAAACTAATCTGTTTTAACCCATTATTATCATGAAAATGTGATTTTGGTATCGTTGGAAATGAATCATTGGTTAAACAAGAGTAGTAACAAGTGTTAAATTCATTCGTTTTAGATCTTTTGTGTTATATGTGGAATCTACATCCCTAGATTTTAATATTTAGTGAATTCTACTTCTATTGTGAAATTGCATTTATCTATTTAAGAATTTTTGTAGTTGAATTAAATTTTGAAGTTTCTGCTCAAATTAATTGTAAGTCTAAATAATAGAGTAAATTAGTATCTAATAATTGTTTCAATTGCTCCTCGTGGGATCGACCCGATACACATCTTGTACTACAATTGCGACCTGTATACTTGCAGTCCAACGGGTGTAAATTCGGAATTAAACTTGCACTTAAAATAAAAACCCGTCAAGTTTTTGGCGCCGTTGCCGGGGAGCGGCAATATTAGAGCCTAATCATCTTTATTAATTTAGACAGCTTTATTTTTTTTAGATTATATTTAATCTTATATTGTAATCAGTTTTTTTACCATTGAAGTTGCATAATATCCCTTATTTCTGTTTGTAGTGTATGCACCGGGAGTCTCGAGAAGTCGCACCTTTCGATCCAGAAATTGAGAGGACACTACGTAGACAAAGGAGGCACACACAACAGCAGGAGGAGCAAGAGATTTGGCAACCGATAGAGGAAATTTTGATAGAACTACCATTTGAAGAAGAAATGGCTGAAAATGAAGCAAATAGGCGAGTTCTACGAGATTTTGCTCTACCGGGAACACAAGGATCTCAAACAAGCATAGTAAGGCCTACGGTAAATGCTAACAACTTTGAGATTAAGCCATCACTTATCCAAATGGTTCAACAATCTCAATTTGGAGGTAATGCTGTAGAAGATCCTAACTCACACTTAGCTACATTCTTAGAAATATGTGATACAATTAAAATGAATGGAGTTAGTGATGATGCTATAAGGTTACGGTTGTTCCCATTTTCATTAAGAGATAAGGCAAAAATGTGGTTACACTCTCATGCTCCTAACACTTTTACCACATGGGATGATTTATCAAGGGCATTTTTGAATAAGTATTTTCCACCTGGTAAGACTGCTAAGCTAAGAATGGATATCACTGGTTTTAGTCAAATGGAAGGAGAATCATTATATGAAGCATGGGAAAGGTTTAGAGATTTGTTACGAAAATGTCCACACCATGGACTACCCGAATGGCTGATTATACAAACCTTTTATAATGGTTTATCTTTCTCCACTAAAACTATTATTGATGCAGCCGCAGGTGGAGCTTTAATGGGTAAATCACCCTAAGAAGCTCAGAATTTGATAGAAGAAATGGCCGCAAATAACTACCAATGGGCCAATGAAAGAGGTAATACGAGACGTCACGCAGGTATGATAGAAATGGACACTCTCAATATGCTGAGTGCTCAAATGAATAATGTGATGAAATTGCTAAGTAGTCAAGGTGGAGTTGGTCCAAGTTCATCTAATGCACGCGTAGCTTGTTGCTCTTTCTGTGGAGGTGAACATGATATTAATGAGTGTGTTGATTCTGAGCAGGTACAATTTGTCAATAATTACAACCGAAATGCTCCAAATAATCCCTACTCGAATACTTACAATCCGGGGTGGAGAAATCATCCAAACTTTGGAGGGAAAGATCAAGGCAATCAACAAAGGCCAACCAATCCGCCGGGATTTCAACCAAGGCAACCACATGCTGAAACTAAACCAAGTTGGGAGATCGCGGTGGAAAAACTTGCTAAGGTGACTTCGGACAGATTTGAACGAGTAGAAGGGAGACTGGATCAACTCACTACAATGTACAGGAATGTAGAGGTCCAAATTGGTCAAATTGCTAGTTCTTTGAATAATCGAAATCAAGGAGAATTACCTAGCAAAACAGAGGTCAATCCTAAGGAGCAGGTGCAAGCCATTACTCTTCGTAGTGGTAGACAATTAGAAGATCCTCTAGTGGTGGAAGTTGAGAAAGATGAGAACGAAAAACAAGAAGAAAAGCAGAGGAACCAAGAGGCGATTGTGGAGGAAAATAGTCGGGAGAATCCAAGAGAAAAGCAACCATCATCTTCCACTACCATTCCAATACCTCCTGCGGTTCCATTTCCACAAAGATTAAAGCAAAATAAGTTTGATAAAGATTTTGAAAAATTTGTTAAACTTTTCAAACAATTGCACATTAACATTCCTTTTGCCGATGCTATTTTGCAGATTCCGTCTTATGCGAAATTTCTCAAGGAAATCATGACTAGAAAAAGAAAGTTGGAAGACTGCGAAACAATAGCATTAACGGAGGAATGTAGTGCAATTATTCAAAATAAGCTACCACCGAAGTTGAAGGATCCGGGGAGTTTTTCTATACCTTGCACCATAGGTAACGTTGATTTTTCTAAGGCATTGTGTGATCTTGGTGCTAGTGTATCATTAATACCTTTAACGGTGGCTAGACAATTGGGTTTGCATGAGCTTAAACGCACTAATATCACTTTGCAACTAGCGGATCGGTCTATTAGATATCCATTGGGAGTGTTGGAGAATGTATTGATAAAAGTTCAAAAATTTATCATTCCAGTGGATTTTGTGGTATTAGATATGGAAGAAGATATATCTATGCCAATTATTCTAGGTAGACCATTTCTAGCTACTGCAGGTACTATTATTGATGTAAAAAATGGCAAGCTTAAGTTTCAAGTAGGTGAAGAAGAGGTAGAATTTAATTTGAATGAAATGGAAAAATATCCTTCTTTTACCGATCATGCTTATTCTATTGGCACAATTGATAAACTAACCCAAGAGATGAGTCAAGTCAACTTTGACTTAGATCTTCTTGAGTATTGTGTAATGAGTTTAGGTAAGCAAGAAGATGGTTGTGAAGAAATTGAAGAATTTGCCAAGTACTTGGATTTTCAAGCACCTTATAAAAGGGGTAATTTGTATGAAAGTCTTGGCCAAGGAAAAGGGTTTTCACAACCTTCAGAAATTGAACCTCCAAAGTTAGAGCTCAAGCCACTTCCGACTCATCTAAGGTATGAATTTCTTGGAGAAAATAAAACTTTACCTGTAATTGTTAGTGCTGACCTTGATGATGAACAGTGTGCAAAGTTGTTAAGAGTTCTAAGAAGGCGTAAGAAGGCAATTGGATGGACAATTTCAGACATTAAAGGTATAAGTCATTCTATATGCATGCATCGAATTTTATTGGAGAACGGTTGCAAACCAGTGGTGGAAACACAAAGAAGACTCAATCCAAACATGAAAGAGGTGGTAAAAAATGAAATTCTTAAGTGGCTTGATGCAGGTATAGTCTTTCCTATCTCCGATAGTGTTTGGATTAGTCCAATTCATGTGGTACCAAAGAAAGGTGGAATAACTACAATCATAGGTAAAAATGATGAATTGATTCCATCTAGACTTGTGGTAGGGTGGAGAGTGTGTATCGATTATCGTAAGTTAAATACGGTAACAAGAAAAGATCATTTTCCCCTACCATTTCTTGATCAATTATTGGAGCGAATAGTCGGATATGAATTTTACTGTTTTCTTGATGGTTTTTCAGGATATAATCAAATAGCTATAGCTCCAGAGGATCAAGAGAAGACCACATTTACATGTCCTTATGGCACTTTTGCCTTTAGAAGAATGCCATTTGGGTTATGCAATGCTCCCGCAACTTTTCAACGATGCATGATGGCTATTTTTTCTGATTATATTGAGAAAATTATGGAGATATTTATGGATGATTTTTCTGTGTATGGTTCATCTTTTGATCAGTGTCTTCATAATTTGGAATTGATTTTGCAGAGATGCGAGGAAACAAATCTTGTACTGAATTGGGAGAAATGTCATTTTATGGTAAAAGAAGGAATTGTTTTAGGACACAAGATTTCCTCCAAGGGAATTGAGGTGGATCAAGCCAAAATAGAAGTCATCGAAAAATTGCCACCCCCAAGCAATGTCAAGGGGATAAGGAGTTTTTTAGGACATGCTGGCTTTTATAGACGTTTTATTAAAGATTTTTCTAAAATAGTAAAGCCATTATGTGATTTATTATGTAAAGATACTCCTTTTCAATTTGATGACAATTGTTTGGTTGCATTTGAAAGGTTGA
Organism: Coffea arabica; assembly: GCF_036785885.1. Lineage (NCBI taxonomy): Eukaryota > Viridiplantae > Streptophyta > Magnoliopsida > Gentianales > Rubiaceae > Coffea > Coffea arabica. The sequence continues at coordinate 40,594,744 of NC_092318.1, read as the reverse complement.
AGAAGGAATTGATTTCGGCCCCAATTATAACTTCGCCTGATTGGTCACTACCATTTGAATTGATGTGTGATGCAAGTGATTATGCGGTTGGAGCAGTTTTGGGACAAAAGAAAGAAGGACGGTTGCACGTCATTTACTATGCTAGCAAGTTGCTAAATGAGGCACAACTCAATTATGCAACTACAGAAAAAGAGCTATTGGCAGTGATATTTGCTTTGGATAAATTTAGATCTTATCTAGTAGGATCTAAAGTTATTATATATACGGACCATGCGGCTCTTAAATATTTGTTACATAAAAAAGATGCAAAACCAAGACTAATTCGATGGATTCTTTTATTGCAGGAATTTGATGTGGAGATAAAAGACAAAAAGGGAACAGAGAATCTAGTAGCGGATCATCTATCACGCCTAGAATATATTCCAGTCAAGGATCAAGTTCCTATTCAAGAGAATTTTCCGGATGAGTTTGTCCTAGCAATTATCAATTCTCCATGGTATGCTGATATTGCTAATTTTTTGGTAAGTGGAGAGATTCCAAGGGGATTTAATTACCATCAAAAGAAGAAATTCTTACATGATGTCAAAAGTTACTTTTGGGAGGAACCATTGCTGTATAAACATTGTGCCGATGGTATGGTACGTCGATGTATTCCCGAAAATGAGGTACATAATATTTTATATCATTGTCATAACCTTGAAACAGGTGGACATTTTAGCACCTCAAAAACTGTGGCAAAGGTATGGCAATCAGGGTTTTATTGGCCAACTATGTATCGAGATGTTCGGAAATATGTTAAAAGTTGTGATGCATGCCAAAGAACTGGAAATATATCTCGAAAGAATGAAATGCCCCTAACTACCTTCTTAGAAGTTGAATTATTTGATATATGGGGTATAGACTTTATGGGACCATTTCCAAGCTCTTTTAATAATAAGTACATCTTAGTAGCAGTGGATTATGTTTCTAAATGGGTAGAAGCAATCGCTTCACCTACTAATGACTCTAAGGTTGTACTCCGATTCCTTAAAAAGAACATTTTTTGTAGATTTGGTATACCTAAGGCCATAATAAGTGATGAAGGAAAACATTTTTGTAACAAACAACTGGATTCCTTATTGTTTAAATATGGCTGTAGGCACAAGACATCACTCCCGTACCATCCTCAAGCCAATGGACAAGCGGAGCTAGCTAATCGTGAGATAAAGCTCATTTTGGAGAAAACTGTGAATAAATCACGCAAGGATTGGGCTACAAAGCTAGATGACACGCTATGGATTTACCGAACGGCATTTAAGACTCCCTTAGGGATGTCGCCGTATCGTTTAGTCTATGAAAAAGCTTGTCACTTACCTGTAGAGATTGAACATAAAGCTTATTGGGCTATTAAAACAATTAATATAGATTTTAATCTTGCAGGTGGAAGGAGATTACTTGAACTGAGTGAATTGGAGGAACACCGGTTACATGCATATGAAAATGCCAAAATTTACAAAGAAAAGATCAAATATTGGCATGACAAGCACATTATTCCTAAACAATTTCAGGTAGGGCAAAAAGTGCTTTTATTCAATTCACGCCTGAGGTTATTTCCAGGAAAATTGAAGTCAAGGTGGTCTGGACCATTTGAAGTCACTCAAGTATTTCCCTATGGAGCGGTTGAAGTGGCAAATTCAAGAAATGAAAAGTTTAAGGTCAATGGACAACGATTGAAACCCTACTTGGCAGGTGAAATCGTACCCAAAGGACTCATATGTCTTTTGGGCGACTCTTCTTCAATTTAAGAAACTGAATGTGTGAGTCGAGCCAACGACTATAAACAAAAGCGCTAATTGGGAGGCAACCCAATATTTAGGTTATATTTGTTAACTTGGTGTGATTTTGTGGTTTGAATCAATGTTTTAGCTAAATTGTTGTTTTTGTAATGTAGGGTTGGCAATTGAAGGCAAGGATGACCATTTGAGGTGAAAAGGGCAAACTTTGATCAAGCAACTCAACCCCTCGATTTACGTTAAAAGTGTTTTTGATTCATTATAAAGGGGTAAAATGCATGTTTTTAATGTTTTACATTTGTTCCAGTCATTAAAATTGGCAAACAAATGATCTATGATGCATTTTGAGTCATTGGGGTACCTTTTGTAATTTTTCAAAAGTTGAAATTCTGCTAAAAATCGAAGCAGAAAATGCGTTTTCCAAGAAAACGCGACTACAAGTCGCGTTTCTCAGAATCGCGTTTTCAATTCTGCGCCTGCAGAACAGAAAACGCGCCCTTAAAACGTGACTTGAAGTCGTGTTTTGGAGGAAGTCGCGTTTTCTCGCCTGAGCAAAACTGGAAAACGCGACACAGATAAACGCGACTTTAAGTCGCGTTTTAATACGTAACCGCGTTTTCAATTCTGCGAGATTTGTGCAGAAAACGCGGCTTTAAAAACGCGCGTTGAAGGCGCGTTTTAGGTTCACTTTTCTGCTTCAAAAACGCGATTTCCAGAACATTTCTTCACTTCTCCAATTTTTCCAGCCGCGTTTTTCTTCTTCTCTTCTACCCAACTCACAAATCTTCATTTTTACTCCATAATCTTGCTAGAAATCATCACCCCAACACCTTTTGAGCTTCATATACCCTTTTTAACCGATTAAAATCCAAGAAAAACACCTAAAATCAGGTTTTTGAGGGATTGAAGGTTAGGGTTCTTAAACTCTAATTTCTTCAATTGGAGGTCAATTGGAGGTTGTTTCATAGGGCTTTTTGCATTTTTAGCATCACCAAACATCCTTCTACGTGATTGAGGTAAGTTTCTTCATCAAATCTTTTGATTTTAGAAGTTCATATTTTTTTATCCTGAGCTATCTGACATCTTTTAATTTCGAAAATTTGATGAGGTTCATGGCTATTTTTGATTTTATTCATGATTATTATGATTGTTTAAGCATGTTTAAATGTTTAAATGTAGCAATTTATTGGTTTTCAAGTACTTTAAAATTCACAATTGCTATATTTAGATGAAATTGGAAAAAGGAACTAGGATGTTTTTGAGCCATTGGTGATGTTAAATTATGGTTAAAAATGGTTAGTTGATGATGTTTAAGCATGTGCATTGTGTATAGTGAGTAATTTGGTTGATTTGGTGAGTTAATTAGCTTAATTTTTGCCTAAACATGATTATAGCTAAAAGTATATTATTATTGTTAATTCTAAATAGTTATAATCATAATTGTTCCTAGTTTCACTAATTAAATTATAATTGATACATATCTTGTGTAATTTGGTGATTTTGGGCAACTTTAGGCAGAAAATATGTCTTGTACGATCATTGAATGATTAGAACTTGAGCAATTGTATTTGAGGTTATTTGGATTAATGCTGAACTTTTGTTGCCAAATAATGAGTTGTAGTACATGTGGATAATTGAAATATTTTTTAGGTACTATGCCAAGGGGAAGAAGAGCGGTACTTTCATCCTCTAGTAGTGAGGAGAGGGAGATTAATGAAGAGATGGAGGTGACTGAAGAGGAGAATTCACCTTCTCCTCCACCAATTAACCGTCGACCTGGTGAGGGCACCTCCCGTGGAGCGGGAAAATCGGTATTTGACAGTGCTAGGTTCAACACTCGCAGGAATCAGGAGTGGCATGAGGCGCATGCTAATTTGGAGTTTTTGTTTGAGATGCACGTCAGTCCACCAGTTGAGATGATGTACAACATCTCAGAAGCTTTTGCTCAGCTAGGATGGGCTCCGATTCTCACCCTTCCAAACCATTACTACCCAGAGTTGGTGCGCGAGTTTTACGCCAACATTGAAAGTAAGGCGCGCCATAGTGGAGAAATAGTTGAGTCCTGGGTGCGTGGAAGACGAATCACCTTGTCACGGCAAGATTTGGCTGCTATTTTGGGGTGTATGGATGACGGACGTCCAGTAGACTTGAAGAAGGAGTTTGTTCCCCCGAATAGGAGGTGGGATCCCTCATTGGCCATGGCTAGGTTTGGTCTCGAGTACCAACCTTTTCGCTCTACCAGAAAGGAGACTATATTGGCGAATGTATTCGAACCTCGTCATCGTCTTATCATTTACATGATGGCTCACAATGTCATCCCAAAGAAGACGGGGCACACGGAGGTCCGCAAGAGCGATATCTACTTCTTGGATTACATGTTCCATAACCGGACATCTCCATATTCTCGGATTTCATTGCCTAACATCATCATCAGCCACATTAGGTCTACGGCGAGGCGTAAGACAACTTCCTTCAAACTTTCATTTCCTCGTCTATTGACTTTCATCTTCCCCCGTTTTGAGGTTCCCTTGGAAGGCATGCGGCGGGAGTATGTTCCACCACGTGCTGAGATGACTATCACTACTCTTCGCCGCCTTGGTATTGGCACGGGAGACATTCCACGCCCTGTTCAGGAGCAGAGACAAAAGGCTAGACATGGTCGGGATGAAGCTGAACCTTCTACTGCAGCACCACCTCCTCCTCCACCACAAACTAATTGGCAGCGACTTTTTGACCATATGGAGGACTTTGCATTCCAGTTCGCTGACGTTAGGAATCGTCTAAGCCGAATTGAAGATCATTTGGGCATTCATCCACCGCCCAATCGTGATGCAGAGGATGACGATGATGCCGAGGGGGATGACTGACTTGGCACACTGCAGAAGCTATCTTTAGTTGATGAACTTTCTTGCCTAATTATCTTAACTTGTGGAACTTAAGATGTTTAACTTCATTTTATTTTTCTGTTTTCTATGTGGTAGGTACTTGTATTTTGACAGTGGTTCGTGATTAGTGGCTGATAAGGATCTCAGCCATTGACTTGGGGAGTACTTCTTTCTTTTCTTTTCTACTTTTGTTTATTTCCTTCCCTACACATTGAGGACAATGTGTAATTTAAGTGTGGGGGGGAGAAATATGTGTGGTACTTGTGATTTTAGTTGTTTTTGATATAATTCTTGTGCTTAAATTATGTTTCTTGTGGTTGCTGGCAGGGAGTTTTAGTCCACTTTTAAGGGGAGACTTTGTCAAAATTTTTCCAAAACCTTATACATATATATGTTATTAACTATAACAAATAAATAAAATTTTGTCACTTATCCTTTTGAAATAAATATATGCGGTTTTGATACTTCTTTTCTCATGAAATTTGGAAATGATTTTTATGTGATTATAATTTTTACATCTATAGGAAAATATATCTAGTAAAGTGGAGAAAATTATGCCTACATTTTGTATATTTGATGAAAATTCTTCTTTTTATCTAATTTTATAAGATAAGAAATTAATATGGTTAATAAGTGTCATACTCTTCTCATGATTACTCTTAGAGGGAATTTTATTATATATATATATATTGAAAATAAAAAATAAAAAAAAATAAAAAAAATGGGTTATTCTACTCCAATGATTCTCATACCGAGTAACCGGGGGTTGGCATCTACAAATGTCGACATTCGCGTAAAAAGGTACTTGAATTAAGAGTATGCAAAGCAACTTGAGTATGTGAAATGTTGAGTAACCGGGGATCTGCATCTAAAAATGTTGATCTTCGCGTCAAAAGGCATTTTTCACAACTTAAGTAATATTTATCCCTTAAAATATATTAAAAAAATAATAATAATAAAATAAATAAATAAAAAGTAAATTAAATCCCTCTTTAAGAAAAATAAGAAGTTGATCATGAGATTAGTTAGCATCTTTATTGACTATAGGAGTTGCTTGCATGCGAAATTTGATAAAAATAAGAAGTTGAGTTGAATTGGTAAAATTATGGTATACTTGGCTCTTCTTTGCTTGATATTATGAGTACTTGAACTTAATGGAAAGATCACATAAGGGTTATTTACCTTGATTCAAGGAAATGGAGTTGAAATACTACATATGTTTATTTTCAATTTTTTTGGATCATTGATGGTTAGAATTTTATATTGCTTGAGGACAAGCAATGATTCAAGTGTGGGGGTATTTGATAAGAGTTTATTTTACGTATTTTTAAGTGCATTTTATTAGTTAATTTTGAGTTGATTATTTAGTTTTATAAATAAAATAAAGAGGTTTTTGGTAAAATTATATATTTTTGGTAAAAGTGGATAATATTGCATTTCTATTGATTTTAATGGTAAAAACTTCATTTTTATGCAGGAATGATGATTCAATCACCAAAGGATGTCAAATGAGGTAAAAAATAGAGATTTGGTGATGAATTCAAGTGGCAACAAGAAGAATGAAGTGAAAAACGTTCAAGTGAGGAAATGCAATACAAGTCAGTTTTGACACTCTTCAGTATTTTGACCATATCTGGAGCTACACTTATCGGATTTAGGTGATCTTTATACCATTTTAAAGCTAAGAAAGAGACCTACAATTCGTATGAAGACATCAAAATCCATTTCTGCCATCTTCATGGGCAAAACGTTGGAATACAGAAGCTGCATTCTGTGGTCGGAAGTTAAAACAGAGGTTTGAACAGGTGACAGTATTTCGATCATATCTCAGGCTACAAAGCTCCGATTTGGATGATTCTTGAAGCATTGGAAAGCTAACTCAAAGGGATACAACCTTTGTGTTTTGCACAAAAGCTAGTTTGGCCTTTATCATGGAGAACATCGCAGTTGAAATAAGGCCAGAGTGAAAACGCGAGTTTATGACGCGTTTTGTGTAGGCGCGTTTTATAGCCGAAATTCTGCAATTTGACTCAGTCAATTCTCTTGTGTTCATACCACTTTCCAGCTATAAGATGCAAGGGAATTCGGTGCACATGCTTCTGCAATAAAAGAGAAGACCAAATGAGTGTGGACAAAAAGGAAACATCATATCTTTGACTTCTTTTTACAAAATCTAAGTGGAGGAAATTATGAAGTGAGAGGAATGGAATTTCTACCACCTTTTATGCAGAAACACAGGGGAGAAGCCTGGCATTACCATACGTAGCTAGTTTTCCTTCTTGCAACAAGTTTTCTCTCTAGTTAAGAGTTCTTAGAGAAGCATTTGGTTTTTTACTTGTAACCATCTTGTACAAGAACATAGCAGGAATTGGAGAGCTTTACCTTCAATTGGCTAAGCTTTCTTTTACCTTTCTTATACTTGTACTTCATGATGTTTTGCATTAATAAACTTGTGAGTTTGATTGTTAAATCATTCATGAGTAGCTAATTTCCTTTATCTAGGGAGTAGATGAAGCTTATGGCCAAATGATATGAAGTGATTGTGATTTATGCTTGTTATGTCTTGTATTAACTTATCTACTTGTGTATGTTGGATTACTTGTTGTTGCTTGATCACCAATAGCAGGTTTATAGTTGTTTTTACTCATTGAGAAATGGTAAAAATAATGGAATGACATAAGTAGAACTTGAGTAGTATATTCATGAGAATAGAAATACATTCAAGTGGATAAAATCTATATTTAAGGTATGCACAAAACAGATTTAGTATTTTCCAAGAGATTAGGAAAAACTAATCTGTTTTAACCCATTATTATCATGAAAATGTGATTTTGGTATCGTTGGAAATGAATCATTGGTTAAACAAGAGTAGTAACAAGTGTTAAATTCATTCGTTTTAGATCTTTTGTGTTATATGTGGAATCTACATCCCTAGATTTTAATATTTAGTGAATTCTACTTCTATTGTGAAATTGCATTTATCTATTTAAGAATTTTTGTAGTTGAATTAAATTCTGAAGTTTCTGCTCAAATTAATTGTAAGTCTAAATAATAGAGTAAATTAGTATCTAATAATTGTTTCAATTGCTTCTCGTGGGATCGACCCGATACACATCTTGTACTACAATTGCGACCTGTATACTTGCAGTCCAACGGGTGTAAATTCGGAATTAAACTTGCACTTAAAGTAAAAACCCGTCAAGTTTTTAGCTTTCTCAATCCAAGACACTGTAGTCGGGTCTAAAATCTTCTGTTCACCTAATTCATCCCAACAAATCGGAAATCTACATTTCCGACCATAAAGCGCTTCATATGGGGCCATTTGTATAGAACAGTGAAAACTATTATTATAGGCAAATTCCACCAGAGTCAAAAACTTATTCCAACTATCACCAAAATCTAGAACACAGGTCCTTAGCATGTCCTCAAGAGTTTGAATTGTCCTTTCAGATTGTCCATCGATTTGAGGATGATAAGTGGTACTAAAGTTCAACTTAATTCCCAACATTTCTTGCATCTTCTGCCAGAATCTCGAAACAAATATCGGGTCTCTGTCGGACACGATACTCACGAGAATTCCGTGCAATCTGATAATTTCATCCAAATACAACGTGGCCAACTTCTCTAACGGGTATTTCATATTAATCGGCAGAAAATGAGCCGATTTGGTCAATCTATCCACTATTACCCAAATAGCATCATGGCCTGTTTGTGTCCTAGGTAAACTCGATACAAAATCCATAGTAATATTTTCCTATTTCCATTCAGGTATCTTTAGGGGTTGCAAAAGTCCCGATAGTTTCTGATGTTCAGCCTTAACTTGTTGACAAACCAAGCATGTTTGGACAAATTAGGCAATTTCTCTCTTCATATTCTCCCACCAATACAGACTCTTCAGGTCTTGGTACATTTTATTCCTTCCAGGATGTACCGTAAATTTTGATCGGTGTGCCTCTTCTAAAATCTCTTTCTTAAGCTCCTTATCGTTTGGTACCACTATTCGATTCCGAAACTTCAAAATACCATTTGATTCCAAGTTAAAATCCGACTTTTCTCCTCTTTCAACTTTTTCCAACCATTTCGACACTCCAGCGTCCTTTCCCTGAGATTTCTTGATATGTCCCAACAAAGTGGAATTCACTACTATATTCTCCAAAATGACCTTCCTCGATTCCAGTCGAGAATTCCAATAGCTGACTTCTTCCAACAAGTGTAGTTCCTTAATCATCAATCCAGCCATTTGCACTTGACGACTCAAAGCATCGGCCACTACATTAGTCTTTCCTGGATGGTACTTGATCGTGCAGTCATAGTTTTCCAGAAATTCCATCCATCTACATTGCCTCAAGTTCAGCTCCTTTTGAGAAAATAAGTACTTAAGCCTTTTGTGGACTATAAAAACCTCGAATGTCACTCCGTACAGATAATGTCTCCATTTCTTCAAAGCAAAGATCACAGCCGCTAACTCCAAGTCATGAGTCGGGTAATTCCTTTCGTGCGGTTTCAATTTTCTAGAGGCATATGCTATCATTTTGTCATTTTGCATTAAAACACATCTCAATCCTTCCCTAGATGCATCTGTGTAAACCATAAAACTATCCTTCCCATTGGGTATAGCTAACACTGGGCCTTTGGTTAAACGTCTGTTCAATTTCTGAAAATTCTCTTCGCACTTAGGACTCCAAATAAACTTCTTACTCTTCTTGGTCAGCTCGGTGATTAGTCCAGCAATTTTAGAAAAATCTTGGATAAATCTCCGGTAATACCCTGCTAATCCAATAAAACTTCGGACCTCGGTAGTTTCGAAACAGCTTTAACTTTAGCTGGATCCACTTTAATCCCATCCTTAGAAATTATGTGTCCCAAAAAAGTCACTTCTTTTAACCAAAACTCACACTTGCTAAACTTAACATATAACTGGTGTTCCCTCAGAGTTTGTAAAACAATTCTCAAATATTTCTCATGATCTTTCACATTCTTAGAATACACTAAAACGTCATCAATGAATACCACAACAAATTGATCTAGATAAGACTTAAAAATCCTATGCATTAAATTCATGAAAGTTGCAGGAGCATTAGTTAACCCAAATAGCATCACTATAAATTCAAAGTGCCCGTACCTCGAGTTAAAAGTAGTTTTGGATATGTCCTCCAAAATCCTCAATTGGTAATAACCCTGTCTCAAATCTAATTTCGAAAATACTACCGCCCCTTGCAATTGGTTAAACAATTCATCAATGTGGGGCAATGGGTACTTATTCTTAATTGTGACTTCATTCAAGCCTCTATAGTTTATACATAGTTTTAAACTCCCATCCTTTTTCTTTACGAACAAAATCGGGGCTCTCCACGGAGAATCACTCTCCTTTATAAAACCCCTTTCCAACAAGTCCTGCAGTTGCAATTTCAACTCGTTCAATTCCGCTGGTGCCATCCGATATGGTGTCTTAGAGATAGATGCTACTCCCGGAGTCACATCAATCTTAAAAGTTATTTTCCGTTTCGGGGGTAAAGACTCTAACTCTTCAGGAAATACATCTGGAAAGTCCTTTACTATAGGCATGTCTTCCAAATTCACCTTATCACTAGGGATGTTAATAAGAAAAGCCAAATATTCTAGAGCTCTTTTACTTAATAATTTCCTAACCCGAATCCCTGAGATAAGTGCAGACGAAACCAATTTATCCCTTACATCCAATTTCAGGGTTGCTTTCCCTGAAATGCACAATTCTACAATATTTGTTCGGCAGTTTAACTGGGTATTATAACGGGCTAGCCAATCTATTCCTAAAATCACATCATATCCCTTAATTGCTAAACTTATCAGGTCGGCCAATAATTTCTGCTCTCCAACACAGACTTCACATTCTCTATACACCAGGTTAGCAGTTAAACTTTGATTCCTAGTAGGTGTTTTAACCTCCAAGTCATACGGTAACTTAACTGACTTCAATTCTATCCCACTCATGAAATTAGAGTTTACAAAAGAATGTGTTGCACCCGGGTCAATTAAAACTCTAGCTAAACGATGAAAGATTGGAATTGTACCTTCAACCACTTCAGTCGCTTCAGGGATTTGTTGATAATCCAGTGCATAAACCCTAGCCGCTACTTTCGGTCGACTTCTTCCGGCACTGGTCTGTTTAGAGTTTGACTTTTCTGGTCTCTGAGGGTTACCTCCTGTTTTTGGTGATTTCGGACAGTTGGCGACTTGATGTTCAGCACTACCACAAAACAAACATTTCCCCAACTTCCTCCAACAGTCATTTTCAGAGTGGTTGAATTTACCACAATATCCACATGTAACTTGAGGAGTCACAGCCGAACCAGTAGATGGCGCTCCTTTAGCTTGGGTCGATCCACTACGACTTCCTCTAGCTAAAGCTCCCCTCGAGACTCCAGCAGTTCTTATTCCTCCCATTTCTCTTCCCATTTTGGAAGGTTGTGCACTCTTACTAGCCTGCCCAGATGCAGAGCTAGAGAAATTCCTCTTTCTATTGTGAAGGTCCCTCACTTGCAGTCTTGCACTCTCAACCCTTTGTGCCTTCTCTAAAGCCTCAGTAAAAGTAGAAATTTGGGCTGCGGCCAAACCCTCCTGAATTTTCACATTAAGCCCCTGTACAAACCGTCTAATCCTCTTCTGTTCATTGACTACTAGTTCAGAAGCGTACTTAGAAAATTTAGTGAATTTTTCCTCATACTCTGCCACACTAAGGGCTCCTTGTTTCAATTTAATAAATTCATCCTCTCTCTTTTCTTGAATCAATGGTGGAAGAAACTTTTCATTAAATTCTCTCGTGAAGGTCCAAGGGGTTTGAGTTCTCTCCCATTTTCCTTTTATCATATCCCACCAAGCACGAGCTACTCCCTCAAATTGGAAAGGGCCAAAATTCACTCGCCTATCCTCAGTGTAGTCTAGGGCGGCGAATATGTTGGTCATCCTCTCTAACTAATTCTCTGCTATTTCAGGATCGGGTTCTCCAAGAAAGTTAGGCGGATTGAACTTTAAAAACCTCTCTAAGGCTATATCCTCTCCTCTTTCCTGACCCCCAAGTTGGTTAAGCGGTCCAGGACCTTGTCTATCAGCTAAGCGCTCTAGGATATCAGTCATCCTATTAATGGCAGTAGTCACTTGATTACCCTCAATATTTTCCTGATTTTGGGTCGGTCCAGTTGCCGATCCCTGGTCATCCCTTTGAGATTGGGCCTGTCTAGCCCCTCGCCTACAACCTTGACTACGGCCTCGACCACCTCTTAGTCCCTCCATAACCTAGGCGTGCGTAGTGCAAGAAATAAATAAATTATGCAATGCAGAGTAGAAAGCAGGAACCAATCAAGAGAACATTGAAAATAACAATAATTTACATTCATTAACATATCAAGTTCATACAATTAGCAAGTCATGGGGTAGTCACAAAAATATTGCACACAGATGCCACAAGAGTACTTTTAGTCACAGAAGACTAAAGTAAAAGCAAATACTTCAAAAGTAAGCCACACACTCATGCAAAATACAATAGCCTCAGCACTTAGTATCACCCCTGCTAATTCTAGCTGTACTAGTCAAAAAGGTCAAAAGTAAGGTCAATCAATCTAGACCTAGTCCACAGTAGGACTATCAGGCGGAATCTCCCCCTCAGGATCCTCCTCCTCCTCAGGGCTCTGGACTACCTCCATCACCTCATCCACTAGCCTAGTAGCATCAGTCAAGATATCGGAAGCCTGATTACGGACCTCCTCTCTCAGCCTAGTAAATCGAGCCCTAGTACTCTGGAGCTCCTCACGGACCACTGCAGATGTGGCCAACTCACCCTCGAGTACCTTCTCTAGCTCAGCAATCCTCTCACCCTGAGAGCTAACCATCTGTTTAAACTCATCCACCTCAGCCTGTAAATCCCGATTAAGATCCACTAACTAACGACGCTCATAATCCAAAGCAAGCACGAGGTGGTTCGGGTAGGCAAAGATCACCCTACACGAACATCGGGGATATCTGTCAGATGGGGAATAGCGTACTCGATCTCCCCCACCTAGCGCTCTGTAGTAGATAAGCCTAAGAGGTACTACATGAGCATTCGCATAGCCATTCCCGTTAGCTGCCGGAACTCCATTTTCGTTTTCCATCCCTGTAAAATAATAGCACTTTTCGGGTTAGAAATTTAAATCACTATCTAGTTCGGATGTCGTTTTTGCATGTCTAACCCAATCACTAGTATGCCCCAAATACCTCTTAAGGTATAACTCAATTATCCGGTCTCAGATTTTAAGGATAGAGTATCTAATATGTCACCCATATAAATCTCTAACCTAGCGCTCTGATACCAACTGTGACGCCCCCACTTCTCCCTAAGGCGAACCAAAGGGTATCCGCGGGACGCCTGCCCAACTCTCGCCAGGACTCAAGCAATCACCATACAAGCTTATAGCAATGCTAGAAGTCAACAACCAGAAAAGATAAAGACAAATAGTGCGGAAGCGTTCAAGCTTAACAAAATATAACAATCATCCAATCCTTACATCGGGTTTTCATAACACAGCCCAAAATATATAATATCCCAAAAGTCTAGACAAAAGAGTTGGAACCCTATTACAAGAGTACACAAAAGAGAAATTCCTCCGAATCTCACTCCAAGTCCAAATCCTGTTAAGGAAAATAAATCTACAGGGTGAGTAAAATGCTCGTGAGACCAAGAATACACATGCAAGCACATTGTTCAAGTAACAACCCCAATTTAACAAGTAAAGCGACAATATTGCAATAAATAACAATCCGAACGGAAAAGTAAATAGAAACAATTCAAGGATATCGGAACTCTCAGGAGCTAATTTCCACTTGCTTTGCCAATGTCATTCGTATACCTTCCCGCGATGACACTCCGTCAACCGGGTCGGTATTTCCATTCCGTAAATCACCACTTATTTCCCTCCGTCCACCGTGCACCTCCCGGGCCCGCAAGACATTTATTAGGCGATGCTCCTCGAGTATGCCAAGCAAGACCTCTCATTAGGTCGAGCTTCATTATCTCATGGCTCGCTAAGGTTCCTGACCAGACCCATGCCGGCTCGAGTCCAAGGTCGGCCTATGAGTTTGGGCATCCCACATTTACATTTGAGAGTCGAGGAGATTCACTCCAATGACGTATGCAGCCATAGCATACCATTTCATTTCATTCAATCATTCAATAATCTCATTTCATTCAATTAAGTCATTCATAATTCATTCATTTCATTTGAATCATGAGTCATTCATTTCAAATAAGGACGAGTGCGGTAAAGTACACACTCGCCTCCATTTTCAAAATCTTCGAACAATCATAACAATTAAGCATGTATCAAGTATTCATACACTTGACACTCACCAATATAAGTAATGAGGAAGAAATGTCCCTCGGAGCTTTAGGCGTTCATTGTGGGATCCTCTTGAAGGTTCTCGTGTGTGCCTGAGCAAATAATAATAGACTATCATTCACAAACCCCCTACTATTAAAAAAGATCGTATCATAGTACAATCTTAGAAAGTCTCGTGAAACGAGTCCAAATTATCCTAAATCGAGACTCTCAAGTGGGGTTTCAAAATACAGGAGAAATTTAGTTTTCATCTTGGAAATCAGGTATAAAACGTTCAAGTAATATCGAAGGAATAAGGAGTACTTGATAAACTCCATTTCCTTGAAATTCGGAAAATTTCAGTTTTGATATGATATTTTGAAAAATCGTATCTCACATTCCACATGTTGAAAATTGGAAAACTTGGTACCGTTAGAAACTTCTTCCAAGGTATTGAAAGTTCCTAAAATACACTTTTCTAAAATTTCAAATGGAAAACATTCAAATATAAGCTCGAAGTCGCTGTTTTGGTTCATAAGGTAGATTTAAGTTGGTTTTTGGCCAACTTTGAAAATTCGGCAAAATTCATTCGATTGGAACTAGCTTTTGAAATTTGGAACTCTTTTAGAGTCGCAATCTAAGTTTACAACAAAATAAGCAGAACGAGAAACGGAGTTTTGAGTACTAAGATATGGCAACTCAAAGTTACCAAAATTTCCTTGTGAAACATGGGTTTTCCAAACTCGAGTCATGAACTTTGGTAATTTATTTGAGCCATGAAACGGCCTCGGAATAACACCATAATTAGCAGTATAATACTACCATATAAGGGTTGTCCCTCTACAAATTTCATGGAGAAATAACTTCAGAAAGGTAGTCAACCAAACAACCAAAGTTTCAAAAAATTCTAAGGCAAAACTGCCTTGAGCTTTTTGTTTTCCATTCCAAACATTTGGTCAAGGAAAATCCTTCAAACATGGTTCATTTGTATAGGAAAAGCCTAAGGAACATTCATGGTACATTTGGTAAGTGTTTTAACTCCAAGAAATTCAATTGGCAAGTCCACACCAAGTCTAGCATCAATTCTGCCCAAAATTTAGGGTTTTCAAGAACAGGGCAGGTTTCGTATTTTCATCACAAATCATTCAATTCAACTCAGAATTGAGCATGGTTGGTGGCGTTGAAAAATAAATTCATGAAACTATAATTTCACAGAAGAAATTGTTTTGAAATTCAGCACACAACTAGCTCAAATTCGAGTCTCAAGTTGTAGCTTCTGAACTTCGTTCCAGAAAAACAGAGAAACAAGACAGTCATCTTTAAACGGTTGGTACGGGATACTCGTGTGGAATTAGGGTTGCGTTTTATATCGTTGCAAAGCTGGAAATATCTAGTTTCAAATGCCACTAATGACACTTGATTTCGACGTCGGAGCACAGAGTTATGGATGAAACAATAAGGCTGTCTGAGCATTACGGAAAAATTTTTCCAGATTTGCTAAATTTGTGAGATTAATCCATTTGACCAACCAAACCTCAATATTTTTCAATGAAACTTTATACACCATCTATATAACATATAAACATCATATACAAGCCATTAAAACCTCAAAATTCCGCAAAAAGAGGCACGATCATAACAGGGACAGAATTGGAAACTTTACATCCATGCACTCCTTGAAGTTTATACTAGCTATGCACCATTAATCTGCCAATTTGAGCACTAAACCAACATTAAATCCATCATCAAGCATCATATCAGCCATCAACCCAAGAGTGGGAGTTCATAGAGCCCACATTCAAAATTTTCCATCAATAACAAGCCACCCACATGAGTATCTAAACTCATAAGTGTAAATCAACTTCCATAAACTAAGATTTCAAGGGTTGATCGTCACTTACGTTTGTTGATGAGCTAAGCAGAAATTTTGGTCCTTCCCTTGGCCATGAAAACCATGGTTTGCAGCTCTCCTTTGTAGCTTAATGTGATTTCCAAGTATTGAGCTAAGTGTAGTTCAATTTTGGTTGAATTTGGTGGAGGTTTGTGCAAGATTTGGAGATGAAAATTTGAGAAACTTTGAGTTGTTTTTTGCAGCTGATGGTTCGGCCAAAGTGAGAGGGAAAGAGAGAGAGAGTGTAGTGCTGAAATAAAGCTTCTAAAGTAAGCTTAAATGTTTGGCCACAATTCACCCGAAAGTCAACTCTCTCTCGCGCGTGTACGCGTGCATTTTGGGCTCGATTCCTTTCGAGTTTATTTCACTAGTGCACTAAACCTCCAATACACTTATTTTCATATGATTATTATTCACTCTTAATTGTCCCAAAATAATGGTGTAAAGTCCCTCAATTAATCGCGCGTGTGAAAACGCGTATTTCCAATTTAAGCGCGATAAAGCGAAACCTTCAAGAATTTCTTATAACGATATTACTAATAACTATCATTTGAGTATTTAAACATAAAATTACCTATTTTGGAACCATTATACAAGTCTCCAATTTTCCAAACTTATTGTGCTCTCAAACGATTAAAATTTCCAAACGTGTTTTCACTTTTTTACTAAACGAGCCTCCAAAAAATTAATTTTTGTAACAAGTCACTTTAAAAATAAAATGAAGCTATAATTCCATGTAATTAGGTCTAATAGGGATAGAAAATAATAATCAGAGTAAATGGGCAATTAAAGATTTAAATATGCTCGAAATGGATTTTAAAAATAATAAATTTTTGCGAGACATCACAGTTTGCTTGGCCTAGATGCTGAAGAATAAGAAGGCCAACAAAAAAGGATTAAAAATAAAATAAAATAAAAAGATGATTGGCGCTGAGCTAGGGAAATATAATATTTCTTTTACTAAAAAAGAATGAGTAATGACAAGCGCAGGGTATACATATAACAATTAGTTCATCCATAATTAAATTTTATATTTATCAATTCAAAATACCAACACGCGATTTTTCGCAAGTATACGAGTCGTTTATTGAGTGTAGGGGTATTAAGGGTCAAACTCACAGGCAAGATTTTCAATTACCAGTGATTTTCGAACTCCTTTATTATTTAGACTATCATAAGTGCAAGAAATTGAATCTACATTATAAATATGAGATAAAAGTAATAAAAATAAGAATAAAAAAATGAAGTTTCCGGTTAAGTGAATGCTATTATCTTAACTAGTTATGGCATAATTTTCTAATGTATATGAAACCTACTCTTGTAGCTAATTAACTTACTTGTAGTTAAATCATAACTACTCTTGTGGTTATGAAATTAACTACAAGTTCATTTCTTCTATGAAATTATATGAAACACGTCACTAAAACCACATAAGTACACCTCTACTTTAGTGAGTGTATTCCCTAAATTTATCACTTTCTTGAACTAGTACTAAATTCCAATTCTCATTACAAACTTAACACCTTAAGATTATCACAACTACTGGTCGGTTAATCATGATTAGATAAGTAAAAGTGATAGATAACTTGCTCAAAATAACATCATCAAATAACCAAGTAAACTTCACTAACAAGATATAGAAAATTCATCCATAACTCTAGACATAAATTTTACCAAAACATGAAAACAAACACCAAATTTGTATTATAGTTAAACACGAAATCAAATACAAAAGAGAAAGTGATAGAAGAGAAGCGACTCTTGTCATATAAGTTTCAAACTCTCCATTTTTGATCTTCCAACCTTCATCTAAATCTAACTACAAATACAAGAAGGATAGAGAAATTTCTCAATTTATGATAAAATTTAAAATTTTTCTACAAACGGAGCTTTTTGAGTGTAGCATTCTGTCTAAGTGATGTTCGCATTTGCAAAATGCGAGCTCACTAAGTTCACATTTTGCAAATGCGATTTATTATTGAATTTCTGATTTTGCAAAAATTTAAAAAAAATTGCTTCAAACCTCGCATTTGTCAAATGCGAGGTTTCCTTGTCAAAAGGTTAGGCAACCCCACATTTGACAAATGCGAGGTCAGTACTGCATATGGGAGATTCCGTCACTGGACAATAGCATCTTCTTCCGTCACTGGCATTTCAGCATCTTCTTCCGTCATTGGGCAATAACATCAGAAAGCTTACCTTATTCACCGAAAGATGGTTGTAGCTTCAACATTTTCTGGTCTTTGTTTTGCAGCTTTCTAGGGATTCAACTTTCTGGCGAGAGCTTTCAAAATGACCAGAGTTGGACTCCTTCCCTCTAACGGCTGCACTCTTGATGAATTTTGCTATTTTCGAGGATTTCAATGACATATTTGGGATGCAATTTCCCCTCAATTTGTATTTCCCAATTTTGTGATTTCTTAGGATTTTCTGGTTAAAGGAGTCAACGAGAGGACTGAGGTTGAAGGAGCTGGGTTTCGTTTTTGACCGACAAACAAAGGACCTCACATTTCTCAAATGCGAGGTCTATTTAAAAAAAAAATGCTACCTGGCTTTCTGTTAGCTCACATTTGCTGAATGCAAGCTAAGCTAGTTCGTATTCAGCAAATGCGAACCACCTGATTTTAGAAATTATCCCACAAATAGCCTCTCTCGTAGAAAAACTTTTTTTCCATAATAATTTAAGAATTTCCTCAAGAAGGATAAACTATTCTAACTATATATACTAATGAACTAAAAAAAACTAGTGAAGACTACATTTTTGTGAAATTTCTCTAGCCTTCCAAAGTTATCAAAATGATCTCCAAAGGCTGCTATTTATAGAGGATTCAAACTCAAGATGAGTTGTTTCTTGGTTGGCAAAGTTGGCTTATGAGCTCACTAAGAGTTGTTCTCCAAGTTTCCACACTCTTCTTGGTCAGATACAACTAATTTTACTTGCTGGAATTGAGTAGAAAAGTTGTATGAGCAAAGAACAAGTTGCAGAGCAAGTTGCAGCTGAAAATGATGAATGCGCGACCTTGAAAACACGACCTTAGGTCATGTATTGCTTCTGCAGGTTTGCTCAATTCTAGACAGATTTCATCTTGCTCTAATTTTTATCCAACTTCAACCATATTTTTCTTGATGATAAAGGCTAAAATAGCTCTTATATAAAATGTAAAAGTTGTAGTCCTTTGAGTTACTTTCGAATGTATCACGAATCATCCAAATTGGAGTTCTGTGGACCAAGAAATGACCAAAATACTCTTAACTGGTCAGAACTCTATTTCAGCTTTCGGCAATGAAATTGTACTTCTATATTTCGACTTTTTGACTAGAAAAACGACTAAATCAAATATAGATCTATCTCTTAGTTTCAACATGGTATAAGAATCACCCTAATCTGATACTTGTAACTCAAGATATAGTCGAAATACCACAAGGTGTTAAATATGTGAAACTTCCTTTCTTTTGAACTTAATTGCATTTCCTCTTTGCACTTCATGTCTTCTTTAAACAATTTTAAATCATCAATAATCATCCAAATATATTCTCAATTCACTCTCTTTGATGATTGAATCATTAAACCTACAAAAAAACATGAAGTTTTTACCCTTAAAATCCATAGAAATGTAATTTTTACACTTTAAACCGCAAAATGCATATTTTCACTAGACCTTAGATAATTAGATATAAAACTAAATAAATCACACCAAAACTAACTAATAAAACACACTAAATATACACTTATCAAACTCCCCCATACTTGAACTATTGCTTGTCCTTAAGCAATAAGAAATACAAACCAACAATGATCCAAAATTTTGAAAATAAACATATGTGCATCATTCAATTTCATTTCCTCAAAACAAGGTAAAGAACTATTATACAATTATTTAATTAAGTTCAAGTATTCATAATATCAAGTAAATGAGAGTCAATTATACCATGATTTTAACTAGTTCAACTCAATTTCTCATCCTTACCCAATTTCATAAGCAAGTAACTCATATGGTCAATAAAATACTTTCTAGACCCATGATCATTTTCTTATTCAACTTAAAGAGAGATTTATTCATATATCATATCTAAATATATTCTCAAATTTGTGAAAATGCCTTTTTATGCGAAAATCGATATTTTTATATGAAGATTTCCGATTACTCAACACTTCACAATCTTAAGTTGCATTGTATACTCTTAATTCAAGTACCATTTTACGTAAAAATCGACATTTGTAGATGAAGATTCCCGGTTACTAAGTACAAGAACTATTGGAGTAGAACAACTTTTATTCTCTTTTTTTCTTTTTCTACTTTGTTTTTTTTTTCAAAGCAAAGATAATAAACATTCCCTCAAAAGAATAATCATAAGAAGAGTGTTACACTTATTGACCATATTTATCACTTAACTATGTAAAATCAAGTAAAAAAAAGAAATTTCATCAAATATGCAAAATATAGGTATAATTTTCTCCGCTTTATAGGATATACTTTCCTATAAATATACAAATTATAATCACATATTAGTCATTTCCAAATTAAATGGGAAAAGAAGTTTTAAGTCACATATATTTATCTCAAAAGTAGAAGGAATTTGAGTTACTAATGGTATAAAATTTGTTGCCTTTTGGATAAAATTGAAAAAATTTGAAACTTTTTGGAGCAAGTTTGCAAATTTGGACAAGATTTTGAAAAAATGTTGGCAAAATCTCACCTCATAAACGGACGAAACTTCTTGCCAACAAAACCCCAAGATTGACAAATTTTCAACCACAAGATAGATTTCCAATATCAAGTCCAAGCATTCAAATCATATAAGCACACAAGTAACTCTATTTAACCTATTCCCTCCCCCACACTTAACATACACATTGTCCTCATTGTGTAGCGAAAGAAGATAAAAATAAGAAAGAGTTACTCCCCAATTTAATGGCATAAATCTAGGTCAACCATGAGTCACGAGCTATCGACGAATCTGCAACCAATATATACTAAAACTGCCACAAGTCCCAAATGCAAAATAATAAGTGCAAGTTAAACATCCTACAAACAAAAAATGAAAAGAAAACGACAAGAAAACAAGGAAGCAAAAACAAGAGCCATCCAGAGGTGCATCTTCAATCATCAACTTCGTCTTCATTGCCATCGTGAGATGGAGAAATGCCCAAGTTATATCCAATCCTCTCCAAGCGAGTGTCCATCCGTCCTAACTGATATTCGATGTTATCCAAGCGAGTAAAGAGCCGTTGCCAATTTGATCGATGTGGTGAAGGAGGTGGAGCAGTAGTGGAAGATCCGGCTTCATCTTGGCCATGATGGGCTTTTTGTCTCCCTGTCTCCCTTCTCTGGTAGGTTGAGGAATGTGCTCCATACCAATATCCATGTGACGAAGTGAAGAAACCGATAACTCGATTTTAGGCTTAACAAACTCACGAGCTACTCCCTGCAAGTTAACGCTTTGTCACTCGAACACCAAAGAAAGAAGACAAGGAAATGCCAACTTGAAAGAAGTGGTCCAACGCCTCACTGTAGAACTTATGTAACTGATGATGATGTTCGGCTAACAGAATTTGAGCGTAAAAGAACTCCCGATTATGAAACATATAATCTAGAAAATAAATGTCACTTTTTTATATCTCTGTATGGCCAGTCTTTTTAGGTATCACATTATGCGCCATCTTATAAATAATGAGATGATGGCGAGGTTCAAAGATACTAGCCACCATAGTCTCCTTCCTTGAAGAACGGAAAAGTTGATACTCAAGACCAAAATGACACATAGCATAAGAGGGATCCTACCTCTTCTCCTTCCTTGAAGAACGGAAAGGTTGATACTCAAGACAAAAACGACACATAGCATGAGAGGGATCCTACCTCTTGTTGGGAAGGACAAACCCTTTCTTCAAATCAACCACATTCCCTATGTTGTTGCAACCCAGAATACCAGCAATGAGAGCATGGGTCAAGTAAATTCGAGAACCGCACATCCAGGACTCCACCAACTCTCCACTGTGATTGGCTTGTTAACAATATTGGCATAGAACTCGCGCACCAAGTTCAGGTAGTAGTGAGTCGGCAATGTGAGAATCGACACTCAACCAAATTGATTAAACGCCTCCAAAATACGATAGACTGTCTCAATTTTCAGATTAATATGCATCTCAAAGATAAACTCCAAGTTAGTATGTGCTTCGTTCCACTTTCGATTTTTGAGACTTGTAAATCTAGTACTATCAAATACTTTAACCATGGGGCTACGAGACGTGCTCCCCTGTTGACTCCTAATCACCGGTTGGGATGAAAGAGACCTCTCTTCTTCACTCTCTTCTATTTCCTAGCTTACTTCCATTTCCTCACTCTTGGAAGAGAAGGATGATGAATGAAAGATAGCTCTTCAAGTTTGTACCATGATGCCTAAGAAAGAATGCTCAATTATATTCACATACTAGGCTAAAAGTTGCACACTTCATATCTTGTACATAAAATAATTCATATAAAATGCCTAAATAAAAATCTGTCTACTTGTAATAACCGTAGGCATTTTATAAAATTATCATGCATGTATTGGGATCAAGATTGGCACAAATAACCACAAGTACATATCTTTATGTCATAAAAAGTCAATTATATGGTAAAAAATATCCAAGATTATGATATTAAAGACATGACATTAAAAAAATTTCAAAATTCATCAAAAATTTGTCAAAATCACCTATTTATTAAAATAAGCAACAAATATGTTCCAATTAAAGAATTTAGCAATAATCAAGTTTATAGCAAGCATTAATTAGCAATAATAATCGATATTTTGCTATAAATATGATTAAGCATAAATAATCCCCATAAATCACAAAATTCATCAAAATTACTCTTTATACACAATGCATATGCTAAAACATCATCAACTAATTATTTTTAATCATAATCATCAATTAAAAGGGTTCAAGTAACAATTCAGGCTACCTTTCTAATTTTATCCAAATATAGCAAATTAAAAATATAAACAACTAATGATTCATCAATTTGCTACATTTGAATATATAAAAGTGATTAAACAATCATAATAAGCATACTGGAGGCCAAAAATATCAACAAACATCATAAAAAATTTGAAATTAGAAGATGTCAAAAAACTCAGGAAATTGAAAAATATCAACTTCTAAAATACAAAGATTTGATGAAGAAACTTACCTCAATTACGAAGAGTGATGTCTAGCGATGATGATTATGTAAAAACCCTATGAAAAATACTCCAATTGACCTCCAATTAGAAAAATTAAGAACCAAGAACCCTAGCCCCAAATATCTTGAAAATCGATTTTTAGTTGTTTTTCTTGGATTTCAATTGATTAGAAAGGCTATATGATAATCAAAAAGTGTTGGATTGATGATTTTTAGCAAAGATATGGAGTAAAAATGAATGTGTGTGAATTGTGTGCATTGGTGGAGAGAAAACGCGAGTTGGAAAAGAGAAGAAAAATGAAGAATACAAGCTGCATTTTGGCTTTCAACTAACAATTGCCCAAATAACCGACTTCAATACGCGACTTTAAGTCACGTTTTTATGAAGTCACGTATTCATTTCTGAGAAATTTCAATAGAAAATGCGGCATATTGAAGTCACGTATTGGCTTTCCTCATTCCTAGTAAAATGGTCGGTGGTTGCATTAGCTAACCTTTTTAAAACTAACTCCCAAGATGGTTTAGAATTATTAGCTAATAGTTCACTTTCTAGTTGCCAAGTGATAGGGTGTTAATTGTTAGTAATTTTATTGTTAATTTCCCCTTTTATTCTTGCCAAATATTGTTTTAGTTATCAATAGTTTTTAGTTTAGGCTTTTAGTATAGTTTTAGTTTTCTTTTCTTAGCTCTTTCGCATGGTTGTTCTCCATTAATGGAGGACTAACCTCTTAATTCTAGTCAAGGGGACAACTGAAGACTTGGTTCAACAATTACTGTGAGATCTAATTTATTTTAATTGCTTCCTTAATTTATTGGTATTTATATGTTTCCTGCTTTTAATTGCTATAGCTCGTGTGAGTGATTGAATAGATGTGCAATATTTAATTATTCACATAGGCTATTTTGCTAAATAGGGATAATTGAATCTGTAATTGTTCGTTATCTTTATCTCAGTAGCAACTGGCGTAATTGGGTTTATGTCAGAGGAACATACGATCTAACTTAAACAAACCCTCGTAGCGTGTTTGTTAGTTAGGATTGGGTCTTTCTAATTATTAATGCAATCTAGAAATTAAACCCTACGGTCGTACCTAGGGTTGTTTTTGGGTTAGAGAAATAGCTAACGGTCGTACCTTAGCTATCGATAAATTAAGGAAAGGTTGGTTGTTTATCGCGTGCATGACAACTATAACCAATCTATTAATAAAAGTTGGAATTATCTACGAATCAATGATCAGTGCATGAACCATTTCTGAAGTGTACCCTTGGCTAGAGCTTCTCTTAATTATTTCTTTGAATTAATTACTTTCTGCATTTAATTTGTTTAATTGGCATTTAATCTCAAAACCCCCTTTACTTTGAACTCTAGAAGAAACGAACTATCCCCAGTCCCTGTGGATTCGACCCTGCTCACCGCTATATACAAAATCTGTATTTTTCTTGAGTAGGTAATTATTATTGCACAGGTTCGGCACCTGTCAATTTTTGGCGCCGTTGCCGGGGACTGGTGTCAGATTAATTTGTTTCTTTTTGAGTTCACCCTGTTTTCATTTTTAATTTATTTTTCTCTTATTTTTTTATATAGTTTATGGCTTCTAACACTCCGTATTTTGGTGATATAATGGATTTTGTTTCCGGGGAAGGCGATGAGACTAGTTTCTTTTCTAAGTTTGCATATTCAGAGGCACTGAACTCTATTAGAGAAAGAATGGCTGCTGCAACCTGTAAAATTTGTTATGCCAGGGATCATTCAACCGGTATATGCTCCGAATATCAAGATAATCTGAGTGTCCCACTCAATAATTATGGAGATTTTTCACCCTGGTCTCAAACTTGGTATAACCCTATTCCAAACGGGTATGATCAAGGATGGTGGGATAACTCCAGTTATAATTATACAACAGGGCCAATGAATTTTCAGCAGCCTATGAATTTTCAGCAGTATGAGTCTCAAGAATCATCATCTATGTCAGGTATGTCTCTTGAAGAAATAGTTGAATCAATAGCTACTAATACGTATCAATTCCAACAGGAGACACAAATGAGAAATGGGATGATGAAGGATACAATGAGTAATCTGGAAGATCAAATGAAACAATTGACGTCCAGGATAGAGCGATTAGTTTCTCACCTTGAAGAATTGCCCTCACAAACCAACATTAGCCTTGAAGAAAATGGGAGTGCAATTTGCTTGACTAGTGATGAGGAGATGCAAGAGTGTCAAAATGAGAGATTTACAGATGCAGTTGAAAAAGAAGCCGAAAATGAAGAATGGAACCCCAACCGCAACCCATTCAAGTGAAAGAATCCAGTGAAGAATCATCAAATGTGGTGACACCACCTCCATTCCCTAACCCGCATTTTCTTAACTCTTACTCTATGATTTCTGTTAATGAGATTGATTTTGTTATACCGGAAGTTTTTGAGTCTCATGGCAGAAATAAGTTAAGGGTAGCTATGGTCAAATGTCTTGAACCGTTGAATGCTCTTGATGGAGGAGTGGATGAAGAATTGCGATCAATGCTTGATTATTTAGTGCCATCAACTAGTCCATGGAAGACCGTAGCTCGTGTGCTCAAAGATTACTCCATCTATGAGGGTTACCAGGATCATATTGAAGATGAAGCATTGAAGCGAGCCACAAGATTTTATCCCCCGTGAACAAGCATAGCATGTCTAGCCAAAGACATTAAAGAAAGGCGCTACTTGGGAGGCAACCCAAGACTATTTGTTTCAGTTTTCATGCATTTTTGAAGTTTTAGTTAAGTGTTAGTGTCAATTAATAGTTTGATGTTTGGTGGCAGGAAATTAACAGTTAGACGTGCCCACGCCAGGTGGTCACGCCTGAGGGAAAGAAATTTTCGTTCAGGATCTGCGGACTCTATAGCAGTTAGACGTGCCCACGCCTGAGGGAAAGAAATTTTCGCACCAGATCTGCGGACTCTATAGCAGTTAGACGTGCCCACGCTAGGTGGTCACGCTAATGGATCGAGAATTTTCGCCGGATGGTCAAAAGACTAGGGAGCGGTTAGGCATGCCCAAGCCTAAGCTAGAGATTCTTTGACAAAAAAACAAAAAAAAAGAGTTAAAATTTCACATTGAGAAAATTCAAAAAGCATTTTTTTTTTCTTCTTTCCTTTTCTTCAAAAATTCAAATTTGGAAATTTTAAATTCGGAAAAAAAAATTTTTTGAAAAAAAAAAAAAAAACCCCAAAAACTATTTTTTTTTTCTCTTTTTTTTTTCTTTCTTCTTTTTCTTTCTTCCTTTCTTTTCTTTCTTTCCGTTCCTTTTCTTCTTCTTCTCTGCAGTTCCCCTGTTTTCCACTTTTCCTTCATTGTTAATTCGTTCGCCACCAGCCACCGTCGTGCGCACAACTGCGCGCGAGGCCGGGCCTCCGCCGCCGCACCTCGCCCACAACCAGAGCCGCCGCTACCCACAAGCCGCGCGCCCAAAGCTCCGCCCGCCACGCAGCCCTCTCTCCACCTCGCCGCTGCAGTCTGCAGCTTCGTCCTCTTCCACAGCTTGAGGACAGCTCCACCCGCGCGCGCGCCCGCCTGCCCGGGTCTCTTCCCCCCCCCCCAACAGCTCTTCTCCAGCTTTGTCCACCAGCCAGCAGCCGCAGCTCCTCCTGTGTTGCGCGCCGCCTCCTTCCTCCACACAACCCGTCGACGGCCGCTGCTGACCACCACACCCACGCAGCTCCCACCAGCTTCACGTCTCTCGTCCGCCAACCTCGCGCGACTGTTACCACCTGTCCAATTTAGACAGGTGGAGGTATTGTGAATTCTTCCCCAATTAGTTTCACTCTCTGGAATTTGTAGTTGGATTTCTTGATGGCTAAAAGAAGGTGATAATTTGGGCATTTTCTAGGATAAATCTTGGACAGAGTTAGGTTTAATTGCTGCCATAGTGGGGATAGTTTCTGCTATTTATTGCAGAGTTGGCTGTTTGATTAATTTTTCCCTATGACTCACCAGTGGTACTGGTTGAGATCTTTTGCATATCATTGTTACTTCTATTTGCAGCTACATCTTTATTTTTAAGTTTCAGTTCTTGTGGTTGAGTTGCTGCCGTTGAATTTAATTCTTTCCTGTCTGTGCACCAGTGGTACTGGTTGCAATGTTGCTTTCCATTTCTTATTCCTCTGTGCTGGACATTTCTTATTCCATTGGTTGTTGCCATTGCCTGTTGCTTGGCTCCATTGCTAATTTTAGCGGGTTGAATTGAGTAATTGACTGCCCACTTGGAGGTAGTGGTTACGATTTTAGGTCCCATTGAGTATAGTTCCCTGTAATTTGTGTCTAATTGTGGGTTAAATTGGGCATTGCCTGGAACGCTTCAGATAGGATGAAATTGTTGAGTTTAGGAGCATGTTTAGTGCAATTGTTGGGCTGCATTACTTCTGTTTTTGCCTGAATTGGATCCACATATGCTTTTTGTTTGGCATTGCTGTTGTTGAATTGTCCAATTGGAGACTTTTGTTGCATTTTTGGACCTCCGGTACTTGTTGGTTACATTTGCTGTCTTGTTGGCTGGGTACTTCTTTGTACCTTTTTGTCGAATTGGAAGGCTACTGTGCCCCTCCTTTGTTTATTGCTGATCGGTTGTGTCTAATTGACGTGCTGGGAGTATTTTACCTATTGATTCCAATTGTTAAATCTTTAGAGCATTTGTTGCGATTTTGGACTACATTGTTCCTGCATTTGACCCAATTGAGGCCACCAGTGAGTATTGATTGAAATTGCTGTATTGTTGGGATGTTTGTATAGTCTCTGGGTGCCTGGGTTGTGCATTTTGTTGACTGGGTTGTCTACTAGGGAGGCACCAGTGGCTATTAAATTAGTATTGCTTTGAATTTGCTAAGTGGCCTCTCCCACCGATGGCCTCTGATGCTAAGTGGTGCCACTTCCGAGATCAGGTTCACCACGCGGATGAGCAAGTAATGCATATCGCCAACCAGATGGCTCCAATCTCTAAGAACCTGGCCGCGTACTTCCACCATGTCTGCTTCACTCCCCCGTTCCCACCTATCCCGTAGCCGCTTGAGAGGGAAGTTTCGTTTTTCTCTTCGCTTTAATTGCTATATTACCTCCATCGAGGGCAATGTCGGACATAGGTGTGGGGGGGATAGCTGTGGGTACAGCTAATATTTCTAATTTTTAGTTTTTACATGTTTTCCTTTATTTTTGTTATTTGTTCTATTTTTCGTTTATTTCCTTTTCTTTCTTTTTAGTGGTCAGCTCTTCTATGACTACCAAGTTTGATGCTGGATTGTTGTCTCTAATTCTGCTATTGCCAAGTTTATTAATAAAAAGGTATCAAGTTGATGTGGTTGAGTTCAGGAACATCTCTTTGGTGAATATCAATAATTGCTTAAATTTTTCAATTTTTGGTTAACTTTTCTAGGCATAGGGAATGTTTGTTGGCATTTTTCATGTGAATTGGTCCAGTTATTAATTTTAGTTCTCCATGTCTGGAAATTTGAGGCTGGCTGCTGTTATTCTTGTGTTGCTTTTAGATATCGTGCTATATGGTTGTAAATAAGAGTTGACTGTACTCCGCTAGTGGTTACTACTGAGTAACCGGGGATCTTCACCTAAAGTGTTGATTTTCGCGTCAAAAGGTAGTAGTTGCTATGAGTGCGTGGTCCTGTAGCAATTGGAGCTGAGTAACCGGGCTCTTCCATCTGGCAAATGTTGGAGTTCGCGTCAAAAGGCTCTAAGGGCTATATACTAAGTCTGCTATTACTCAAAAAAAAAAAAAAAAACAAAAACAAAAACAAAAACAAAAAAAAAAGAGTAAAGTAAGGAGTGTATTAGTATATGAAAAAGTCAGCTCGCCGATTTGTGATTTTAATGTCGAGATTTTGGTTAATAGTTGGACCGTTTGCTGATAAATGTGAGCAACCATTCCTTCTTCTTAGATTAGTTTGCTTTAAATTGGAGGAGTTGGTAGTTTAGATGCTAACCGGGGTGATTTTTCTTGGATCTTGACCTGTGTCGCTTGATATATGATTTTCTTGGTGTCTTGGCAATACGTTAGTTGGAGTAACAGCCATGGTCAAATTTTGGTGTTCAATTGTTGTTCTCATGCTTGAGGGCAAGCATGATTTAGGTGTGGGGGGAATTGATAGGGTGTTAATTGTTAGTAATTTTATTGTTAATTTCCCCTTTTATTCTTGCCAAATATTGTTTTAGTTATTAATATTTACTTATATTTGGTATTGGGACTTAATTTCAGGAACAAAGCAGAAAATTACCAAAAAGGAGGGACTTTTATGGGAAAATGGAGACTTCTAAGGGTTTCAATCCTTGGGCCCTTGAATTGGTGGGGGACCACAAGCTAGTGAAAGGCATTTGGTCATTTGGGCTTCAAAGAAAGCAACGTAGAGAGACTTGGAACAAGAAGTACTTGGGAGGCTTTGTCCACATGTGTGGGGACCACAGGAAATAGCTTTTAGGCTTCTTTCTTTTGGCTTTTTAAGGGAAGACGTACAGAAGCAAAAGGAGATCCCTAGTTTTAGTGTAGTTTTTAGTTTAGTTTTAGTTTCCTTTCTTTCTTTCTTTCTTTTGACTGGTCTCTGACGCACGCCAGGTGTTCGACAATATTCCCCAACGGGAAAAACATCTTTTATTCCTTGCTTTCTAGTAAAAACCGCCATGCCTTTGCAATCCATTACTTCGTGTGGTGATTTAATTATGCGGCGTGGCTAAGCCTTCCTTCTAGTCAAGGGGACAACTGACGATTTGGTTCGACAATTACTGTGAGATCGAATCTGTTTTAATTATTTTCTTCATTTATTGGTATTTGTATGTTCCTTGATTTTAATTGTTGTGGCCTTGTGTATGATTGATTAGTGCGCAATAATTAATTATTCATATAGGCTATTTTTGCTAAATAGGGGTAATTGAATCCGTAATTGTTCGTTATCTCTATCTCAGTAGCAACTGGCGTAATTGGGTTTATGTCAGGGGAATATACGATCTAACTTAAACAAACCCTCGTAGCGTGTTTGTTAGTTAGGATTGGGCCTTTCTAATTATTAATGCAATCTAGAAATTAAATCCTACGGTCGTACCTAGGGTTGTTTTTGGGTTAGAGAAATATCTAACGGTCGTACCTTAGCTATCGATAAATTAAGGAAAGGTTGGTTGTTTATCGCGTGCATGACAACTATAACCAATCTATTAATAAAAGTTGGAATTATCTACGAATCAATGATCAGTGCATGAACCATTTCTGAAGTGTACCCTTGGCTAGAGCTTCTCTTAATTATTTCTTTGAATTAATTACTTTCTGCATTTAATTTGTTTAATTGGCATTTAATCTCAAAACCCCCTTTACTTTGAACTCTAGAAGAAACGAACTATCCCCAGTCCCTGTGGATTCGACCCTGTTCACCGCTATATACAAAATCTGTATTTTTCTTGAGTAGGTAATTATTATTGCACAGGTTCGGCACCTGTCACCAAGATAAAGATGCATTAACTAATCTTTCTATTGCCAATTTTTAAGATGATTTTGATTCATATTGGACACATTTGGATTGGTAATCATAAAAATATAAAGAATCACTATATATACATTGATTATCCAACCACAAGCATAGGAATTCCCCCAATTAGGTCTAGTTTGATCAAAATAAGGATTACAATGCTCAAATTTATCAAAATAATCCATATTTTGTGCTTGCATACATGTATAAGTAGCATGATAACCTTCACACAAGTCACAAATCATGTGATAAGAATTAAAAGCATTAGCATTCCTCTTTTGCTCAAGCATATGTGTAATAGTATCTAATTGAACTTTTAACGTTATAACATCAAGTTTAGCCTTTAAACTTTTTAAACAGTTTTCAAATGACATCCCTTCTGACACATCTTGGTTACCTCTATTCAAGGAGCTATGCACTTGGTAACTATTTGTTGGTAATATTCCACTTCTCATGCATTTTTCGTCCATGTATTCTACTCTCCTTGAACCCTTAAACATGCTTTTAAAGTAATTCAAAAACACATTTAGTCAAGAAAAATAGATGACTCTAAACACACAAAAAAACATAAACAAAGACTCAAAAAGACACTAAAAACAACAATTAAGACACAGGACACAACAAACACAAGAAAAATAAATAAAAAGTCTAATTAATAAAGTTATTTTAGCACTGATATTGAGCAAATCTTCCCCGACAACAGCGCCAAAAACTTGACGAGCGCAGGTATACATATAACAATTAATTCATCCATAATTAAATTTTATAATTATCAATTCTAAATACCCCATATGCAATTTTTCGCGAGTAAAAAAGTCATTTATTGAGCATATGGGTCAATGGAATCTACAGTATGGTGTTTCCTTTACTATTTAGACTATCATAAGTGCAAGAAATTGAATCTACATTATAAACATGAGATAAAAGTAATAAAAATAATAATAGAAAACTCTTAGAGATATGAAATTTCTTACTACTTTTGCAAATAAAGTTTCCGGTTAAATGAATGCTATTATTTTGACTAGCTATGACATAATTTCCTAATGTATATGAAACCTAATCTCGTAGTGAATCAACTTACTTGTAGTTAAACCATACAAACTCTCGTGGTTATGAAATTAACTACAAGTATATTTTTTCTATGAAATTATATGAAACAAGTCACTAAAACCACATAAGCACACCTCTATTCTAGTAAGTGTATTTCCTAAATTTAGCACTTTCTTGAACTAGTGTTAAATTCCAATACTCATTGCAAACTTAACACCTTAAGATTATCACAACTACTGGCCGGTTAATCATGTTAGATAAGTAAAAGTGATAAATAACTTGTTTAAAATAATATCATCAAATAACCAAGTAAACTTCACTAACAAGATATAGAAAGTTCATCTATAAGTCTAGGCATAAATTTTAGCAAAACATGAAAACAAACACCAAACTTATATTATAATTAAACAGGAAATCAAATACAAAAGAGAAAGTGATAGAAGAGTAGTGACTTTTGTCACATGAGTTTCAAACTCTCCATTTTTACTATTCCAATCTTCATCCAAATCTAACTACAAATACAAGAACGATAAACTATTCTAACTATACTATACTAATGAACTAAGAAAAACTAATGAAGACTACATTTTTGTAGAATTTCACTAACCTTCCAAAGTTATCAAAATGGTCTCCAAAGGTTGCTATTTATAAAGGATTCAAGCTCAAGGTGAGTTGTTTCTTGGTTGGCACAGTTGGCTTTTGAACTCACCAAGAGTTGTTCTCCAAGTTTCCACACTCTTCTTGGTCAGATATAGCTGATTTTGCTTGCTGGAATTGAGCTGAAAAGTTGTGTGAACAAAGAACAAGTTGCAGAGCAAGTTGCAGCTAAAAATGATGAATAGGTGGCCTTAGGTTGCTTATTGCACCCCACGTATTGCTTTTGCAGGTTTGCTCAATTTTGGACAGATTCATTCTTACTTTGTTTTTGGTCCAACTTCAACCCGTATTTTTCTTGATGATAGAGGCTGAGATAACTCTTGTAGAAGACATAAAATTAGTAACCCTTTGAGTTGCTTTCCAATGCATCAAGAAGCATCAAGAATCATCCAATTTGGAGCTCTGTAGACCTCTGTGGACCAAGAAATGATCAAAATACCCTCAACTAGTTGTGATAGTGAGACAATTGTGCATTTTATTTGATGGTATTTGGTCTCAATTTTAGCCACTTATTACGCAAAGTAGTGGGTTTCCACTCGTAATTGGTATTTGTATTTGTTGCACGTGGTGTCAAAAGTGGTGAAAAGAAGCCAAATTCCATAAGACTAGTCTTTCCAGAGCGTGCCCACGCCAGAAACCACAGAGCTGCGTGAAAAAGACAGACCGCGGGACCTATCCCTAGGAGCCTGCCACTATTTTTGGAAGATGCAATTGAAAGTTACGTGGGATTGGGAGACATCTTCAGAGTCTCTCTTTTGGCAACAACTAAAGAAGAGAAAAATAAGGAAAGGGATTCCTTATAGAAACAATCACCTTGTTAGCTAAAAGGACAGTGGCGAAGTTTTAAAGAGAACAGCAATAGACTAGGAGTTTTTATCTTCAAAAGCTCGGACCTTTTCATCTTTGCTTTTCTTTTCGTTCTCAACGGGAGTTCGAGACTAGCGGTTGTGCCGCTCTTTACTTCAATCGGCTAAACTCCATGAAAGCCTTCAATTGCTTCATGATTATGCAGCAAGGCTAGTTCTTTTATCTAGTTAAGGAATAATCAAGACCCGGTGCACAAACAATTGTGAGATGTTTTTATTATTCTAAATTCAGCGTCTGTGGGTATTTAATTATTCTCTGTTTTAACAGCCTATTATTGTTTGGATTTATTGGATCAATGTGGCCAGTTGTTCAATTGTTTGAATAGTATACTGCCAATTAGGACAAGGGTGCATATCACTTGATTGTTTTAAAGTAGTGGCGCATGACACAATTTCAGTGCCTCGCATGCAGTCTAATCTGGGTCGTAGGAATAATTAATCTAATTTAAATAAACCCGCATGCGTGTTTGTTAACTAGAATTGGGTTTCTCTAATTCCTAAAACTGTGAATAGATTAAATCCTTCGAGCGTCTCTGGGGTTATCTAATTTACAAGAGGGTAGTTTAAGAGCGTCTCTAGACTACCATATAATTAAGGAGAGATTGGTGGTTTGGCGGTTGCTAAATTGTTACAACCAATTTATTTGTAAACGTGTGAATTATCCCTGGTATCTATGATCAATTGTGTGAACCAGTGTCGAGATTATCTCCTTGACTAGGTTGTGTCAATTAATTGTTTATTTTATTCTTGAGATATTGCATTTATTGCGATTGTTTATTTAGTAATCTTACGCCTTTAATTTGTTTCATTTATCTCTCTCTTTAAAAAATCCTCCAATTACCTGTGTGTGATAAATCTGCTGGTTCCCTGAGAAGGCGACCCTACTCACCACTATACTTGTTTAGTTTTGGTAGTAGGTCTAATATAAATTTTATTTTTTGGTAGTTTGACAGCCACCAAATTTTGGTGCCGTTACCGGGGAACTGGTATCTGATTAATTTGTTTCTTTTTTAGTTCATTTTATTTTTATTTTTATTTTTTTTCTTTTCTTGTCTTATTTTTTTAAACTAGTTTATGGCTGCTAATCTTCCATATTTTAGTGATGGATTGGATTTTATTTCTAGAAGGGTTTATGAGACTCATGCTTTTTCTAATGATCAATTGGCTGCTGCAAATTGTGGAAGTTATTTTGCCTCAGATTATTCAATAGACATATACCCTACATTTCAAGATGGCCTGAGTGCTCCAATCGACACTTTTACAGATTTTTTACCTCAATATCAAATGTGGTTTGACTCTTATTCAAACGGATATGATCAAGAATGGTGAGATGATTCTAATTTTAATTATGCGACCAGACCAATGGGTTTTTAACAACAAGAGTCTCAACAACCATCATCTATATTAGATATGTCTCTTGAAGAAATGATAAAATCAATAACTGTTAACACACATCAACTTCAACAGGAAACAATGGATTTTCATCAGGAGACAATAGATTTTCACCAGGAGACACACAGGATGATTAAAGAGATGGAAGATGGAAGGCGTGAATTGACATCTACAATGAGTAAATTGATTTCTCCAATGTATGAAGAATTGCCCTCACCGACCATCAACGACCTTACAGAAGATGAGAGTACAATTATCCTGACAAATGACATGGAACTGCAAGAGTCTCAAGAAGAAGAATCTAAAGATGCAGTTGAAAAGGGAATTGAAGTACAAGAAATGGAACCCCAATATCAAATTATTCAAGTGAATAAATCTAGTGAACAATCTCTAAATGCGGTGACATCTTCTCCATTCATTAGTCAATATTCTCCTGACTCTTATTATTTAATTCCTGTTAGTGAGATTGATTTTATTATACCAGAAGATTTTGAATTTCATGACAGGAATAAGTTAAGAGTCACGATGGCAAAATATCTCGAACCAATAAGTGCTCGTACTGGAGGAGTGAGTGAAGAATTAAGGTCATTACTTATTTGTTTGGCATCATCTACAAATCCATGGAAGATCGTACCTCGTGTGTTCAATGATTACTCTATTTACGAGGGTTATCAAGACTATACAGAGGATGAAGCATTGAAATGAGCCACAAGATTTTATCTTCCGCGAATAAACAAGGCAATGTCTAGCCAAAGGCGTTAAAGAGAAGCGCTACTTGGGAGGCAACCCAAGAGTTTCAATTTTTAGTCATTTTTTGTGTTTTTATTTCATATTTTTGTGTTCAAGATCAGGTTGTTTTGGATTCCTATTGATAGAAAATTTTTATTATAGGTCCTGGGTGTGTTCTGTGACGTTTTACGGGAATTAGAGTTTGTTGAACAGAAAACTATGGGTTCCAAGGCGTGCCCACGCCTTCCAACCATTGTGAGAAAGAAAAAGAGAGAGCCTTGCAAGTCCACACTTCCATTCAGATGCAAAAAACTAGCAACCTTTTTTGCCCATGTTGGCTTTCAGCCGCCTCATTCTCCTCCCCTACAGTGCTTTCATTGCATTCTTTCGGCCTTCAGGGAAGCTCTAATTCCTTTCTTTTTTGTTTCTATTTTTCTTTGCTCTATTGAGGGCAATGTAGGTTTTTGGTGTGGGGGAGAGTAGTAGTCCTAACTCTTTTAATTGAAAAAAAAAAACAAAACAAAAAAAAGAGGAAAAAATAGATATATGTGAGTTCATTTGGCTATAGTTGAAAATGTCTAGAACTTGATGCTATGATGATGATTGCAATTACTCTACAAGCATGAGCAATGATATTATGTGGTTAAATGTCTTATCTTCTTGATAATGGAATTGAATGATGAATTTTGCAAGACTTGGCGATTAGTAACCATTTTGTGAGCTGTCAAGCCAATGAGCAATGCATCGATAATTGCTCTATTTTCTTTTATCGAGTGATATCACACATGATTTGATTGTTCTAGAACTTACTTTGTTGTGCATGTCAAGATCACATCCCTGAGTTTGATGCATTAAAATGATAAGGGCACTTAGGTTCACCATTTTTAGCTTTTTAAAGACCAACCCTAATCAGACCTTCCCTAATTGACCATGGTTGAGCCTGGATCTTTTCTTTGTTTAAAAACTCATTTTGTCACCCCTAAAACTCTTGTGTTCGATCCTCTTTGTTTCTACCCTGTGTCAAGGGAATGTCTTGATTTCAGTGCATGATGATTTCGAATTGGGTTGAAAGGAGATGATTGAAGTTAGCAAGTGTGTCTAAATTCCCATGTAGTTGGGCGTATTTGAAACAAAAAAAAAGAGAGAGAAAAAGAAAAAAAAAAGAGAGAATGGGGAGAAAGAGAAGAAAAGGATCACACCAAGAAAGAGAGAAAAAAAACAAAGCAAAAAAAAACAAACAAACAAAAAAGAAGAAAAAAAAACATAAGGTAAAAAAAGAAAGAGAAAAAAGCGTGCTTTTGTTTATGTGTGTTCTGTTGAGAAAAATGGGTAAAGTCCTTAGTTGTGCTTGCACTTGCTAATTTTTGGGGAAGGTTATGGTTAGGCCTTGGAACGATCAATGGAATGAAGGATGAAATTGGAATTCATGCAGCGGGGTCAATGGTGTTTTCTTTGACATAATGAACCTAAATTACTTGTTTGATCCAACCTCGTGCCTGAGCCCCATTACAACCCGCATCAAGACCCTTTGATTTTTGCATTAAATTTGGATTCAGTGGTAGCGATGTGATATATTAGCAAGCATATGGAAACGTTATTTTATTGTGTGGCGAGAGTAACCCTTTGTGTTTCATGTAGGTATGGTGAGCAATCATATACCATTCTATAAGAGAGGGTTAAATCTTGCAATTTCTGAATTTGATAACATTGTTAGGAGGATAGGGTATTTGTACTCGCATGGTGGACTGCTACATGTGTGTAACTGTGATTGTATTTTTGAGCTCCGAGATCCTTGAGGACAAGCATTGTCTTGGTGTGGGGGGATTTGATAGTGAGACAATTGTGCATTTTATTTGATGGTATTTGGTCTCAATTTTAGCCACTTATTATGCAAAGTAATGGGTTTCTATTCGTAATTGGTATTTGTGTCTGTTGCAGGCGATTGGTGTCAAAAGTGGTGAAAAGAAGCCAAATTTCAGAAGACTAGTCCTTCCACGCCAGAGCGTGCCCACGCCAGAAACTGCAGAGCTGCGTGAAAAAGACGGACCGCGGGACCTATCCCTAGGAGTCTGCCGCTATTCTTGGAAGATGTAATTGGAAGTTACGTCGAATTAGGAGACATCTTCAGAGTCTCTCTTTTGACAACAACTAAAGAAGAGAAAATACGGAAAGGGATTCCTTATAGAAACAATCACCTTGTTAGCTAAAAGGACGGCGGCGAAGCTTTAAAAGAGAACAGCAATAGACTAGGAGTTTTTATCTTCAAAAGCTCAGACCTTTTTATCTTTGCTTTTCTTTTCATTCTCAACGGGAGTTCGAGACTAGCGGTTGTGCCGCTCTTTACTTCAATCGGCTAAACTCCATGAAAGCCTTCAATTGCTTCATGATTATGCAGCAAGGCTAGTTCTTTTATCTAGTTAAGGAATAATCAAGACCCGGTGCACAAACAATTGTGAGATGTTTTTTATTATTCTAAATTCAGTGTTTATGGGTATTTAATTATTCTCTGTTTTAACAGCCTATTATTGTTTAGATTTATTGGATCAATGTGACCAGTTGTTCAATTGTCTGAATAGTATACTGCCAATTAGGACAAGGGTGCATATCACTTGATTGTTTTAAAGTAGTGGCGCACGACACAATTTCAGTGCCTCGCATGCAGTCTAATCTGGGTCGTAGGAATAATTAATCTAATTTAAATGAACCCGCATATGTGTTTGTTAACTAGAATTGGGTTTCTCTAATTCCTAAAACTGTGAATAGATTAAATCCTTCGAGCGCCTATGGGGTTATCTAATTTACAAGAGGGTAGTTTAAGAGCGTTTCTAGACTACCATATAATTAAGGAAAGATTGGTGGTTTAGCGGTTGCTAAATTGCTAGAACCAATTTATTTGCGAATGTGTGAATTATCCATGGTATCTATGATCAATTGTGTGAACCGGTGCCGAGATTATCTCCTTGACTAGGTTGTGTCAATTAATTGTTTATTTCATTCTTGAGTTATTGCATTTATTGTGATTGTTTTTTTTAGTTATCTTACGTCTTTAATTTGTTTCATTTATCTCTCTTTTTCAAAAATTTCCCAATTACCTGTGTGTGATAAATCTACCGGTTCCCTGAGGAGACGACCCTACTCACCACTATACTCGTTTAGTTTTGGTAGTAGATCTAATGTAAATTTTATTTTTGGTAGTTTGACAGCCACCAGGTTGGAACTTTGTTTCATCTTTCGACGATGAAATTGCACTTCTGTATTTTGAGTTTTTTACTAGGAAAACGACTAAACTGGATTTCAATTGCTTCATAACAAATGTATTCTATCTCTTAGTTTCATAGTTGTATAAGATTCACCTTAATCAGATACTTGTAGCTCAAGATATAGTTGAAATACCACAAGGTATCAAAACTATAGAACTTCCATTCTTTTGAACTTAATTGCATTTCCTCTTTGCACTTCATGTCTTCCTTAAACTATTTCAAATCATCAATAATCATTCAAATATGTTCTCAATTCACTCCTTTTGATAATTGAATCATTAAACCAACAAAACATGAAGTTTTTACCATTAAAATCCATAGAAATGTAATTTTTACACTTTAAACTGCAAAATGAATATTTTCACTAGAAAATTAGTTAATTAGCTATAAAACTAAATAAAACACACCAAAACTAACTAATAAAACACACTAAATATATACTTATCGAGCAAAACCTAATGGAAAAGAAAAGGGCGAAAAAATATTTTCAGTTAGATTTGGCCGCTAGCTGCAACTTGCGCAATTTGGTTTCAACTCCATTATTTGACATCTTTTGATGGACATTTTTTACGAGTGTGGTGTATGCATATAACGATTAAACTCATTCCATATTCAAAATTTATATTTATAAAATTATGAATACCTTACACGCGATTTTCTATAAGCATACAGGTCATAATTGAGTGTAGGGTATTAAGGGTCGAACCTATGAGAAAGAATGTCAATTGCTGGCACTATTAAAGCTTCTCTATTATTTAGACTACCAACAAATTAAAGAAAATAAAAATATGCTCAAGAAAATAGGAAATGAAATTTTCTTAGAATATGGTATCCCTAACTACTCATACAAGTGATATTTTTGGATCATTGAATATTACTATCTTGATTAGTTATGGCGTAATTTCCATAACTAATCCATGTGAAACCTACTCCTGTAGTGAATCAACTATACTTATAACTAATCCATACCTATTCTCATGGTTATGAAATTAGTTACAAGTTAATGCCTCTATGAAATTATATGGAATAAGCCACTAAAGCCACATAAGAGCACCTTTATTCTCGTGAGTGTACTCCTTAGATTTAGCACTTATTGAATTGGTGTTAAATCCCAATTTTATTGAAGAAACAACATTTTTAGGTAATCACAATTAATGATACCAAGTTAATCATGATTTGGAAGAGCAAAAGTACTAAATAACCTATTCAAAATAATAAATAGCCAAGAAATTAACTCAATACAATCATAGAAAGTATAACAAAAACTCAAGACATAAACTTTAAAAACACATATTGAAACACAAATCCAAACTTGTATAATAACTAAACATGAAATCAAATATAAGAGAGAAAGTACTAGAAGAATATCACCTTTGTCACATGAGATCAAACTCTCCACCTTGCTCCTTCATCTTCATCTAAGTATAGCTACAAGTACAAGGATAAACTACACTAACTATACTATCTACCCTAACTAGTGAACCAAAGAAATTCTAATGAAAACTATATTTTTGTGGGGTTTCTCTGGCCTCCCAAAGTTCTGAAAATATTTTCCAAGGCCTCTATTTATAGAGGAATCTAAGGTACAAATAAGATGTTAAAGTTGATGTGAAATGCTCATTAAGATTCCTAAAAGATACTTCTTCAAGTCTTCATGCATTTCCTTTATAGTTGCAGCCAAAATTCTGAGTTGGGAATAGCTAGAAAAGCCATGTAATGTAGAAAAAGTTGATGTTCAAGTTGCAAAAAAATAGCGGAGAATACACGACCTGATGGCAAATTTTCAGAGCTCGCATTTTCACTTCTGCAAGGTTAGCACCATTTCAACTGATATTTTCTTGATGATAGAGGCTGAATTAGTTATTTTACAAAACATAAAAACTGTAGGCCTTTGCGTTAGTTTTCAATGCCTCAAGAATCATCCAATTTGGAGCACTGTAGACTAAGAAATAACTAAAATACCCTTGACTAATCAATCCTCCTATTTCAGCTTTTGACAATAAAAATGACTGACTGTATTTTGACATTTTGACTATGAAAACTGCTGAACTGGATTTTGATATCTTCATAAGAAATCTTAATATGTGTTAGCTTCAAAATGGCACAAGAATCACCTCAATCCGATTCTTTTATCTCAAGATATAGCCGAAATATCACAAGGTGCAAAGCTGTCTTAACTTGCATTTCATCATTTGAACATTTTGCACTTCATATCTTCTTTAAGTCACTTCAAATCATCGACAGTCATCCAAATATCTTCTCAATTCACTCCATTTTATGATTGAATCATTAAACCTATAAAAACATGAAGTTTTCACCATTAAAATTGATAGAAATACAAGTTTTGACACTTAAACCATAAAATGTCAATGTTCGCTAGAAACCTAGTTAACTAGTTATAAAAATAAATGAAACACACCAAAACTAAATAATAAAATACATTTAAAACACACAAAATACATACTTATCAATTTTACAAAAGATTTATAGATGTAAAGTTGAGATTCTAACAATAATTCTGGACCATATTTCTTCTATAAATATGTGTTTTAACTTGGATGCCAACAAATGTAGACTTATTAGAGCTATGTTTATATTGAATATACAAGTGAAGGGTTTGAAGATTTCTTTATTAATAGATCTTGTATCTTACATTTTTAAAGGGAAGATTAAGAAAGAGAGTGAAGATATTTCTTCACTTTAAGATGTTGGTCTTATATTTTCTTAGTTTAAGTACTATAGGATAGTTTAGATTAGTTAGTTCATCCTTTCTTGTGTACAACCCAGATGAAGATGAATTTTTCGGATAAAATGGTAAGGAGGCAGCACATGCGACAAGGTTACTTTATCTTCCCAACTCTTCATCTTTTGCATTGAATCCAAGTTTAGTTAATATACAAGTTTTGAATTAGTGTTTCATTATTTTTTTTAAAGCTTATCCTTGACTTTTGATTAACTTTTTGTGATTGTATTATGTTGATTTCCTGGCTATTTGATGTTATTCTTTTGAAAAAATTATTTAGCATTTTGTGCTTATCTAATCATAATTAACTAGCCATTAATTGAGAGAATCTTAAGGTGTTACATTTGAAATGACAGTTGGAATTTAACACTAGTTTATGGAAGTATTAAACTTAGAGAGCACATTCACACGAGTAGAGTTGAACCTTTGTGACTTTTGGGACTTTGTCCCATGTAATTTGATAGTAGAAATTGAACTTGTCGCTAATTTCATAACCACAAGATTAGCTATAGATTAGTTATAGGTATAGTTGATTTACTACGAAAGTAGATTTCATATGCATGAGAAAATTATACCATAACTAGTCAAAATAGTAGTACTTAATGAGTCGAAAATTTGCATTTCCATTGGTAGTTAGGATTGCCATGACGACGTAAAGAACTTTCATTTGTTAATTTTCTTGCACATTTTAGCGTAGTTTTATTTCCTTCAATTTTTTTGATTATCTAAATAATAGATGAGCTTTACTAGTGCTAATTGTTGTACAT
The DNA here is from genome assembly GCF_036785885.1 of Coffea arabica. Classification (NCBI taxonomy): domain Eukaryota; kingdom Viridiplantae; phylum Streptophyta; class Magnoliopsida; order Gentianales; family Rubiaceae; genus Coffea; species Coffea arabica. The sequence goes on along the minus strand of NC_092318.1, from coordinate 40,552,741 downwards.
TTTTCCCTATGAGTTCGATCTTTAATACCCTGTACTCAATCATGACCTGTATACTTGCTAAAAATCACATGTGGAGAGTTTAGAAATTTATAAAAATAAAACTTGACTATGAATTGAGCTAAATTTTATACGCATACTCTGTGCTTGTCAGTATACCATATGAGTGTGTAATTAATAAAAAAATTAAGTTATTTTTATTAAAATGAATGAAAGTTATTAGATTTTTTTTTGGAAAAAGTAAGTTGATTGTGTTTACTTCCCTAGTGGCTTGACCATGACAGGTTATTGATACAAGTGCAAGTTTAAATTCAAAATACACCCATTTAACTGCAAGTATACAGGTCAAATAGTAGTTTAGAGCATATATTTTGGTCGATCCCATAAAGAGCGAATATTGCAAGGACTAGGTCCTTACTCACTCTATTATTTAGACTAATTATCAATAAAAGCAATAGCAATAACAATACTTACTAACTAACTACCTTAACTATATAACTTACAAGATAACAATGGAAAAATGTCACTAAATACTTGAATCTAGGGATGTAGAGTCCATTTATGACAAAAAAGATACAAGTGAATAAATTTATGATAGGTTGTATTTTTGTCATTAATTTTATGCCTATTTCCCTCTTTTATTGTACCAAATATTTCGTTAATTAGTGAATTATACTTATATTTGGTATTTGGTGCTAATTGTAGGAAGATGGAGCAAAAAGTGATAAAAGAGGTGATTTTTTAAGAGTTTTCCAATTCAAGATTGAGTCTACATGGATTATTGGCGGAAGATTAGGAAATTACAATTTTTCTTAGATATTTTATTTAGAAAACAATTGGCATTATTCTTGGAGTTACCTTTTTCAATTAGAATTCTAGTTCCAGTTGTCCAAGTGAGAAGCTGAATTGGTTATTGATTAGTAGTCATTAGGTATCTTCTTATCTTGGCGGGGTCGGCCACAATATCGAAGGACGGCCGCTTGGCCTTTTTGGCCAGTCTGTTGTTTTCTCTAGTTTTTCTATTAGTCCATCGTATGCTGCAGGCAATTAGGAGGAACATTTGTCATTCTTTGGACTTGGTAGTTTTTCCTTGTCCTTATTCCATCATATTCAATCATCTCAATTGAGGACAATGTACGTGACAATTACTTCTGCAATTTCGCATGAGCTTGTTTTGACGGAGATGAACTAAATCTCTTTTCTAGTCAAGGAACAACAAAGATTTTGGTTCATCTAAAAATTGTGAGATCGAATTAATTTTATTTATTCCTCTTATTTACCGGTATTTGCATATTCCTTATTTGTAGTGTTTATGGTTGTTTTGTTAATTGAATATCTTAGGCCTGAATGTTGAATTAATTTAGCAACCTAATGTTAATTGGAGCGTTGAATCCGTAGTTGTTCAATTGTTCTAAAATAGTGGCAATTGGCATGATTAGGTTCATGTCAGGAGAATACGCAAGCTAATATAAAATAACCCTGATAGTATGTTATTTGGTTAGAATAGGGCTCCTCTAATATATAAGGCAATTGGGGAATTGAATCTTACGGGCGTACTTAGGATTGGTTCTCAATTAGAGTAGTGATTAACGTGCGTACCTTAATCACCGACACAATAAGGAGGAGTTGATTGTCATCGCTTGTTTGACAGTTATAACCTATTTATTAGTTAATAATTGAAATTACCTTTGCATCAACGATCAATTAGGTGAACTATTGCCAAATTTGCTTCTTGACTAGAGTTGTCCAATACTGTTTGAGTTTTTACCTTATTGTTATTTAATTCTTATTTAACTGTAATATTTGATTACTATAGCTTATTGTTAATTTCCCTAAAATCCCCCTATAACTTGAACTTTAGCAGAAACAAATTACTCCCAGTCCCTATGGATTCGAGCCTACTTGCTCTATATACAAATTAACAAGTTCTCATGAATAAATTCTGGTATATCGAATTTAGCAAATTCTTCGAAACCAGGGTGAATCTAGTAACACATTACACATCCAGAGTTCCTGCTCTAGTACTAGAATTGACTAGAAATTGCTTTCGTTGGCAACTAGGGTTATCATTATTATTATTGCACAGGCATCGACAATGGAAAAAGTGTCACTAAATACTTGAATCTAGGGATGTAGAGTCCATTTATGACATAAAAGATACAAGTGAATAAATTTACCTCTTGTTACTACTCTTGTTTAACTAGAAATTCATTTCCATATTTATCAAAACTCATTCTCATGATGTAATGGTTTAGACTAATCTAGTTTTCCCTATTCTTATGGTGAATAACTAGATCTACTCTTTTATTTTTCATGACATGCAAAGGTAATCCACTCAAGTGCACCTCTATTCTCATGAGTCCTCATTGTAAACTTAGCACATTAAGATTATCACAATTAATGGCCAGTTAATCATGATTAGATAAGCAAAAATGATAAATATCTTGCTCGAGATAATATCATCAAATAACCAAGTAAATATCACAAACAAAATATAGAAAGTCCATCCATAACTCTATATATACATAAACTTTAGCTAAACATGAAAATAAACACCAAACTTATATTATATATAGCTAAATATAAGAATTAATACAAGAAACAAAGTTTTTGGGGAGAAGTCACCCTTGTCATTTGAGTTCCAAGCATTTCCATTTTTAGCCTCTATCTCATCCAAGTTTAGCTAATACAAGAAGGATGGAAACTATACTATTCTATACTAAACTAATGAACTATGAAAAACTAGTGAAGACTACAATTTTTGTAGTGTCTCTAACCTTCAAAGTTATCAAAAATGTTCTCTAAGGCCTCTATTTATAGAGAATTAAAACTCCAAGCAATCATGTTTCAAGTTGTGCAAATTGTGCCATGAGATTTCCAAAAGTTGTTTCTCCAAATTTCCAAGATACTTCTTGCACTTTCCAACTAAAATCTGTTCAAAAAATTGGTCCAAAAGTAGTAGAAAAGAGATGCAAATTGAAGTACAACTAGTTGTAGCTATAAAACAGTCGAAATATGAATATGCAGGTTCAAAACGCTAATGAAGGTTGCATATTAGGTCGTGTTTTGTCCTTCCTTATTGGTTTGCACTTTTCTGATTAGTCTTCAACATTGCTCTGGTTTTTCACCAATTTCAACTACAAATTTCTTAATGATGGAAGCAAAACTAGCTTTTGCTCGAAGATAAAAGTTGTAGCTCTTTGTGTTTTATTTTCAATGATAACAAATCATCTCATTTGGATGTCTATAGTTCAAGAAATGCCCAAAATACCCCTAACTAGTCAATCACCTATATCAACTTTTGACAGCAAAATTTGCTCAACTATATTTTGACTTTATGACCAGAAAATGCATGAACTGGATTTCAATGCCTTTATAGGAATTGTAAAGCTGAGTCTTATTTCAAAATGGCTCAAAAATCGTTTCAATCTGATGCTTTTAGCATAAGTTATAGCTAAAATATTAGAAGGTGTTAAAGCTGTCAAACATTTTTTATTTTAAACTTGATTGCTTTTCATACTATGATATTTTATATTTCATGTCCTTTTTAAATCATTTCAAATCATCAAGATTGTGCAAATATCTTCTCACTTAATTCCATTTGATGATTAAATCATTAAAGCCTACAAAACATAAAGTCTTCTCCACTTACATTCATAGAAATGCAATGTTTCACACTTCAACCATAAAATGCAAACTTTCACTAGAAACTTAGTTAATTAACTGTAAAAATGACTGAAGCACACTAGAACTAACTAATAAAATACACTCAAAACATATAAAATAGACACTTATCTACCTCCTTTATTGACAGTCTCTTACTTAAATATCCGAGTTGGGACTCAACCATAATGTCTTCTTTATTTACATTGTCTCTTTCTTAAATATCGGGAGCAGTTTTCTTTGCTACCAGCTGTCAGGCTTAGAATTCCTTATTGTCATATACATACGTACATGTATATATGGCTGCTTTATTCAATCTGGCCTCAGCCCCTCTCTCTCCTTCTCTTACCTTTTTTTTTTGTGCAGGATTTGCAAAAATAGCGGGGCCTTTTGTATAGACCTTAGTCAAAATTCATGGATGAACAACACCAGCAGAATTAATCGAAGAAGGAAGTACAACCTTTATTTATTTATTTATTTTGGTTTGAGAAGACAAAGCATTAATATCATATCGATAAGTTTTACTGGCTTGGAACAAAAGCCATAGAAACAAAAACTGCTTGATCATAAATACAAGCAACGAATATAGGACAACATAATTCCTTGTTTTGAATTGCGAAAAAATAATAACAATAATAGACATCATGTCCAACAGTTAACATCAATCTACAAGAATCCTCTTCTCTTCAAATTTACAAAATTATGAATATATACAAATATACATCAAATGTACAAAAACTTCAGTTTGTTTGGTGCCTTCGTTATCAGGTAAAGCTAAAAGCTTTCGATCCTATCCTGAATTGGTCGTCCCTAAAGAAGCTAAACTTACCTGACCAAAAACCAATATCTACTCTTTGCCACTTCTTAAAATTGCTATAACTCATTGAATTTTGAATACTCAGCCTTTTCTAAGTTATGCATAATCCTGTTCCACTAAGGAGTTAAAGAAAATTGACTATGCAATATTAGATGTAACAAGTTTGAACCATTGGCTCTGGGGATCTTGGAAATTTGTCGAATTATCCCCATCATCCATAGAAACAATGCAACTGTTGGTGAGAACTTTTCGAGAATAATAAGGATCCCAATCCAAACACAATTCTGTCCCATTTTCATGTTTGCTGGCTAGCTGGAACTGGGAATTTGAAGCCAATGTCCATTTGCTCTGATTGCTCTTGCAATCAATAGTAAGAGCCACTAGTAATCCATCCCCAATTGCCTTCAAACATGATCTAGTTCCCTGCAATATTGTAGGAGTTCCCTCTCCTTGATGGTCCCATTTACTCATTTCCCAGCATTCACTTACATGGATATCATTGTTTTTGTTAGCTCTAGCACATTTCCCACTTAATAGATGGTACAATATCTTGTAACTCCTACCATCTGACTTTGGATCTGCATAAAGTTAAGAAAAGTTTGATTATTCACTAGAAATTACTAATTCATTAGTTAACTTACTACTGCCTCCAGTCTATTCTACTTGTGGTGCTTACTAAGTGCTTTAGTGTACTTCAAAATGTGTGCCATGATTTGAAAAGTCTAAGAAATTAAAATTTATTTACTTGCCAACAATTATCAAAGTAATGATTTTGGGTTATCAAATAAACATTAAAAGAGGTGGCAATTATGTGAATATACTAGCAACTATTCGATCATTGTCAAACTCGAACATAAACTGTGCAATTTTAACCATGAGACAAATAAAGTGAGATGAAAATAGTAGTTTCTGCTGTCAAAGTAAAGTTCGATGGATACCAAAAGTAAACTGTCAGTATGAAATGCTAGTCCTGCCGAGTTTGACCTAAAAAATTCAATAAGTGCATTTCCAAAATTAGTCAATAGGGTGATTGTACTCACACCTAGTTTTAGTTTTCATGCCCTAATAAGATTGGCTACAAAATATTAAAAAGGTATTGTTTTACTCTTCTAATAGTCAAATTATACATTAAATTCTCAACCATGCCACATACCTCGAAGTTTCTGCTATAAATACTACAGCTTGGAGTGAAACTCCAGACTTCTAAGATGTCTCCAATTGGAATTAAACATCCCATATGTTTCATCATGATCCTGGTGTCCATCTCTAAGGTAATAGCTTGCTTGAAAAGCCCAGAGTGCCCAGTCAAGACCATGGTGAGCCAAATAAGCCATAAAACATGGCAAAAGTTTGTTATCCGATGGATTTTCCCCTATCTGATCAACCCCAAATTCAGTAACAAAAAGTGGAGCAGGGTTCTTTCCCTTGGTCAAGAAACCTACTTCATCTAATTCTAGGGTAATGTTTGCACAAACATCATTTCAATTTATGTTTTCCCACCAGGGTCTTTGTTCCTCCAAAAATGAGTACCTATGTGTCTCAGAGACGATTTTGTTACCAATATTCAAATTCAAGCTTCTATTTGCAGAAATATTGTGTAGCTTTGAAACTTAAAAGAAAGCATCAGAGTTAAATAGCTAATGGTCCAAAAGTATACTATGTGTTGTATCTATTAGTCAGGTGATGTCGTGACCTGCTGCAAGAATTGCTCAGCCAGCACTAAATTACTTCATGCTGTGCGTATAACCCTGGTAGATTCAGGCAATTTGTAGTTACCCTATTCCCCTGTTATTGTTTGATAAAATGCCCAACTGAAAATTCCTTGCTACAGCGGCTATGGCTGCCCTCCAGCACATTGCTGGGGGGCATTCCTCCAAATCTTCACCACCCTCCCCATCCCAATTGTTCCAGCGTAAATCCTTCTCTGCTTTTTTTTCTCCTGGTTCCTCACAACCGAACCTGTCTGTTAAAGCTTCCTCCTCCACTCATAAGGGGGAGCCGGCTATAGTATTTTCGCAGGATGATCTTGAACAGCTTGCTACTCCTTACAAGTATGCTTTGGTGGGAAAATTTTCCAGAGGCAGGCCAAAAATGAAAGACGTATGAAAGTTTTTCTTTGCTTTGGATTTGAGGGAGGCTGCATCAGTGGGTTTAATGGATTCCAGACATGTCTTTATCAAGCTCTCCAATGAAGTCGATTTTCATAGATTGTGGTCTAGAAGCATCTGTATGTTCATGGCTTCCAATGAGGATTTTTAAGTGGTCAACAGCGTTTCATGTTGACAAAGAACCGTCCGTTGCTCCGGTATGGTTCCAACTTCCTAAATTGCCGATTCATTATTTCAATAAGAGGTGCTGTTTCAGATTGTCTCCCCACTGGGCATACCTTGTTTGTGGATGCGGCAACTTCGACAGCGATGCGTCTAAGTTATGCCCGAGTTTGTGTAGAGGTAGATCTCCTCAAACCGCGGCCGTCCAGGATATGGATCAGTAATGGAGATCAAGATGGTTTCAGGCAAAGTTTCATCTGGCAAAATTGCTCGCACTGCTTTAAGCAAGGGCATGGATTGGAGGGCTGTCATGTTCTCCGACCAGAACTCCGGGTGGGTAAGATGGAAAGTGTGAACCCAGCGAAGTTGTTACTGCAAAATCAGGATGCGCAACAAAGAGGAGGACGGGCGGTGAACCAGGATGTGGCTGGTAGGCAGAACACACACAGTTTGGCTGCTGCTTTGGTGGTAGTGGAGCAAGAGGGGCAAGATGTGGGTGCTGAGGCTCAAACGACGTCATCCTGTGCGAAGGAGGAGGGCATGGCAGAAATCTCAAATGAAGGAAGGAAAACAGCGCATGAACAAACTAATGGGCCAGCAGAGGTGCAACGTACGAAGGAGATTATGGTGGAGGATGAGTCGAAATCTCGGATTGGAGAAGCTGCAAAGTCTGCTATTGTCGCAGATCGGGTTGTGGTGCCGGAGCATGGAGCATATGTTGGGCTGCAGACTTCGACTTCGAATCCACTTGATGATGGGGAATTCACTGATCTGGAGTCTAAGGATGACCATTCCATTCAACCAGCTAATGGCATATTTACAGAGGCTGCATCGGAAAAGAAGGCGATGGAGGCTAATGACTCCTCACACAAGGTAATGTAATTACGTCTGATATGACAAACGTTACGCTAGCGAAGGTAGACCAAATTCATGACCCACGTGATGTGGTGTCATTTGGAATCACACCCCTTGTGGGTACAAGTACAAGAACACAAACGAAATCCTCAATGCCACGATTCAAAGATGTGCCATAATTTAAATATGTGTTCGAAGAGCTTAAATGGGAGAGATTACATGGTAGCATCCCCCTCGTACATCAAAAGTCTTTTCTTCATTCAAATACAACATGCAATGATGACAAAAATGAAGAAGAAGAGGATGATTTACAACGCGAAAAAGACAAAGATCAAGACCAGATCCTAGTTCATAAGCAATTTATCCAAGTAATTTCAAAGAAAGTGAGGAAGCAGCTTTCAAAAAGAGGTAAAACAATGCAAACACATCAAGATGTTAAACTAAATTCCCATGCTCGTTTACAATCCCACAAATGTGGGTCACCCTCATTTGGATGATTTCGTTCGATTGATCTGGTATGTGTTTAGAATTCCAGATTTTTCCACATGTGCTTATTATTGTTGATCATTAGCTCTCTTTTACTTTAAAAGAGGTCAGGTTTGACCCCCCTCTATTTCGCTGTACTCTTTTTCAATATAAATAAATTAAGGGATGGCCCCTACCCCAATTTGGGGCTTTGCCAAAAAAAAAAAAAAAAAAGCTTCTATTTCGAAGACCCTGGAAATCAAGATCATAATTCAAGCTTGATATAAGTACTAAGACATTAGGGTTTCCGCTATGGATTGTTTGTGCACCCTTCTCGACGTATTGATACCAAACTCTCTCACTCTGGAGTGGACCTCGAAGCTCATTTCTGAAGCTCATTGCAATCACCTGCATATTATGATGGCAAATTTTTGTTAATTATTTGGTTTTTCTTATTTCAAATCTATATAGGATGAGTGTGTCCGTAATTTGTTTCCTCAATAATCAGCTCCAAAAGCTAAATGATTAATAACTGAAGTTAAGATGCGAATTAATTATTCTTGGCACACAAGAAAATGTTATTCAACTCGGTTTGAGAACATCTCCTGAAAAAAATAAAAAAGTTTATTTTTCTGTTTTTAATTTACGAGTACATATCCATTTAATTATATTTTTTCATTCAAATGAAAAGCACTTAGTTTGTTGTTCTTTTTTCAAGATACATATTAGGAAATAATTCTTTAGTTGTCTTTTCAAGATAATTATGGCAGTGAAAAACAATGTTGACATTTACTTCAATATCGTCCTGTACAAGTTTAACACCTTTCTACATAAATTTTCTTTCTCTTTTCATAAGTAGCTATATAAATTTTCTTTCTCTTTTCATAAGTAGCTATAAATTAAAAGGAGTTAGTGTTTTAACCAAAAATTAATAGGCGCGCATTACATGTGCCCCATAGCGTGCGTTTGCTTTTTATTGAAAAAGTGAAATTAAATTGGACAAATAATTAGAAAAAAGAAGGACAAAAAAGTGTCCACAATTAATTAGTATGTTGTTAATAGAAATCTAAAATAAGTGAAATCTATTCTATACTATGTGTGAAATAGCCACTATTTTATTACACAACAAAAGGACCAAAACAAAAATAAACTGGGAAAAACAAACACAAAAACATACCGTCTGTGTATCCTTGTACCTGGTAGATACTAAAGACAAGCATTGCAACCATTCATTTGGATCAAAATACTTGTCGCCAAAGAATCCATTGCCATCATCATCATTGCAAGACCACATGGGTTTGCTAATTTGATTATCAAATAACACCATTACACCATTCAAACCAAGTTCCTCGATGACAGCCTTTTGGGCATCTACAACAGTGGCATTCAGAAGATCAGGATTATTTTCTTTAATCCCAGCAATGGCATTGGTTAGATTCAAATTCTGCAATCTCTGTGCTACGGTGAGATTTGCGTGCATGTAAACATATGGGTTGCATATGTGAGACGAATACGGTTACACCCCATCAAGGATACATGCAATGCTAATTCGTGCAAGGATCGTTTCTGAAGCCGCTGTGGCACCCATTGCTTCCACGTGGCCTGGCCAATTGGCACAGGCAAGGTTCACTCGTTCACCGGTGGAGGCATCGAAGATCCATCTTGAGCTTGTTGATAGTGGCAATGAACGTGATGAAGCTACATAGGAAATTAGCAAAATTGCAGTAAGGGTTCTATGCATGATTTGCTTGGTTTTCTTGTTAATTAGTTTATACAATTTTGCTAATCCGTACAATTGCGGAACGTTTGAGGATTCACAGTATGATTCATAGGAGTGAAACTTTGCTGCAATACATTCAGTCACAAATTAGCTAGAGAAATGGCGCTTGCCTTCCTTGACTGAAGCTGATAAGGATTAGTTTCCAAAGATGGAGAATTATGAGAGTGGAAAAGTATATGGTAGGACAAAAAATGAGGGAGTAAGTTGTGCATAAATTCCAACAAACCCATATATAGATATATATGGGGTATGTATATATATATATGTGTGTGTATGTGTATATGTATATACGCACACGTACATACATACAAACATACATCCATATATATACATATTGGCTACTTTAATGTTTGTGTTTTTTATTTTTTATTCTTTTCCTTTTCTTTGGAATAGTTAATTCCCTTCCTTTTTCACTTTCTTATTTATAGAAATTTTTAATCTATTTATGAGTTTATGGCCTTTATATTAATTATTCTTACTAAATCTTTTTAGCAATCAACTTATATTTTTCTTTTTCTTATTTATGTTTCTTTCCAATCATGTTTTATAATTTGTTAATTTTGCTTGATTATATGTTAAAAATTACTATTACTAAAATTTGAATAATTTTTATGTTTTCAATGATTCATTACTTCTTTATTTATAGCAAATTTCTTTTAACATATTGTTTTTCTATATTTTTTAACAAAATTTGAACATTTCATTATTGAATGCCTTATGACACTTATTCCCTTCTCGAGGAAAATATTGCACTTGCTCTAGCATATGCATGGGTTTAATAGATTGTATACTGGTTCCAAAATTAATTTTAGATTGAATTTTAATTTTGTTTAGCTCTCCTACCTAATTTTCATTTTATTTAGCATTTATATTACATATCTTTTCCAAAATTTGGCTCATTTTAATTTTAACATATAGTATATCAATTCTTCCACTTTCAAACTACTTTTGAATAGTTAATCAAAATAGTGGTTCATCTATATAAATAAATATTTAATTTTTTAAAATTTGCATTGCAATATTTAATTGTGTTGGTGAATGTAAAATGACCCATATTTATGCACGGGAAAGAAACTAGTGGTATATCTAAAGTACATGACGGTATCATAATTGATTTGATTTGATTTTTTATATTTGCGCTTGGGGCAATGACGCAACTCATGAGGTTCTAATCTATGTTTTTAGACTCGAATCAGGTGTCGATTTGGCCAAACTCAGGGGTTAAGGGTCAATGAATTCGATCGGGTTCGATCGGGGTCCAACCAGATGATGTCATCATGATATCATAAATATATATTAAATATATAAAACGTGAATACCATGACAAGTATATACATTTTGGTGTTTTTCTTTTTCCTACACATTTCCTACATATCATACCCATGAAGTAAAACCAACTTTGAAAACTCAAACAATACAATCCAAAGAATAACTTCACAAATGAAGAACAATAACCTCCAAATCTATTCAAAGTAACAAACTAAACTAAACAGAAAACTAATACATGTTAAAATCTAAAGACAATGAAAAGTACACCTCTATTTGTATATTCATCAGCTCCCTCAAGTTGAAATATTGTAATAACTTGTTTCAATCTAAAACTTCGACGCATGAACATCATCTAAAAGAACAAAAACAGAACAAATTGAAGTATAATAAATTTTGTTCAGTTGAAAACATATCATAGTATTTATTTAGGTATTCACATATTAAGTTTCTATACATTGAGTTATTCAAGAATTTTCTAGGCCCAATATATACATTTTAGTTCTTTTTCTTAGAATTCATGTCACAAATTATTGCAAAATATAATCTTTGGCAAGTTCTTACTTCTTACATGTGAAGTTTAATCTAAAATACGAATGTCAAAAATGAAAAAACACTAATACAAAACTTGATTCCCAAATAGTAGTATCAATTATCACTATGCTGCTTCTTGTATTGATGCCCATTTTTAACTACTACTAGTATGAAAACAAATAATATGAGTACATAGAGCCGATCCCCAAGAGCAAAGCAGATGCCAATTAACACTTTTATACTAGCAATAAATAAAAATGAAAAAAATAATTTAAAAAAAAGGACAAATGAAGAGAAAGAAACTTACCTTAGCGAGATGAAGTCACTGGCGTAGGGACATGTCTCCATGGAGTGAGAAGGAAAATTGGATGAGGAGGAAAAAGGAAAGCAAGGTGTGATTTTGGTGGTGACGACTGGTGCGAATATGATGGGAAGAATCAAGAATTAGGGCTGGTCGGTTGAAAAGTCAAGCAAAATGAGAAAATAAAAATTAATCCGGTTTGCATGGTTCACGGTTCAACCCAATTTTTGACCGGGTTTGATCGAACTTCTTCCAATGGGGTTTTTAGAATAACTCGGACCGAATATCTAACCGATTCTCGATTTGACCGGTCGAACTGGCTTGTCCGGTCCGAGTCTAAAAACACAGGTTCTAATTGAGGCGCATCCAATGTTGGTTGAAAACTATTTCCAAATCCCCTCTTGGGCCTAGATTCAGCCTAAGCCATCGAGAATTTCTAGAAGGGTTCCTTCTGGGAAAAGCCCTAAAAAACACAAAAAAAAAGAAGAAGAAGAAAGATTTCATTTCGTTTTCCTTTCAATTCTAGAGAATCTATTAATTCAGAAATTTTCCTTTATCCAATCACATTAAAACCCGGTCTCTCCCTTGGTGAGTCATTATATTTCTCTCATGAACCAATACATCTCTCTATGGTGCCTCTTAGCTCATCGTTATTGAGTTCTTTCTATCTCTACCAGGTTAAACTAATTTAATAATATATTAATATTTTATATGCTGATAATATATATATATATATATATATATATATATCGATGCATGATAACTAATTTTAGTTTGAATTTAAAATAAAAATTTTGCACGAATGCAATAAATTGAAATTCAATAATATATACACTATCAATATATAGAAAAGTTTAATCCTTTACTATTTTCACATTAAAATATTCAATACTATATTTACACCTTTGTTATATTTATACTTTTTTTTTTTTTTTTTGTCGTCACTGGGGTGTCCGGGTCAAGACCCGAAGGCGGCCCGACTAATCCCCAGCGGCCCGGGAGGAGAGGCCCCATCCCCCCAAGCACGGTACCCCTGCACGACTCGAACCCCTGGCAAGCGCTCCTAAGGAGGCGTGCGCTGCCAGATGAGCTGCCCAGGAGGGGCCCTTTGTTATATTTATACTCCACCGCGATTTGTCACTAAAATGCCCCCTATTAATTTCCTCAACTTTCTTTTGATTTAGGAAGGACATTGATGACGCACCTCGCCTCTCCTTTTATCTCTTCACACCCTACACCAAACCCCAACTCCTAGATCTATTGGAATACAATATTGATAAACTTATGCTATTAGCGTATTCTACTCTTATTCATTATGCTTTTTCCTCTCCTCCTTTCCCTCCTACTTCTCTCCAAAAACTTACTTTATCAACTAAACAACGACACAAAATCCTAAATTAATTTAGGACTGTTTCAAATAGGTTGTGCTTGAGAATAATCCAATTTGGTCCACGTAGCTTGCATCAGTGTTGAAAAGGTGACGAGTTAGGAAAGTTGCTTATTTTACAGATGGGGCCTCACAAGTTTCAATTCAAACCTGTTTGTCCCTAGGTGTAAACGAGTAGGAGTATAGAATAATAAATCAATTTAGGTAGGGTGTAAACAAGTTGGAATATGGTATGAAAATTTAAAATAATAATTTTACCCTCAAATGAACTAAAATGGAACATATGATGCCCCTGATCGCGGTATTTTAGAGAGAGTTTTGAACTTTGAAATTGTAATGTATAATGATATCATACATTTTGTTTAAATTTTCTACTGTACGTTTAGTGTGTAATGGTTAAATTTCAAAATTTCTATCATGTTCCTTTAATTGTAAAGGTAAAATTATCTAATCTATTAGAACAAAACAAAAATAGTAAAAAAGAAACTAATCCCACGCCATTTTCTTAACAACTAGATACTAAGCACAATACCACTCAGTTCATTACCTTTCATTATCTAAACTTTTGGGACCTTCTATCAGTTTTCCACAATTGCATTATCCATAAAAAAAAATAAAACAAATTCTACATAAATATTGCTTGAATTTTTATTTATTGCAAAAAATAAAATTAAGTTTTGTAAACAAATTTCTTTAGAAATAAATTTTTTTGTCTCTTATCATCATCTACATATACTACTACTCCTATTCCTAATCTAACCTATACGAGGGGGTGACCCAACAGTGTCATGAAGAACCGACAGGAACTGAACCACCATCGGATCATAAGGATACTTTTGCACTATTATGGATCTAAGCAAAATCACATTAAATAGCAACTTTTTGATGTGAGAGGCAAGGGTTGAAATCTTGACCTCCCACTCCACATTAAAGATAGTGGCAACTCTTCAAAAGAAGTTGGTTTTTAGAAACATTTTTTAATGCCCATCAATCGCTTGGCTCATGTTAGGAACTAAAGGTGGGCCTTAATGGGCTCATTTAAAACGCGTGCATATTCAGCTTCACAGGCTTGGACCATAATAATGATATGTATTAAAAATAGCAGGTTGAGTTTGAGAACTCTTGGCCTCATTAAATAACCATTCTCTGAAGGTTAGTATGCAATATTCAACAATAAGTTTGACTGATACTATATACAATTACTTGTTATTTGAATATTATATTTGTCCCCTTCTACTTGCAAAACCTAATTTTTTTTTATTTGTGCTCCTATTTAAAAATTATCTTGGCTCTACTACTACCCACAATAATGATCTTTGCAGATAATATAATGTATACTTCCAATTTCTACAAAGATTAATATGAAATGCAGAGAAGAACCTGTTACATATTAGCATGTATGTTGGAGATCTACAATAGTTATGAGAAGGGAATAAAATGGAAAATAAAAAGATTAAGTTAAACTATTGATTTCCATTCGACATTGTTAGGTTCATGAGTAATGTGTTGTGTTTTATATTGGTCCGAGAGATGAAAAAAGAGCGGTTAATATGTAAGTAAGGGCTCAAGACCTAATGGCTTAAACTTTTGGGTTTGAATTGCTGACTTACATATTGGGCTTTTTGGCGGACTCTCTTGAGCTGTTTCTCCCTATCAAATTGGTATCAGAGTTTCAGGTTACAAGACTGGGCTACTCATGGGCAAGTGGATCCTTCTCGAAGTTGGACTGGTGAAAAATTCTCTACTTGGTGGTGGATCGAAGTGCCCAAGAATTTGGTTAGTGTTAGACCAGGTGTGCCATGGGTTTGGCAGGGGATCCAGTTGGTGTTAGACCAAGGAGCCAAAGGTTGGTAGGGGTCCAAAATACAGTTTGGATATTGAAGAAGAGTAAGTCCATGTTTGGAAGAAGAGATGATCTTAGGTGATAAGGTGGGCTTGCGTTGAGTATTAAAATGGGCTTGAAGAGGAGGTCCAAAATTTGGGTTTCATGTGGGGGTTACTTATGAACGAGAAGATTTGTTAGATTCATGAGTAAAGAGTTGTATCCCACAGTAATTCGAAAGATGAAGAAAGAGCGGTTAATATGTAAGTAAGAGATCAATACCTAATCGCTTAAACTTTTGGGTCAGAGTTGGATTTCTAACTTATATATTGGATTCTTTGGTGGACTCTCTCGAGGTATTTTTCTCTATCAGACGCCATGATTCAAAGAACACTTTAGATGGATTTGAATGAGAAAAATTTCATCATCAGTATTAAATGATTATCCAGCTTAACTCATTAAAATGGCGGTTTTACGTGGATAATCCATGTAATCCAACTACATCCATTTGATAGGGAAAAAAAAATTCTAACACGAAACAAATTAAGACGTGCTTTAAACAAGAAATATTCGAAGTGATACATTTCACTTCTGTTGTTCGGCAACCACTTCAAGTTTTTCTGAATTGAAGAACGAATGTTATTTTAAGTTGTAAGAGGAGCATATCACTACAAATTTGGGTTCATTGGTATAGGTTTCCACCAGCCATTGTAAGGAAGGCATCTTATCTATACTAGCAAAGACCAAAGGAAAAACAAAACCTGTAAAATCAACCATAAAGATCAACCTTACCAAGGCATATAACAATATGAAAATTTCATATTAATTTAAGAACTTTAGACAAACTCGAATGTCATTATTTGTCAGCTCTTATTAAACCACAAACAAAGCTGTATCTGTCCTATGGCAGAATCCTCACAAGCCTAAAAACATTGTGGGCATTAATGCTGGGATCATACCCCCATGAGTAATGATGCAAATTCCCGTGAACGCTATATTCTTGAGAAACCAGAAGGGGGAAGCTGGAAGCCTCCTGATTTGTGAAACACAGGATTACAAACACAAATATCAGAACCATCCATGATGCAAAAGATGCTGTTGATAGGACCAGTTACTTGAATCCATGAATCACTCAGATTTGGTACCTCCAGGTCCTGGGGGTATTGAATTCCGGGCACACCAGGATTCGTTAACACTCCTGAATTGTATCAATGATATCAGATAAAATCGTAGCAGAATCTTTGTCAATACATCTGAAGGTATATAATTTACAGTATTGATCATCTCCAGGCTGTGAATTCGTTGCCTTTTATCTGGCCTAATAAAATCCATGTTGTGACTTTTTAATTCGTTGCCTTGAATCAAGAAGTAGAATTGGAACAAACTGCGATTATATGTATAGGGGCCAGGCTACATGCTTCAGTTTATAATTGGTTTCAATGCGGATTAAGAATCAGTGTTTAACCTGGATTCTATATACATTTATGTACTTACTGTTACAAGACAAGACTCCAAGTTTAAAAATCAGAAACTTCATGAATAAATCTCAATGGTTAATGGTTCATGATCTTGAACACTGCAATTCTGAGAAATGAGACATAGTATCTTTTTAGTATTATTTATCCGTGGAAAAGGGACAATGAATAAGAATGATAATATCTATTAAGTTAGAAACTACAAACAAAATTAAAAAAAAAAATGAAAAGTACCTCGATGAAATGGATAATTTTCGCAACTTTCAAGAAGAATAACTTAGTATTACAAGGTTGAAACCCTACGACTTTTCAAAACCCTCCAAAATATGACTCTTCACTACATTACCCGAAGCTAGCCATGGTATCCAACTTGGCTACTCCTGTTGTTGGCTCAAATTTGGCCAGACGGATTCTGCGGTGTTTTGAGGCTTACAACATTGCATAACCGTTCATGCCATTTTTGATCCAAATTGAGTTGCCAAATGTATAATTGGAGAAAATTAGGTGTTTATGGTGAGGAAGAGTGAAAAACTATACTAATAAGAAATTCTACGAATAAATCTCCAAATGTAATTGACGTGCGCGTAGTATACATATACAATTAAGCTCATCCTAATCAAGTTTTACATTTATAAACTCCTAAATACCCCACACGCGATTTATCGCAAGTATACGAATCGTGAGCGAGTATAGGGTATTAAGGGTCGATCCCACAAGGAAGATTGCAATTACCGGTACTACTAAAGCTTCTCTATTATTTAGACTATCAATGAATTATAACAAATTAAACCTACTGAAATTATACAAAATAACAAATGAAAGCTCCTTGGGTTGTGGTATCCCTAACTACTCATGCAAGTGCTATATTTGGATCATTGAATACTACATCTAGGCTAATTATGGTGTAATTTCCTTATGCATTTGAATCCTACTTTCGTATTGAATCAATTATACTCATAACTAATCCATACCTATTTTCATGGTTATGAAATTAGCTACAAGTTCATTTCTTCAATGAAATTACATGAAATGAATCACTAAAAACCACATAAGTGCACCTCTACTTTCGTGAGTGTACTCCCTATGTTTAGCACTTCTTGAACTAGTGTTAAATCTCAATTTTCATTGCAGAAACAACACCTTAGATAATCACAATTAATGGTACCAGATTAATCATGATTTCAAGAGCTAAAGTGCTAAATAACTTGCTCAAATCATAGCAGTCAAATAACCAAATAATAAACACTAACAATTATAGAAAGTTCAACCAAACCCAAGGTATAAACTTTAGAAACACATATTGAACACAAAATCCAGAACTTGTATATTAACTAAATTTGGAATCAAATACAAAAGATAAAGAGTTTGGAAGGAATACAACCCTTGTCACATGAGCTTTCTTCCTTGCCTTCTTCATCCTCCATCTTCATCCTAATCTAGATAATAAACAAGAATGGAAAGCTACACTACTCTATACTAAGCTAAACTAACACTAGAGAGATGAAAGAGCTACATTTCTGCAGCTTCCAGCTTCTCCCGTATGTCTCTCTCTTTTTCTGCTATGAACTCCCCAATCCCTATTTTTGCAATGCATTTGGCTATTTAATGATGAAAGGTGGTCAAGAAATGAGGATTACATCTCCCTTTTACAACTGGGAATGTTTCTCACATGTCTAGCATCCAATGTGAGTTGGTGGAGGTGAAATTGAGTTTTACGCGTACAGAGCAGCCTTTTCTGACCAGTGATCCGAGCTGCTACAGTACCTCGGATCCGTATGGATCCGAGCTCGGATCCACTAACCCAGAAACAACCGAGGGTTCGGATGAATAGTGGATCCGAGTGTGGATCACTTGCTCTGTTTTTGGCCCAACTTCAACCAATCTTTTCTTGATGTTAGAGGCTGAACCAGCTCATGTCTAAAACACGAAAGTTGTAGCCTTTTGAGTTATCTTTCTAATGCATCAAGAATCACCTCATTTGGATCTGTGTAGGCTGAGATATGACTGAAATACCCTTGCCTGCTCATTGCCCTGTTCCAGTTTCGACCAGTAGAAATTTGCTATTGTAATTCGGCATTTTGACCTGGAAAACCTTCAAACTGGATTTAGATGTCTTCACCAAAGTTGTAGATCTATCTCTTATCTTCAAATGGGTTCAAGAATCATCCCAATCCGATCATTGTAACTCAAGTTATAGCCGAAATACGAAAATGTGTCAAAACTGTCAAAATACACAAAATCCAAGTAAAAAGTGATAAAAACTTCATTTAATCACTTAAAAGCATTTTTCACCAATTATAGCCAAAATGATTCATATTCTTCCAATAATATAACCAAAGTGACTAAAAATAATATAAAATGTCATACAATTATTACGTAAATTAGTCACTTATCAAACTCCCCCACACTTAAATCATTGCTTGTACTCAAGCAATTCACACATAATCAAATGCAATGATTCAAGAGGTGAAACAATATATGCACTTTGTCCAATTTAATTCCTCAAGACTTGGAAAATAATCATTATACAATTATTCAATTTACACTAAATACTTATAATATCAAGTAAAGAAAAGATAATTATACCCTAAATTCAACAAGTTAAACTTAATCTCTTACCCTAACTTAATTTTACAAATAAGCAAATCACATAGTCAATTTATAGCTTTCCTCCTCCTATAATCATCTTTTTCTCAAAATTCTATAACTAAGAGGGATTTATTCACACAAATTTTACTTAAATAGTGAGAATGCCTTTTTACGCGAAAATCGACACTTTTAGGTGAAGATCCCCGGTTACTCAACATTTCACTTATTCAAGTTGCTATGCATACTCTTAATTCAAGTACCTTTTTACGCGAATGTCGACATTTGTTGATGCCAACCCCCGGTTACTTGGTACATGAATCATTGGAGTAGAACAATTTTTATTTACTTTCTCTTTTTTTTTTCTTTTTTTTTTCTTTTTTTTTTTTTTACTCTTTTTTTTTCTTTTTCAGAAATAAAGGACAATAAATAGATAACCCCTCTTAGAAAATATATAAGAATAATCAAAGGAGGAATATAACCTTTATCGACTATATCAATCACTTACTTGCAAAATTAAGTAAAGAGAAGAAATCTCATTAAACATGTAAAATTATAGGCATAATTTTCCTCACTTTACCAAATATACTTTCTAAAATGTAAAAATTCTAATTGCATAATACTATTTCCAAGTTAAATGAGGACTAAACCTTCCAAAATACACATAAAGTTTCAACAATTGGAAGAATAAAACACTTAAGGTTGGAATACTTTGCCCTTTTTGAATGAAAATGCAAAAATTTGAAGAACTTTTGGGCCATAGTGAAATATTGGAAAAGATTTTAGAAAAATTTTTACAGAGTTTCTCCTTATAAATGGATGAAAACTCCCTGCCAACAAACCCAATTTCAAGCAAATTATCCACATGGCAAATAGTTCAAACATAATTCCAACATTTCTAAGCATTTAAATCCACAAAATATCATCACATGGCAAGTAAATGCAAGTTCAATACTTTCCTCCCCCACACTTAAACTTCACATTGTCCTCAATGTGAGAAAGGAAAAATAACGAAAATAAGAGAAAGTAATACTCCCCTAATGAACTTGCGCGATCCGAATCCATGGCAATGTGATGAATTTCCAACTTTACTTGAAAGAATGGAGACTTCAATTAATGCACCTTGAAAAAAAAACAAAAATACAATTCTTAAGAATAAAAGCTTGCAACCAACAAGAAGAAAAGTGGAGTTGAAGGAGGAAAAAGAGGGAAGAATGAGGAAAAGTGGTCCGAGGCTTCGTTTGGAAAGGATCCGAGGTCGTTTTTGAAAGGATCCGAGGTCGGATCATGATAAGTGAGCTCGGATCAAGAAGCTCGAATTTTTTCTGATTGCAGAAGTGGATCCGAGGCCTTGGATCCATATGGATCCGAGCTCGGATCAAGAAGCTCGAAGTTTTTCTCTGATTGCAGAAGTGGATCCGAGGCCTTGGATCCATATGGATCCGAGGCCTTGGATCCATTGAATCTGCACTTATTGCAAAATTTTTGCAATATTCAGTTTGACCTCAATTCTTCAAAATACACCCTAGATCATTTCTATGTCAAAATAAACCATTCACGCACATGTAAAATGATCTAAACATGCATTCTAAACCTCTTTAATGCATCAAAAACCACAATTACTGAATTTGAGGTATTGAGATCTTTGATCAAACTTCGCCTTTTTACCTCATTTGGTCACTTTTCCAAAACCTACAAATGAAAAACAACAAAATAACTCAAACTTATACTTTAAACATAAAATCACTCCAAAGTAACACCAACTTAAACAAGCATTGGGTTGCCTCCCAATAAGCGCTTCTTTAAAGTCAATAGCTTGACTATATCACCTCATTTTTCAAGGAGGCTTAGTTAACGAATAATCCACCATTTTAGGCCTTGGTGGATCATTGTAAGGTGACTTAATAGAAAAAGCCACATGAACTAATGATCTGAGAGATGGAAGTGACTTACATATTCCAAGTGTTCCATAGATATTACCTTGAATATGCACCACTTGAGAACTTACCAAAGGAAATGTCATGAGAGTATCTTGGGCAGGAATACCTTTAGAACCTATACTTTCAATGCACTCCTCAAGAGGGGTGAAAAATGAGTCATTAAAACTCACCTCTTGAGGCTCAAAGTTAGTTCCAAAGATATTATCATGTGAAATGGACATTTGCTCATTGAAACACAATTGAGATTCATCATTTTCATCAAAATGCAACCCATTTTCACATACAACATTCCCATCATTCATGCTAGGATCATTTTGCACATTATTAGAGGAAATAACTTCACACAATGCATTCAATTGCTCATGTATTCGACCAAAGTGAGAAGCTAATTCATCTATTCTTTCCTCAATCCTATCAAAACGATCGGAAGTTGCATTTGCTAGCTTTTCTATTGCTAAATCAAATTGATTAGAAAAATTTTCTACAGCTAGCTCCCAAGATGCATTAGAATCATTAGCTAATGGTTCACTTTCTAACTCCCAAGGTAGAGGTGTATTAGCTAACTTCTCTATTGCCAACTCCCAAGATGGTTTTGATTCATATTGGACACTTTCAGGTTGGTGATCATAAAAATATGAATTATCACTATAAGTACATTGATTATTCCAACCATAAGCAGGAGAATTGGTCCAATTAGCACTATATTGATCAAAACAAGGATTGTAATGCTCTAATTCATCATAATAATCCACATTTTGTGCTTGCATACATGTATTAGTAGCATGATAACCTCCACACAAGTCACAAATCACATGATAAGAATTAAAAGCATTAACATTCCTTCTCTGCTCAATTTCATGCATCATGGTGTCCATTTGAACTTGTAACTTAATTACATCAAATTTTGCCTTTAAGCACCTTAAACCATCTTCAAAAGACATACATTCAGTAAATTCTTGGTTACCTCTGTTGAAGGAGCTTTGCACTTGGTAACCATCCATTGCCAATCTTCCACTTCTCAAGCATTGTCCTCCAAATTGACCTACCCTTCTCATTACCTAAAATTGCTTTTAAACAACCTCAAAAGCAAAATTAGTAAGAAAAATAGGTAATAAAACACATACACATATAAAACACAGAAAATAACATTCACAGTATAACTAATAATATGTCTAAACTAATAAAGTTACTCTTCACACCGATATTGCCAAATCTTCCCCGGCAACGGCGCCAAAAACTTGACGTGGTCGGAGTATACATATACAATTAAGCTCATCCTAATCAAGTTTTACATTTATAAACTCCTAAATACCCCACACGCGATTTATCGCAAGTATACGAATCGTGAGCGAGTATAGGGTATTAAGGGTCGATCCCACAAGGAAGATTGCAATTACCGGTACTACTAAAGCTTCTCTATTATTTAGACTATCAATGAATTATAACAAATTAAACCTACTGAAATTATACAAAATAACAAATGAAAGCTCCTTGGGTTGTGGTATCCCTAACTACTCATGCAAGTGCTATATTTGGATCATTGAATACTACATCTAGGCTAATTATGGTGTAATTTCCTTATGCATTTGAATCCTACTTTCGTAGTGAATCAATTATACTCATAACTAATCCATACCTATTTTCATGGTTATGAAATTAGCTACAAGTTCATTTCTTCAATGAAATTACATGAAATGAATCACTAAAAACCACATAAGTGCACCTCTACTTTCGTGAGTGTACTCCCTATGTTTAGCACTTCTTGAACTAGTGTTAAATCTCAATTTTCATTGCAGAAACAACACCTTAGATAATCACAATTAATGGTACCAGATTAATCATGATTTCAAGAGCTAAAGTGCTAAATAACTTGCTCAAATCATAGCAGTCAAATAACCAAATAATAAACACTAACAATTATAGAAAGTTCAACCAAACCCAAGGTATAAACTTTAGAAACACATATTGAACACAAAATCCAGAACTTGTATATTAACTAAATTTGGAATCAAATACAAAAGATAAAGAGTTTGGAAGGAATACAACCCTTGTCACATGAGCTTTCTTCCTTGCCTTCTTCATCCTCCATCTTCATCCTAATCTAGATAATAAACAAGAATGGAAAGCTACACTACTCTATACTAAGCTAAACTAACACTAGAGAGATGAAAGAGCTACATTTCTGCAGCTTCCAGCTTCTCCCGTATGTCTCTCTCTTTTTCTGCTATGAACTCCCCAATCCCTATTTTTGCAATGCATTTGGCTATTTAATGATGAAAGGTGGTCAAGAAATGAGGATTACATCTCCCTTTTACAGCTGGGAATGTTTCTCACATGTCTAGCATCCAATGTGAGTTGGTGGAGGTGAAATTGAGTTTTACGCGTACAGAGCAGCCTTTTCTGACCAGTGATCCGAGCTGCTACAGTACCTCGGATCCGTATGGATCCGAGCTCAGATCCACTAACCCAGAAACAACCGAGGGTTCGGATGAATAGTGGATCCGAGTGTGGATCACTTGCTCTGTTTTTGGCCCAACTTCAACCAATCTTTTCTTGATGTTAGAGGCTGAACCAGCTCATGTCTAAAACACGAAAGTTGTAGCCTTTTGAGTTATCTTTCTAATGCATCAAGAATCACCTCATTTGGATCTGTGTAGGCTGAGATATGACTGAAATACCCTTGCCTGCTCATTGCCCTGTTCCAGTTTCGACCAGTAGAAATTTGCTATTGTAATTCGGCATTTTGACCTGGAAAACCTTCAAACTGGATTTAGATGTCTTCACCAAAGTTGTAGATCTATCTCTTATCTTCAAATGGGTTCAATTATCATCCCAATCCGATCATTGTAACTCAAGTTATAGCCGAAATACGAAAATGTGTCAAAACTGTCAAAATACACAAAATCCAAGTAAAAAGTGATAAAAACCTCATTTAATCACTTAAAAGCATTTTTCACCAATTATAGCCAAAATGATTCATATTCTTCCAATAATATAACCAAAGTGACTAAAAATAATATAAAATGTCATACAATTATTACGTAAATTAGTCACTTATCAGTAATAGAAGAAGTATGATTGCGGTATCGTTGATTAGAGTTACATGTAGTTTATAAGCCTTTTAAAAATTGTTGTAGTTTAATCACGCTAATGGTGTCATAGAGATAATAGATAGTGGTAAACCAAGCAAAGATGTCTTGTCCTGACTGAATATATCTTGCAAAGGTTATGTAATGAATGAGTTTATGCATATGTTCAACTTTCAAAGAAAAAAAAAATTTTGTGCAGCTCAATTCAAAATCGCTAGTGATTAACAAGAATGTCCACTTGTACATGGGGGCTATTTTGTCAACTAGGACACACTGCGGTACAAGCAGATTTTTCATTCTTAGGAAGATTTGGAAATGCGATACACAATTCCTTGATATTCCTTCTAGAATTAGCCCTATTTCTTCCTTCATCTGGGATATGGTTCAGTAATTGATGCCTCATTTACAGAGCTTGAAGCTGAAATTCTTTCGGTATTAGATTGATCAACTTTCAGCTCCTCCACCCTGCCCTCCGATCCATGTCGCTGGAAAACAGCCGGACAATGTGGAGTTGAACAGGGATAATCTTAACTAAGGTGCACATCAGGATCATCATGATTTGAGACTTTTTAGGCACCCACTTATGTATTGCGACCTAAACTTCCTTTTAAGTGTTCTACTGCTACACTAATACACCATCACCTATGATATTTGGTGTGACGGCCCCACTTTCCCCTGGGCGTACCCTAGGGTTTAGCTGACCGCCTGCCCAACTTTCGTCAGGACTCACTCACTCACATCAAATAAAATAAGATGCAATCTCAATAATAAACGAAATAATAGTTCCCAAGTTTGGAACATACGAATACATTCATTTCTATCTCAGCCATCCATACAATCCCAAATACATCAAAAGATTTAAGTTCTCAGTACATTCAACCTTAATCGAGCAACTAGTGCGAGTACAATTATAAAAGTCAAAACAACTAGACTACGCTAGTCTACACACGTCTCACGCCTTGCTCATACCCCTGTAAGAAAAACAAATGGCGTGGAATGAGCTAAAAGTCCAGTGAGATTCCAAATAGCAAGTTGACCGTGATTTAAACGTGCAAGTATCACGTGGCAAGGTAATGAGTATGAAAAATTCATAAAAGTGAGCAATAACGTTTCAAGTAGCAAATCTCAAAATGAACGAGTGTAAAGCTTTCTTTTAAAACGAAACAATAACACGATCAGTACGAATCATTCCATAGTATAAGGATACGGATGGCTCTCAAGAGCTAAATTCCCATTTCATCACCAGAGCTTGATCAAATAATAGTTGACACTCCGTCAACTTTCAAGTAAGTAACCAATCCAATAGAGCACCACTTAAACTACTCTCCGTCCACCATCCACACCCCCTACTGGGCCCAAAATCCTCAATAAACACTGGTGGTAATACTTGAGTATACCGATTGAAAAATAGAAGAAGTAATTGTCAATTTTATTTAATCTAAAATGCCAATTTATTGGACTAATGAGGAAAGGATAACTAAATTTTAAACCAACAGAGGCAAGAAAATTATTTTTATTATAAATGTTATCTAATGACATATATCCAAGATTCAAATTCACTTAATATATATATATATATATGTATCTAATGACATCCAAGATTCAAATTCACTTAATTTATATATATATATATTAAATGCACAAAATGAAAGTTTCATCTTTGAATGAATATATAAAAAAAAGTTGTGACCAAGAAAATCTAAAAGTGAATTTTTGTCTTCCATCAAAACGAAACATAGAAAAACAAAAGATTTGCCCAATAGCTATAGTGAATGCTGGAGGCTTGGGTAGATGAATTAATGAAACATTGCAAATAAAATTATCTTAGGACAAAATTTTATATAGAAATTTACAAGACGAAAATCAAGAAGTTACACGGGATAGGATATGGAATTTGCATGGTTATCCTTTTAAGGGAAAAAGCATAATTAATTTAAAACAAAAGGTCAATAGGTGATAAGAGTTTATTTTACGTATTTTTAAGTGCATTTTATTAGTTAATTTTGAGTTGATTATTTAGTTTTATAAATAAAATAAAGAGGTTTTTGGTAAAATTATATATTTTTGGTAAAAGTGGATAATATTGCATTTCTATTGATTTTAATAGTAAAAACTTCATTTTTATGCAGGAATGATGATTCAATCACCAAAGGATGTCAAATGAGGTAAAAAATAGAGATTTGATGATGAATTCAAGTGGCAACAAGAAGAATGAAGTGAAAAACGTTCAAGTGAGGAAATGCAATACAAGTCAGTTTTGACACTCTTCAGTATTTTGACCATATCTGGAGCTACACTTATCGGATTGAGGTGATCTTTATACCATTTTAAAACTAAGAAAGAGACCTACAATTCGTGTGAAGACATCGAAATCCATTTCTGCCATCTTCATGGGCAAACGTTGGAATACAGAAGCTGCATTCTGTGGTCGGAAGTTAAAACAGAGGCTTGAACAGGTGACAGTATTTCGATCATATCTCAGGCTAAAAAGCTCCGATTTGGATGATTCTTGAAGCATTGGAAAGCTAACTCAAAGGGCTACAACTTTTGTGTTTTGCACAAAAGCTATTTTGGCCTTTATCATGGAGAAAATCACAGTTGAAATAAGGCCAGAGTGAAAACGCGAGTAGAAAAAACGCGAGTTTATGCCGCGTTTTGTGTAGGCGCGTTTTATAGCCGAAATTCTGCAATTTGACTCAGCCAATTCTCTTGTGTTCATACCACTTTCCAGCTATAAGATGCAAGGGAATTCGGTGCACATGCTTCAAAAGACAAAAGGGCAACAAAAGTGGCTTATTTTCAAGTCAAAAATATTGGTTTTTGACTATGCTAACAAAGTGGAGATTTGGGAATCAAAGGATAGAATTTGACTTGGAAAAATGGAGCTTTTGAGTAGTTTTTATGCAGAGACATTGAGAGGGGTCTGGAGAGGGGAGAGATAGCTTAGCTTCTGATAAGTGACTAATTTACGTAATAATTGTATGACATTTTATATTATTTTTAGTCACTTTGGTTATATTATTGGAAGAATATGAATCATTTTGGCTATAATTGGTGAATAAATGTTTTTAAGTGATTAAATGAGGTTTTTATCACTTTTTACTTGGATTTTGTGTATTTTGACAGTTTTGACACATTTTCGTATTTCGGCTATAACTTGAGTTACAATGATCGGATTGGGATGATTCTTGAACCCATTTGAATATAAGAGATAGATCTACAACTTTGGTGAAGACATCTAAATCCAGTTTGAAGGTTTTCCAGGTCAAAATGCCGAATTACAATAGCAAATTTCAACTGGTCGAAGCTGGAACAGGGCAATGAGCAGGCAAGGGTATTCCAGTCATATCTCAGCCTACACAGATCCAAATGAGGTGATTCTTGATGCATTAGAAAGATAACTCAAAAGGCTACAACTTTCGTGTTTTAGACATGAGCTGGTTCAGCCTCTAACATCAAGAAAAGATTGGTTGAAGTTGGGCCAAAAACAGAGCAAGTGATCCACACTCGGATCCACTATTCATCCGAACCCTCGGTTGTTTCTGGGTTAGTGGATCCGAGGTACTGTAGCAGCTCGGATCACTGGTCAGAAAAGGCTGCTCTGTACGCGTAAAACTCAATTTCACCTCCACCAACTCACATTGGATGCTAGACATGTGAGAAACATTCCCAGCTGTAAAAGGGAGATGTAATCCTCATTTCTTGACCACATTTCATCATTAAATAGCCAAATTCATTGCAAAAATAGGGAATGGGGAGTTCATAGCAGAAAAATAGAGAGACATACGGGAGAAGCTTGAAGTTGCAGAAATGTAGCTCTTTCATCTCTCTAGTGTTAGTTTAGCTTAGTATAGAGTAGTGTAGCTTTTCCATTCTTGTTTATTATCTAGATTAGGATGAAGATGGAGGATGAAGAAGGCAAGGAAGAAAGCTCATGTGACAAGGGTTGTATTCCTTCCAAACTCTTTATCTTTTGTATTTGATTCCAAGTTTAGTTAATATACAAGTTCTGGATTTTGTGTTCATTATGTGTTTCTAAAGTTTATACCTTGGGTTTGGTTGAACTTTCTATAATTGTTAGTGTTTATTATTTGGTTATTTGACTGCTATGATTTGAGCAAGTTATTTAGCACTTTAGCTCTTGAAATCATGATTAATCTGGTACCATTAATTGTGATTATCTAAGGTGTTGTTTCTGCAATGAAAATTGAGATTTAACACTAGTTCAAGAAGTGCTAAACATAGGGAGTACACTCACGAAAGTAGAGGTGCACTTATGTGGTTTTTAGTGATTCATTTCATGTAATTTCATTGAAGAAATGAACTTGTAGCTAATTTCATAACCATGAAAATAGGTATGGATTAGTTATGAGTATAATTGATTCACTACGAAAGTAGGATTCAAATGCATAAGGAAATTACACCATAATTAGCCTAGATGTAGTATTCAATGATCCAAATATAGCACTTGCATGAGTAGTTAGGGATACCACAACCCAAGGAGCTTTCATTTGTTATTTTGTATAATTTCAGTAGGTTTAATTTGTTATAATTCATTGATAGTCTAAATAATAGAGAAGCTTTAGTAGTACCGGTAATTGCAATCTTCCTTGTGGGATCGACCCTTAATACCCTATACTCGCTCACGATTCGTATACTTGCGATAAATCGCGTGTGGGGTATTTAGGAGTTTATAAATGTAAAACTTGATTAGGATGAGCTTAATTGTATATGTATACTCCGCGCACGTCAGCTTCTTACAGAAAAACATATTCTCTCTACCTAGGTACTTGCAAGGGGCAATTGAGGTTTCATCTTGTAATCATCTAAGTTCAAGACAAAAGAGATTTTTGGAGGGCTTTACCATATCTTGGCTAAGACTTTCTTTACTCTGTTTGTATTTGTAATTCCTGATGATTTACATTAATGAAGTTATGAGTGTTTCATCATTCATGAGTAGCTAATTTCCTTTATCTAGGGAGTAGATGAAGCTTATGGCCAAATGATATGAAGTGATTGTGATTTATGCTTGTTATGTCTTGTATTAACTTATCTACTTGTGTATGTTGGATTACTTGTTATTGCTTGATCACCAATAGCAGGTTTATAGTTGTTTTTACTCATTGAGAAATGGTAAAAATAATGGAATGACATAAGTAGAGCTTGAGTAGTATATTCATGAGAATAGAAATACATTCAAGTGGATAAAATCTATATTTCAGGTATGCACAAAACAGATTTAGTATTTTCCAAGAGATTAGGAAAAACTAATCTGTTTTAACCCATTATTATCATGAAAATGTGATTTTGGTATTGTTGGAAATGAATCCTTGGTTAAACAAGAGTAGTAACAAGTGTTAAATTCATTCGTTTTAGATCTTTTGTGTTATATGTGGAATCTACATCCCTAGATCTTAATATTTAGTGAATTCTACTTCTATTGTGAAATTGCATTTATCTATTTAAGAATTTTTGTAGTTGAATTAAAATCTGAAGTTTCTGCTCAAATTAATTGTAAGTCTAAATAATAGAGTAAATTAGTATCTAATAATTGTTTTAATTGCTCCTCGTGGGATCGACCCGATACATATCTTGTACTACAATTGCGACCTGTATACTTGCAGTCCAACGGGTGTAAATTCGGAATTAAACTTGCACTTAAAGTAAAAACCCATCAATAGGTGACGGTGGGATGGTGGGTTTTTCAATTGTTTTGACTTGGGCTTTCTGTTATAGGGTTGGATAACTAAATTGGTATTTGGGCATTCTTATTTTTTATGGAAGTAGTTGACATGGCGGAATTTGGTTTTGGACGGGAATCAGAGTTGGACTTTTTTTTTTTTTTTTTATTAGTACGAGACATATGCATGAATGTTAGGGGTGGAGACTTCTTTTTTTTTTTAAAACTTTAAGAATAATTTGTGAGTAAAATTAAAAAAAAGAATAATTTATAATTGAAAAAAAAGGCATATGCTTTGTGGTTCTGAGGAGGGTTCAATTCACAGTGTTAGTACCGAGAAGGAAGCAATGCTTGTTGGAGTCAAGACTTCTACTACGCCATTCTATTTCAGATGATTGTGCCATGGTTTCTAATTTAAATTTAGATCAAAGTATTATTTCAACTGATGTCAAAAGGCCACTTATTAATGAACCTATATTTCATCCCATCTATCATATATAAACATACACTAATAATCATTATTTGTTAGATAGACTAATTTTAAATAAGGGCAAAAAACTGCGGTGGTCCTTAAATTTTTAACTTTACGCATTTTTAGTCCTCCAACTAATAAGTGCATAAATGTAATCCTCCAATTAATAAAATTGTGCAGTTATAGTCCTTCCGTCCAATTTGGCTGTTAAGATGGATGGAAAACATATAATGGATTGCTCATATGACATTTATTTTTGGTATAATTACAAAAACCTCCCTAGAGTTTTCTAACAATTTCATTGAGCTCCCTTGAGATTTGGAAAATTACAACTACTTCCCTTGATTTGATAGTTTTAGTAACAAAACCTTAAAATAGTATTGACTAGGTCAAATTTTTAAATGAATAACCAAAAATACCCTTGTGTAATGAGTTTTAATTTACTTCCCTATACAATTATAAGGTTATCTAGTATAATTATAAGAAAAATGTGCCAAATTTTTCATGTCCATACCTATTATTTGATAAACAACTATAATAATATTTTTATGACTATGATAGGATGCTTTTGATGGTATTTTATTATGGATTTAAATTTATAAGATAAAAAAGAAAATGTTGAAATAATTTATTTAGAATTTATGAATTTTTTGAATAGTTGGATTATCATAATTTAATAGTGATTTTGGACCATTTTCTTTTGATTTATTGTTAATTTTAATACCAAAAAATAGAAAACAAAGATTAGCAAAAATATTGTATTGCATATAAAGTTAACTCATCAAAAAAAAAAATCACTTGTTGGACATTTGGTTACAATAGAAACTAGAGGTAATAGTGGTAGTTCTACCACTTTATTGGCAAAAAATTTTTAAAAAAAGGAATAAGATGGAAAAAGAATGAAAAAATAATTTTAAAAGTCATTCTAAGTATAAACATACCAAACAAGGAAATTTCATTAAAATATTTAAGGGTAGTATTGTCATTTTAAATGATAAGGAGGTATGTATAATTTTTAAAATCCCCAGGGAGCTAAATGAAATTGTTAAAAACCTCAAGGGAGGTTTCTGAAATTATCCCTTTATTCTTTGTATCATTTTTGTATCATCCCGTCCATCTTAACGGCTAAATTAGACAAAAGGATTACAACTACACATTTTTATTAATTGGAAGACTACATTTACGAACTTATTAGTTGAAGGACTAAAAGTGCACAAAGTTGAAAGTTTGAGGACCACCGCAGTTTTTTGCCCAAAATAAAGACCCTACAATACTTGCTCTATGATAAGGAAGACAAAAAACAGGGGAAATATTTATTATTTTTGTTTCATTTATCTTTACATCAAGATTTTTTTTATTTGATGCTTAAAGCACCAAATAAGCATATAGAAAAAGGAAGGCGGCCCTCCATTAAACCTTTAAAATTACCACCTTGAAGTGCAGCACTTTAGCAAACAAATTACCCTTTTGAAAAAAAAAAAAAAAAGAGACCCACTCCTTATTCGGTGCTTTGGGGGCACAAAATATAAACCCAAAAGATAAGACAACATTTAAATCAGTAACTAATCTAATCTAATTTTATTAGATGATGTCTAATTTGATATGGATAAAACATTTACATATCTTAACTAAGGGTATATATTAAGACTTTATAGGCACCCAATTAGGTATTGCAACCTAAACTTCCTTTTAAGTGTTCTACTGTTACACTTATACGCCATCACCTATAATATATCTGGACACCAATTTGAGTTAAAAAGTTTTAAAAAAATTATGAAATAAGGAGTCCTCCTTAAAGTGCCAATATTTTTTCCTGCCAATCACAACATCACAATTCCCTGGCTTTTCCTTACCCAGAAAAAGAAAGAGTGAAATGAAGGAAAGAAAAATCCAAGATGAAGAATAAGAAATATTTTGTTGATCTGCCATTATCTCTCATACACTTGCTAAGGTATTCACTTGTATTATTTTGGGTTGATAATTTTGTATTTTTTAATATCAATTTCCATACTCTAAATTTCATCTATGCATTTGGGGATTTCATGGAATTTTATATACCTTTAAATTCTCAAGATTTCTAGGTTATTTGTGATTATTTATGTAGCAGAATAATTCACAGATGTAGTTATTCACTTGAAAAAGTTCATATGCTAAATGTGAAGATTGTATAAATGCATCAACTATCCTTTTTCTTTTTTGCGTAATCATTGATAGTTGGGATAGCCATCATATTTACACAATTATATGAATGGTTTTTTCTTTGCTTAAAGAAAAGGGAAAAAGATTGGCTAAGTTACATTAAAAAGAAGAATAGAAAAAGGTAAGTGCAATAAAGAAAAGAATAAAGAAAAGAGAAAATTAAATGACAAAATTGGGTAAATACTTTAAACCAAAAAAAAAAAAAGAAGGAATAACAAATACGAAGATTGTATGAATGCAAGTACAATGTTATTACAATAGAATACTTAAGAAAGCTTAGGTGATAATAAATCATTGAATGCTGAAAAAGTTCCAAATCAGGATGAGTCTGATATAATTTAAACTCCTTTTAACTAATAACACACTCCAAGAATTGTGAACCAAGACAGCCTTTATATTGGTTTTGTTACCAAACGTATACATTGTAAACCCGGCCGGGCTATCCTTCATAATTCGTTGGTACAATGATATAATTGATAGACTCAGTTTGGAAGCCAACTTTGCTATGTACAAATGATAAAAGTTCAAGACACATTGTTTGTTCGATCAGCTGGGGATTAATGTTCATAAATAAAATTGCTCTTCTATTTTTAAAAAATATCTAAAGAGCGACAACAACTTGCATTTTCTTTCAAGCACATCCTTATACCCCTAAGGTGGAAGAAGTCAATTAGTGTGAAGAAGCAAACATTGAAACGATCCCCTAATTTCCAACAATAGTGGGCAAATTTGGATACCTTCCTGGTAAATGAATCATGCTTCAAAATCTACAACATAATGCTGATGATGAACTTGATATTTTCTTCCAGAATTGGCCTATTTCTTCCTTCATCTGGGATATGGTTCAGTAATTGATGCATCATTGACAGAGCTTGGAGCTGAAATTCTTTGAGTGTTGGATTGATCAACTTTCAGCTCGTCTACCCTGCTCTCCGATCCATTGCTCCGGAAAACTGCCGGACGATGTGGAGTTGGTAGGGAAACAGAACCAGGATTGAGCATGCTGACCACGGAAGCCATTTTGGGTCTTTTACTGGCATCTTCTTCAACACATAGTAAGCCAACTTGGATGCATTGAATGACTTCATTTCTGGCATAAGAATCTCCAACGCTTGAATCCAAAAGAGCTAAAGTTTGGCCGCGTCTCCAATGGTTCCAAGCCTTTTCGAAATAATCCCACGTATGAGGAGTTCAGACTTAAAAACTTCAATTAGCTTAAATAGATATACAGGTAATGTCAATATTCACAATAGGCAATTGTCAATACTCTCTATTTCAAGTTTAATCATATAAAAAGATTGATTAATCTTTCTTACATTGACAGTGTATACACTGTTGTCATTGTTGGTTGAACAACAATTATGCAAAATTTAAATTTTAAATTTAACTTTTGCATACATGTTATGAATCTAACGGTGATAGTATATACACTGTCTGATATACGAGATTTATTCATAAAAGATTTCGAATCACAACCTTTTTTCCCATCATTGTAGTTAAGTATAACCTGAGAAAGAAGTACAATGGTCTTTACTGAAATTTACAAGTACTCTACTTTGAGTGTGTGACAACGTACAAAACGAGAGAAAGAATAGCAATTATGACAAGTCTTGCATCCGACATCCAAAAATTTCCATAAGAAGCACATAAACAGAAATACGTATTTATTTAGGGCAGGTAGTTCATAAATTATCGTGCCATTTTGGTCTGGTTCACACAAAAAATGGTATTGCAAGTTTAGGTGAATTTAATAATGAAAAAGAAAAGAAAAGATAAAAGGTTGAAAATTAGGAGTGCCAATGTCAAATCCTCCTCCCCAGTTCTGCAAAAGCCAAAATAAAAGAAAAAAAAGTAACAACTATAGCAAAGGTTTTGCAATTTGTACTTACATAGCTTAGAAGGTCTTCGGAATCTCTAAATTGATGGAAATCACTGCTCTTCTTGCCCGTGACAATTTCCAAAATTACAACCCCAAAACTAAACACGTCTGACTTTAGTGAGAACTGACCCCACCTTGTGTATTCAGGAGCCATATAACCACTACAAGCCACAACGATTGTTATAATCAGCACAAAGATAATCCGAATGATGCAATCAAATGGAGGTGTACATAATTTTCCATGAAAGATTCAAAGTGATATTATGTGAGAAAAGATAGTATGGGAGCAAAACTTACACTGTGCCAGCAATTCTATTTGTGTTTCCTTCATATTGATCAACTCCACAAATCTTTGCCATGCCAAAATCTGCTATCTTTGGACTCATATTTCCATCCAATAATATATTACTTACTTTGAGATCGCGATGAACAATTCTTAGACGAGAATCCTCATGCAGATAAAGAAGTCCTTTTGCTATACCTCCAATGATATTGTAACGTCTTGACCAGTTCAATGATCGTTTATTTTCTGGATCTACACAAATTTAAACAATAACTCCAGAAAGCATAATCAAATAGGTAAATTACATTTTTAGCTTTTAAAATATAAATGCACTCCACAGACACTTCACCCTAATAGCTAGTTTGGGAGTTCAGATTTCAAAGGAATAGAAAAAAAAAGGAAGGGAAAGGTGGACTTTTCTACGTTTGGGACATTTAAGTAAGACGGAAAAGAAAAGAAACGGACGGATCTTGAAGGGAAGCCTAGCGCTGCTACAGTGCAAAATTTTTTCTGACCAAACGGGCGGAAAGCGAAGGAAAACTGATGGAAGCTTACAAAATTTTTTCTTATCCTTTCTTTTCCCTCATAACTTACCCTTTCTCTTCTTTTCTTTTCTATCCTCAACTCACAAACTAGCTATAAAGGTTTTAAATTGTCCCACTTCAGTATAATTATTAATGAAATCATCCCACTTTGACAATTGAGTGAGTGATTGTAATGATGCGTGACAAATGTGAAATATCCAAAATTAAAGTTTAAAAACTAAAGTTTGAGTGCGTCTGAGGTTTAAGCCCTTTAATCATGTAGACAGTTGAGCCTCTTTCTTTCTTTTCTTGCTATGTAATACTACATGGCCATGAATGAATTTCATGACAGAACATTAGTAGTTGCAGTTAATGTGAAGTTGTTGCAGCCATAAATTGCTTCCCATCTTTGATCTTTCTCAGGCAGTAGATTGTTGTGTGCAGAGCTGGCTAGTGTTTTCTTTGATGGGGATGCAGCAGGATAGTGAAAGTCATGCATCCAATGAAGTTGTCATAAATGAAGAACCCTCTGATTTTTCAATGCAGCTGATGATTTTATCGGCAAATGTAGAAAGTGATAGTGCAAAAATATTGGTCCAAAATAATTGGTCCACAACTTTATGGCATGATTTGCAGCCTCATCCGCAGCGTTATGCAACAAATTGATCAATACTATTATGAATTTGTCCCAGTCAGGTCCAGGGACATCGAATGGATTGCGCCTAGTCAAATTCTCTCCCAAATCAGCCTTGGAGAAGATCGTCTGGTCAGAAAAACGTACCAAGCACTCGTCATACCAAACAATAGCAGCTGTTTGATTCGGGCACTCATGAAGTAGTCGTGTGTGGGCATCTGCGACGCATTCTTTGCAAACATCAGTGCTGACATCACCTCGACAGAGAAAGAGGCCATAGACCTTGTTTGAAGGGTCATCGCCAGTACTGAAATTATAGAAGCCATTGTTGTCTGTCCGAGATGCATGCGAAGACAGATTGTAAAGCAATAAATTCAGATTGGCTCCGTAAATGCTGCCGGAAGGACTGTTAGGATTGTATGTAATATTTCCACAGGAAGAGTCAAGATAGTTCCAGGGGTTTGTGTCGTTGGAAGTGGAACAACAATATTCAATGGTATGGAAGCTAAGCAAACAAAGCATGTAATATTTGAAGTGGAACAACAAATTTCTGGAGATCATTTCAAAGGAAGGCATCAAAAGAGTAAAAGGCTAACAACCTACAAACTAGATTGGTAGATTAGGAGCCAAATTAAGTATTTTTTGAGGGATCATGAAAGTTGTATAAGCCAGGAAAACTTATGGCCTGGGAAAACTTGACCTTGGCAAGTCTTACAACCAAGTCGCCTGGACGTGAACCATCAGCTGACTGGCCTGTAACCAAGATTCTATAGTCAGTAGATGCTAAGGGTATCGAACAACGACATTTGTGGAGGATAATTGGAAATTGACTAATGCTGAGAAGAATAAAGTGGACCCAGATGGAATCCCTACCTAGTAGTTCAGAGTTCATACTGGTTTGAGAAAGAGTTCTCTATATACAGTTAAAAGGATAGATTATACATAATACCCCCGTGGATTCACTTGTTGTCACATAAACGACCTAATATTTCTAAATACCCACAGAAATCTCATGTGATTTCATGTAAAGTGAAAACTTGAAGGAAAATAAATCCCGTAATATTGTTAGTTACTAGTACTGTCCTATTCAAGCACTAAATCAATCAACACTTTAATCACCGTACATAAAATCATACGGGAATAATGTGGATAAATGCAAAAACTATTGAGAGCTCAAGTGAATATTCATGCAAATCGTAGGGACTTTAAATGGATATTTTGATTTTATTACACACGTTTTTTATATATGGTTCAATCAGTGTAACTATTGGTGCTTCCTGTCCATTTTTCATATTACATGAAAAGGTTACATAAATATTTTGAAATCCTAAAGGGATTGTATGGAAATATGGAAAATTATTTGGGGGGGGGGGTGGGGGGGTGGGGGGGAGGGGCCTAATTTAACCTAGTCAAATCATGTAAAGTCTATCGTATTTTCGTTATTGGATTGAAACTTCCAAATAATTTTCGTTGTCGAAAATACCATTTGCAATATATATTAGTGTGTTCACCATTTTGTCCAACTTGTTTACATTTCATAGACTTTTCTTTTTCTTTGGCTAAAGTGGGAATATCACAAGACAAGCATTAAATCAAAGGGCCCTCCAACGAAAGAAATACCTGTCCAATTTATATTACCAATTAAATAATCCATGTGCTTGTTGGCTTCTAATTTATGTTAAAATTAACTTTTCAAGATTGGTGTTCTTTTTATATTGTTTTTTGTTCGTGTTAAGAAATTATTTTGAAGGATTTTAAATCTAATTCAGTATTTTTGTTGTCAAAATCACCCAAATTTTACAACATATGTATATTTTGGAGTACATAGTTGTGTTGTTCATAAGATGCTTGTATCTAGTTTAGATATTTATTCTGTTTAGTAATTATAAGGATGCACATTCTTCTACGACCTATTAGTGCTGAAATTATCAAATGTGAATAATTTTTATTGTTTTAGTTATTATTAACATTTATCATTGCCCAGAAAGGGAAAAGAAGAACAGATTTTTGAAAAAAAAAAAAAAGAACTTAGAGGAAAAGGGTTTTTCACGAATGAAAGGAACTATTGAAGGATCCTAAAAAACCCTTGATCACTACTAGCTAGTAGGCGCTGATATATTCCTTAGTAATTGTGGATGACAGAGAGAGGATTGGAGGGTAGAGAAGAAAGAGAAGGAATTTTTGTGTAGGGTAAAATCGCTACTTCTATTTCATGTTACTTACAAATTGTTATTGTTTTACATTAAAATCTTTCAGAGTATCCTATGATACCTTATGATCATGTTCTAAACCATA
Organism: Coffea arabica; assembly: GCF_036785885.1. Taxonomy (NCBI): domain Eukaryota; kingdom Viridiplantae; phylum Streptophyta; class Magnoliopsida; order Gentianales; family Rubiaceae; genus Coffea; species Coffea arabica. Next base: position 40,514,528 of record NC_092318.1, on the reverse strand, counting down.
TGATCCTGAAAATTCAATGATGAAAAAC